>NC_077227.1:124738616-125073616 GCF_027887165.1 Monodelphis domestica | reverse complement strand
GTAATGGGTGTAAGATTTCCATATAGTATGTTGATCTGCTGGTTGTGATTTGATGGCAGCTACTGGGGATTGTAAAAATGGATTGGAATCCAGGACTTCAATCCCCACAAGCCTTTGCTCCACTTCCCCAGAATGCCTTGTAATCTCACCTGGGCCAAGATCGAGAAGGGATTTAAACTGATTGCAAAGGCTTTTGGGTTCTCTTGTGGACTTCCGTTTTGGAGCAGAGGCGTCTCTTCCATGATGTGAGGTTATCTTGTCTAGGCCTCTGGACTAGGCACGTGTTTTTTCTTATTCTGTATTTTCTTTAATCCTTAACCTTTAATAAACCTCTAAAAAATATAATACTCCTTGCAGAGAGAAACTAATTTCTACCTGCCTCAGTCTCCCTAAATTTTCATCTTTACAGGATGTGGCATCTGGTGGGCTTTCTACCCTTGCTATCAGATTCTGGACTCATCTTTAGGGCCAGCTATTGTCATCTCAGCCTCAAGTCAGCTGGGGAATAATATCTAAAACCAATCTTAATAGGACAGTCTGTGAACTCTTCAGTCATAGGTACCACTGAAATGAACATGTGAGACAGAGTAGAACCACACTAATACTGTCTCTTCATTTGTGAATCCCTATGGTTGGGAAGAAATTGAAGTCCTCTGTTACAGATAAAAATCAAACTCAGGATTAGAAACTTCCAAGATCCTTTTTGTCTTAGCTGCTAGTGAATTTGAAGTAAAGCAAATGATAATCTAAAGAGATTGAATTGTTTTCTTTAAAGCAGCTCACCCACATTCCTTGCCTTTATTAGTCTGTAAGTTGGCAGAAAATCCCCCTTGTTTTTGTCCTTTTAACAAAACTTAAGGTCTCCCTTCATTACCAAAAAAAAAAAAAAAGAGCTTGTCACCCATGTATCCCATTAATTAATAGGCCACAAAGGGATGACCTGGCTAATGTTTAACAACCAACTTTCTAAGGAAAAAAAATATGCATGACAAACATTTAAATTTAATCTATATGATTAACAGGTTCTATATCACTTTCTTAAGACTAGCTCATTAAAAAATACGATAGAGCAAGTCCTGATTTGTAGTGTTTGCTAATTTACAAGGTATAAATGCTCATATTGAACATTTAGCAGTTGGCTCTTAGAAGTCAGTTCCAGCTGGCTGCAACACACCCCTGTAAGGGCACTAAAAGGATTCTATTAATGATTATATCATATTATATTATTAATATATAAATCCTATTGCTAAGGATTGTGAAATTATGGTCAACATATGGAAGTGCATGAGTTAAACTATATCTTCTAATTTAAGGAGGCAAATCCATCATATTGAGAGTTGATAGGGCTAGATTCATCATTAGAATGATTTTGGAAGAATATACATCATTTAAAAAGAACAGAAAAAATGAAAGTGACAGTGAAATGAAAAAAGTCTACTTATGAGGAAATATAGGAGCTGAGGTGGGGAATGTTTAGGTAAGGATCCGTGGAGGGAAAATAATAGGCAATACTGTGGTAGGATTAAGTTACAGGCCAGCAGGACCAATGAAGAGATTAGAAAAACAGTTTGGACAATGAATTTTGAAAGAATATAAGAATAATACTCCAAATGTATTGTGAGTAGCAAGGCAACCAGTTGGCACAGTGGATAGATTATCAGGCCTGGAGTCAGGAAGACCCAAGTTCAAATCCAGTCTCAGAAACTAATTGGCTGTGTGATCCCAGGCAGGACATTTAACCCCATACAACCTAGTTTCCTCATCTGTAAATAAAATGGAAAAGAAAATGACAAATCACTCTAGGATATTTGCCAAGAAAACCCTAAATGAGATCATAAAGAGTTGGTCATGACTAAAGTGACTGAACAACAATTCCTATAAGCACAAAATATAGTGGAACTCTCACATCTCTAGTCTAGGACACAAAGCTCTTAATTCAACTGAAGGAACCATTAGTTGTTTTGGCTGCCATCTCACACTATTTTCTTATAATGAACTGCCAGCACTACGAAGTCCTATATCTTTTCCAGATGAATTACTGCATAGCTATGTTTTCCTCATCTTATGTTCATGATATTGATTTTTTGAACCTAAACTTATTTGGTTTTACATTTTTTCTTATGAATTTCCATCAAATAAAATTCAATCTATAGTTTGAGCCCATCACAATCATTTTGGGGGGGATAGGGGTGGGGATCCCGAGAACGCATTCCAATGCTATTCCTCCCACTTTCTGTCATATGCAAGCTAGATAAATATGCCATTTATTGCTTTATTCTAGTCATTGGTGTAGACATAAAATCAACCCCAGATCCAGAGATAAGTCTATTGAAGACCTCTTTATAAACTGTCATGGAACCATTAAGGATTACTCTTTCCAGCCATTTGACCAATTCCAAATCTCTAGCTATCTAGCCCCCATCTCACTAATTCTTCTGTACAAGAATTCTATGTGAGATTCTTTCAGATATAAAGTCTAAGTATAGCTACAATAATCTCCTGACATAACACTTAATAACCCTCTCAAAGAGTGAAGTTAGAATGACTTGAACTTGATAAAACCATGTTAAACTCATTATTTTCCTTGCTTCTTTTTCTAGATGTTTACTAATAATCCACTTAATGTTATATTCTGGAATTTTTCCAGGGATTAAATTTAATCCCATTGGCCTATAGTTTCCAGGCTTCATTTTTCCACTTGATTTTTCTTTTAAAAATCAGGAGGATATCTGTACTTTTATAATACTGTTTTCTCTTAAATTCATGCTTTTTTCCTTTAAAAAGTTTTATTGATGCTCTCTGTCTTTACATTACAGCCAATAATCCTTGCACCCTGCCTCTAGAAAAATAATAAATAAAAAAAATTATACATAAGCAGTGTCTGGCTATATATGTACATGTACATATATATATATATATATATATATATATATATATATAATATTCTACTAAATTAGTCCTCCCCCTTTCTATCTTTATTTTTTCCATAGGATTTGATTATTTTTCTCATTGCTCAGAGTTCAGCTTTTGGTCATTTTCTCTTTAATATTGCTATAAGATATAGATTCACAATATATGGGAGGGAGTAAAATGCATAGAAAAATCATAGAACTTATTAATATTGATAAAAAGTGACTGAAAGAAAATCAATAGCTACTGACTTATATGTGTACTTTCCTAACAATATGAATCTTTATAAGACTCATCTAATCACAAGATGAAGACATCTGCAAGTGTATCAGTAGGGAACAGGCAAGCTTTTGCAAGCAATATTCTATAATTAGCTGTCTATCTATTCTCATGTAATTGACTGAAAGATGAGGAGAATGCAAGCTCCCACTGCGTTTGTTATTTATTGATTATGAAAAAATATTTTATTTCGTAGAGCAGAATGGATTTCTTTCAGCATGTTATTTCCCACCCACAAATCAAAACCATTCCTTATTGCTTAAAAGCTATAATGCCAGAAACAACTTTGTCCAACAACCTGCTGATAATAAATATCGTGTGAGGCATAAAACATGGAAATACATGTTTATTGAAGGTGTTGGGTATGTCTCCACAGCAAGCTTATGGAAAGATATAGACAAAATTCATGTTGGAGTTCCCAGTAATGTGAACATCTGAGGGAACCTGAGAGTTGAGATCATAGACTCATTTGAGCCAACCATTGTATTAAGCATTGGAGATGAAATTCAAGAGTGAAACTACCCCAAAGAAGCTCATGTTCCATTGTTCTATTGCAAGAATACACCATGAACAAAATTAAAACAATGTGAAATGTATATAAACTAACACAGAGTAACTTTAATATAGAAAGAGTCCTAAGAATGGGAAATCAGGGATGTCAGCATATAGAAAAGGGCATCTGAGCTGTGCTTTGAAGGAAGCTAGAATTCTATAACATTTAATTAAAGAGAGAACACAGTCTAGGACTGGAAGACCACTCAAGCAAAGGCATGGGGATGGGAGATGATTACATGAGGAACAGCTATCAGGCCAGTTTGATCAGAATATGTACCTATCACAAACCCATCAATCAACAAACTTTTTGTTTAAAGAATCTACTATATGCTAGATACTGTTGGGATGTGCTAGAGGTCTGAGCAGGGATGTGAACCAGCTCATATGTTCAGAGAGCTGATTGTTCAGTTTTCAGTGTGAGCATTTACACTTCTGAAATCAGGAAGCAGAATAAATCAGGGCCTGATTTATTGTTTCATTGACTGTGCAAACCAAAGGGAATGATGGTTAAAATGTTAATAATGCAGATTAAATTTAAAAGTGGTTTCTTGTGGTTTCTTTCTTTTTTTGGAGAATTGACCCTTGGCATACAGGTATAAATTGGAAATTCTCTCGCCCTTAAGGATCTTACATTGAAATGGAAGGAGGAGAAGTAATATGAAACGAGACTGGAAAGGTAGGTGGACGTCAGAATAAGAAGGGTTTTAAATACCAGAACCATAATTTAAAAATTCTATCCTAGAGTTCATTACAAACAATTAAAGATTTTGAATGGCAAGAGGGGGTCACATGGTCATATCTATGTTTTAGGAATGTGAATTTGGCAACTATGAGGGGGAGGGATTGAAGAGAGGAATGACTGGAGGCAAGAAGGCCAATTAGGAGGCTGTTGCAATAGCTCAGGGAGAAATAATGAGGGCTTGAAATACAGTAGAGGCTTTGTGAAAGGAGAAATAGGAATCAATCAGAGAGATATTGTAAAGTTAGAATCGACAAAGCTTGGCAACTGATTGGATGCAGGGGACCTTAAAAGCTAGTCATAAAGATTTTTCTTTTAATCCAGTGGGCAATGGGGGAACCATTGAACATTAAATTGAGTGTTAAGAATTGCCCTAATTTGTTACCTATGTTTTCTCTTGCAAGTTATAACTACTTACCCATTTTTGTCTATAAGCCTCAGGATGGCTAAATTCTTTGATCTCCATCCTAGCAGAATGAGCATCATGATCTCCAGGCTAGGAAATGAATTAGCCCTGGAATCCAGTGTCTTTAAGACCTAGTGCTCCTTGCTCATTTTAGCCTGACATGTTTTATTTCTTTTTAAACTGACTTTTGCTGAGTCTTGACCTAAAGAGTAGGGCTAGGAAGCAGGTTGGATTTTTGTCAAGGGTGTTAGACATAGATAACAGTATGATTATGGAGGCAAGGGATAGTCTGGGTCCTAGCTGTTGGCTATGAACATGGGGGATGTAGGCATTGGTTATAGCAGAGATGACAGATTAGCTCTTCAAAGACAGCAGGCTCAGATTTTTTCCCTTTCTGAATGTTAGCACTACAGATAATTCTGAGGGAAGCTCACTGCTAAGGTATAATGCTAGAATAAATTGTCTTCTGTGATTAGGAGGCCACCCTGGTCTAGCTAGTCCTGTATCTCCTTGGTATGTTTAGGCAGAACTTATTCTATACCATTTGGCTCTTTATCACTGGAATCTCAGATGTTCAGCTATTGCTGTCTGTGGATAGTAAAATTTCTTCCGCATAGTTCATATTTATATTTGTTCTAATCCATTGCTTCCTGTTCTATCCCATTACTTAGGATCTTTCTGCTCTGATAGCTACCCTCACCAGCAACTTCTCACCAACCTCTAAGAAACACTCAGTTCATCCTTGCATGAGCCCTGCTACACCTTTGGTCAGTGCAGCAGTGTCAGAACTACAAACTTCTACTTGGGAAAAATGTAGCTATCAATTTGTGGGGCACTTGAAAGATGTCTGGAGAGGGGAATTCAACAGCTTTGTCTCTTGGGTGGCATATACTCGCTTGACAGTCTTCCAAATCACCATGTTAGTTTGTGATGAGTTGAGAAGCAACATGGGTTATTAGTTAGAACACTGAACTTGAGGTTAGAGTTAAAACCTGGGTTTAAATTCCATTTTCAAGGACACTGCTTTCTTAACTGAATGACTCTTCTCATAAGTCGCTGGAAATTTTGAAGCCATTTCCTGAGAGCTCCTTCTTTACTCCTCATATTATATCACTCATTCATCTTCCCCCATTATATCCTCTTTAACTCCTGTCTTGGAAGAAAAGATGACCCTTCTTGTCACAGCAAATGCTTTTATATGTCTCCTGATCCAGTACTCTGTAATCTTCTATGGCAGTTTACTCTCATTATTTATTGTAGTCACTTTCTCGGATCTTTCCTATATATGATTTCCTTTCCACTGACTACAGGCAAGTCCATGTTCCTTCATTCTTAGAAAGTCTCCAAATGATCTGATCATCCTTGAGAGCTAACATTCTTTAGCTTGCCTCCCTTTCTCAGCTAAATTCCTTAAGAAAGTCTTTTTTTTATCAGATGCCTCCACTTCTTTTCCTCTCACTTGGTTTCTGAACTTTCTAAACTATGGCTTCCAATCTCATTATTCAATAAAAATACCTCTCTCCAAAGTTGCCAGTGATCTATTAACTGCCAAATCAAATGACATTTTAAAAATATTTATCCATCTTGACTTCTCTGTAACCTTGGAAAACTGTTGATCATACTGTCTCCTTCTGGTCATTTTCTCATCTCTAGTTTATCATGATATTGCTCTCTCTTACCAGTAAATAGAATTTTCTCTTACTTGCTCTCCTACTTGTCTGTCTTCTGTTCTTTTCTTGGGTGTTTATTTAGGTCAACATATGTATTGAAACTCTCAAACACTAATTTTCTAGTTGCTCAATTTATTTATTTCCCATGACCTATTCCTCCACCCCACTCCAGCCATACACAATGATGATCATACCCTTGTTCTTAATATCACTGAAAATACACAGTCCCTATTCTCATGAACTCTGAAATTCCCTTATGTGTTCACAATTTATTGCCATTTCCTTTTCCCCTCTACAATCTCAAACCTTGTTCTCTCTTTTTACCATCATCTCCAATTCTTCATCTTTCTAGTTCTTGCCTAGCCATCATCCCTGTACTGGTTACACTCTCCTTCCTCCCACATCTTGATCTTCCGGTGGACCTGTTCAACTTTATATCATCCTTTTCTCTTGAATCTTTTACCCTCTAATCCTATTGCTGATCTTGCAACTGCCTTTCTTTTACTGTCTGCTACCTTCATTCCCATCGGCATGTTGCCAAACACAAATAAGGAAAATCATGAGACTATGCTGACCAGATCCCTTACAAATTTATATTACATAATCTTAGCTGGACCCTCAATGCAGCAAGACAACACTTTTATATCTTCCTAATTGACACTCTATCCCATTTTACCATAGTAACTTATCTAGATCTTTTATTCTCTTCAACTCTCCCATATCTCTCCTTTCCCAACCTCTCATGTGAGAACTCATTCACTGAGAACTCCTTCCCAACTCAACCCACCTTCAAGGTATCTTCTGCTTTCTCAAGTGAAAAGGTCACCTTTCTTGCCAAAACAAAATACCTCTACATGAACAAACGATCCCATCTCAACTCTCCTTTAACAGTAGAACACTCTTATTCTTCAACTTATCTTCAATGTCTTTTATTCTACTGCCTACAAGCATGCCTGTGTCTCCCCTCTTCCCAAAAATAGCTTCTCTTGATTTGTCCCTTTCTCTCTTTTGTGGTTCAGTATCTTATTCTTATTAAACATCTTTGGAATAAAGGGAGTTTGGGGGCAGTAGGATATTTTCTTGGCATAACTAAGGAAGTTTACCAGTTAGGGTGAGAGAACAAATGGAAAAACTGGGAGATGGAATGGAGCAAAAGCTGAGGGAAGAGCTGTAATATAAATAAATGAGGAATCATTGGTAGATTCCATCTTTCACTGAAATTAAAAAAGGCAGTTTATTAAATTAGATCATGCTAACAAGGGACAAAAATACCTTTCCAAATAATGATTCATCTGTTTTTCACAAGGCTTTCCCCCAGCCAACCCCCTCATTACACTGGTATTTGGGGGGATGAAGAAGGAACAAGTTATGAAAACTGTCAGGCTGCCAAGTTTAAGGACTGATACCTGTCCCTAGCTTGAATGATAAAAATAACAAAAAAAAATATTCCTCTAATGGGTTTAGAGCTTTGGTGCTTTATGAGGGCCACTTCAGCCCTGATAGAATTAAGTATAAATATAAGAAAGGCATGGAATCATCACAAGGATCATTGAGGGCATTTTCACCAGATCAATTCTTTTGAGTGTTTCAGTATCTATTAACACCACAGATGCTCCCTGAAGTAGCTTTGTAGGACAAACTCTTTTCCTTGACACTATTGGTATTGCTCTTTTGGTGTTGTGGGAAGATCCCTGGCCTAAGAAATAGGGCATCTGTTCTTGGTCTTGCTCACTATCAACCACACAACCTTGGAAAAGTTGTCTTACTGGGACCTCAGTTTCTTCATATAAAAATGAGGATAGCAACAATAATTCTCACTTATGCATGCTTTAAGATTTTTTTCTTTTTTCTTAACTACCTTGTGAAGTAGGTAGTGTAGATATCATTAACGTTCATTTACAAATCAACCAACAATCAATCAATGTAGACATTTATTTATTAAGTTCCTAATAGACTATCAGTTCAGGGTCCTCTTGGGCTCCCAAGATCCTTTCAGGGGCCCTGAAAAATCAAACAGTTTTCATAATACTAAGACACTTTAAATTTAAAATATGGTAAATATAGATGGACAGTAATCCATGTAAACAAAAGCTTTGGGGGATCCTCAATAATTTCAAGTGTGTAAAGAGGTCCTGAGTCCAAAATTTTCAGAACTACTATGCTGGATGATAGATATACAGAGACAGAAATGAAACAGGTCCTACTATCAAAGATTTTCTATAAGTATGGTCCATGGGGGTCCCCAAAAATCCTAATGGAAACTTCAAAAGGTCAAAATTATTTTCATAATAGTACCAATACATTTTGATTTCTAATATGGTAAATATAGATAGATATGATATAATAGAGAAAAGATTTTGGGGGAGGGGTCTTCAATAATTTTTAAGATCAATAAGGGGTCCTGAGACCAAAGAGTTTGAGAACTATTATGCTCAATAGACAATAGGTGTACAAAAATGAAAATGTCCTCGTTATCAAGGATCTTATTGGAGGAAAATATAAAAGTAAAAACTTTTTACAAAGTAAATAAGAGGTACTTTCACTGGGGGAGCTCTGGGTACTTAAGGGCATCAAGAAAGGCTTCAGGTAGGAGATCATCTTTGAGCTAAGCTTCGAAGAAGCTAAGAATTCCAAGAGATGGAGATGAGGAGGGAAGGAGTTCATTTTATATAAGGGAGACCACCCATACAAAGGTGCAGAAATGAAAGGTGTTATGAGTGAGAAACAGCAAGAAGGCCAGTATGGCTGGACCATGAGTGTGTAAGGTAGAGTAATATGTAATAAGACTGCAAAGGAAAGAGGGAGCAGTGGGGTGAAAGGCTTCAAATGACAAAAAGAAGAGTTGGTGCTTGATCTTATATTGGGAATCTATAGGTATAACAGGTTCTGGAAAACCAGAGTTTATGGAATAGGAAAGTGATATAGATGTTAGAGCAATACTCGAGGAATAACATTAGCAGATGGGTAGCGGATATATTATAGAGTAGAGAAGCTTGAAACAAGAAATCCAATTAAGAGGATATTATAGGGGCAGCAAGGTAGCACAGTGGAGTCGTGAGGACTTGGGTTCAAATTTGACCAGAGACACTTCCTAGCTGTGTGATCCTGGGAAAGCCATTTAACCCTGATTGCCTCGCCCTGGCCATTCTTCTGTCTTACAATTGATACTGAGATAGATTGTGAGGATAAAAAAGACAATACTATATATACAAAGTTCTTAAGCAGTTGGTGGCTACTCGAATGGAGAGAAGGGGGCAGAAGCAAGGAATGTGGAAATTGACTCAACAAGACTCGTCTATTGATTGAATATGTGGACTGATGGAGAGTAAAAAGAATTAAGGATAACTACAATATTGTGAAGCTAAATGACTGGAAGTTAAGGATTTCAGAAGGATACACTGATTCTAAATACAGTGTGGTCCCCCCCCCCATGTGCCCTGAAGCCTCTCAGTATCCTTCTAATCTCACACAATTGTTATGACAATCTAATGAAATATTGGTGAATGCACAAAGAATAGACCCTGTGGAGAAGTCAGGGTTTATTATTTTATTCTTATTTCCAAGTGTTTTTTTTTAAGAAATTTAATTTATCCTTGAATCATACCATCTGTTGTCTTCTGAACTAAATGACCACTTTGAAATAGAAATAGAAGAAAAGGCAATATTAAACCACTACTGACAGTCAAGGGGAATGCTCATCACAAAACAGGGGGACCATATGATTTTGTGCCTAGACCGTGCTGTCAGTAATGCTGACTTAAACTTCAGATTTGGTTGAGCAAAGGATATAAGCAAAACAACAACAATAACAGATAAAGCATGATTGAAACTAAGCAGTGTGGTTCATTCAGCCAGTCAGTCAGCCAGTTAACATTAATTTACTACTTTACAACTAGCACTTACTATGTTTACTATGAAGCCAAGGAAGAATGCCAGAGAGAGTGTAAGGTCAGGAGTCAGGAAGACTCATCTTTGTGAGTTCAAATCTGGCCTCAGACTATAGCTGTGTGACCTAGAGCAAGTCACTTTTACCCTGTTTGCCTCAGTTTCTTCATCTCTAAAGTGAGTTGGAGAAGGAAATGGCAAATCACTCTAGTCTTTGCCAAGAAAACTCCAAATGTGGGCATGAAGAGTCAAAAATGACTGAAACAACTGAACAACAATAACAACAAAGCAGAAAAAATGTGAATAGGCAAAGACCTAACCATGAGGTTTCTTGGTGATTTCTTGGAAGTCTACAAACCAGCATCAGAGATGGAGGCTAAAGGGTTAATGTTCTAGGAATACTAAATGCATTCTAAAGGGCTAGAGTTCTAGGGAATCTAAATTTAAAGTGCTACAGTGGTTATGCAGACAATAGCTTGAAGACTGTTACTAATTTGTACCTTAAAGCAGCTCAGAAATCTCTTTGAGGAGCCATATTGAGACAGAGCAGTCCCTCTGCTCTTAGACATCTCTGATCAAGTTGTCTTCTAGTCAGCATACTCTAGCCAAGCTCAGGCAACCTGTTTCTAGAAGTTCCATGGATTCCATCCATTCCATCGATGGCGAAGTCCAGAGGAGAAGTTGAGACTAGGGTTTGGATACTTAGCTCTTCCTTACTGCTTCTGTCATCTTCCCAAGAATTGGGTGGGAGTCTGGACTATGGGAACAGGAGTCTAGTAGGTGTCCAATTTTTATCCAGATTTCCTGAAGATAATAAAGTTCTGATTATCTCACAAGCTTCTAAGCAAAAGCTCAAATGTCCTCTGGAAAATAAGGGAGTTGTCTTAATCATGAAGAATAGCTTTGGCTCCCACAGAATTAAAGGACCTTAAATCATTTGGTCCAATCCTGCAGGTAAATGACTAAAACCATGCAAAACAGACATTTTCAGTATCCTTGCTTTTTTATTCCCCTCAAGGAAACTATTTGAATCTGAGAATCTCAAAGTCAGAAAGGGCCATTGAGCTCATCTCTAGCATTTAGCTAGAGATAAGTGTTTAATCTGTACCTTAAGTCTCTCCCTACTCCAATCTATGCTCCTTATGCTGCCCAAGTAATTTTTTTAAACCACAAGTTTTATCATGCCATTCCCCTCCTCTATAAACTCCATTGGTTCTCTATTACCTGGAGGCTCAAAAATAAATTTCTGTGTCTGGCATAGAAAGTGCTTAAAAATTTGGTACTTTCAAATCTTTATGTTTTAAAAAAAATGGTAACCATTATATGGCCTTCACATACTGTACTATTTGCCATTCCTCACTGGAAACATTCCATCTTTCATTTTAGCACTTTTGCACTGGTAACCATCAATGTCTGGAATGTTCTTGTCCTCCTTCTTAGTGTATTTAAAAACTACCCTGACAGGACATTTCATCAAGATTGCCTTTCTTGATCTCCCACCTTAGTGCCTTTTCCTCTAAGGCTTCTTTTTGTTTATTCTAGAAGTATCTTGCATGTACTGATTTGTGTTCATATTGTCTTCTTCCTTTAGAATGTAAGCAACTGCAAAGGAAGGAGGACTTGCAGTCCCAGATCTCAAACTATACTATAAAGCAGTGGTTTATTTGGAAGTTTATTTAGAAGAACAAAAGATCAAGAATTTCAAGGGAAATAATGAAAAAAATGCAAAGGAAGGTGGCCTAGCAGTATGAGATCTTAAACTGTACTATAAAGCAGTGATCATCAAAACCATGTGGTACTGGCTAAGAGACAGAAGGGAGGAGCAGTGGAATAGACTTGGAGTAAGTGACCTCAGTAAGACAGTCTATGATAAACCCAAAGATCCCAGTTTTTGGGACCAAAGCCCACTTTTTGATAAAAAACTGCTGGGAAAATTGGAAGACAGTGTGGGAGAGATTAGGTTTGGATCAACATCTCACACCCTACACCAAGATAAACTCAGAATTGGTGAATGACCTGAATATAAAGAAGGAAACTATAAGTAAATTAGGTGAACAAATAATAGTATACTTGTCAGATCTTTTGGTAAGGAATGACTTTAAAACCAAGCAAGAGCTATAAAAAATCACAAAATGTAACATAAATAATTTTGATTACATCAAATTAAAAGGTTTTTGTACAAACAAAACTAATGCATCAAAAATTAGAAGGGAAGCAACAAATTGGGAAATAATCTTCATTGCAAAAATGTCTGACAAAGGTCAAATTTATAAAGAGCTAAACCATTTGTACAAAAAAATCAAGCCATTCTCCAATTGAAAAATGGGCAAGGGACATGAATAGGCAATTTTCAGTTAAAGAAATCAAAACTATTAATAAGCACATGAAAAAGTGTTCTAAATCTCTTATAATCAGAGAAATGCAAATCAAAACAACTCTGAGGTATCACCTCACACCTAGCAGATTGGCTAACATGACAGCTATGCAAAGTAATGAATGCTGGAGGGGATGTGGCAAAGTTGAGACATTAATTCATTGCTGGTGGAGTTGTGAATTGATCCAACCATTCTGGAGGGCAATTTGGAACTATGCCCAAAGGGTGATAAAAGACTGTCTGCCCTTTGATCCAGCCATAGCACTGCTGAGTTTGTATCCCAAAGAGATAATAAGTAAAAAGACTTGTACAAGAATATTCATAGCTGCACTCTTTGTGGTGGCCAAAAATTGGAAAATGAGGGGATGTCCTTCAATTGGGGAATGGCTGAGCAAATTGTGGTATATGTTGGTGATGGAATACTCTTGTGCTAAAAGGAATAATAAAGTGGAGGAATTCCATGTGAACTGGAACGATCTCCAGGAATTGATGCAGAGTGAGAGGAGCAGAACCAGGAAAACATTGTACACAGAGAGTGATTCACTGTGGTACAATCAAATGTAATAGACTTTTCCATTAGTGGCAATGCAATGACCCTGAACAACTCAAGGGAGAAACCACTATCTACATCCAGAGGAAACACTGTGGGAGTAAAAACACCAAAGAAAAAGGGATATGTTTGGGGATGTAGACTCTAAATGAACATCCTAGTGTAAACAACAACATGGAAATGGGTTCTGATCAAGGACACATGTAATACCCAATGAAATTGCCTGTTGGCTTCGGGAAGAGTGGGTGGAGGGGAAGGAGGGAAATAATGTGATTATTGTAACCAAGGAATAAGGTCCTAAATTGACTAAATAAACTTATTCAAATGGGAAAAATAGAATGTAAGCACCTTCAGGGGCACCTGGATGGCTCAGTGGATTGAGAGTCAGACTTAGAGATGGGAGGTCCTCCTAGGTTCAAATCTGACCTCATACACTTCCCAGCTGAGTGACCCTGGGCAAGTCACTTGACCCCCATTGCCTACCCCTTACCACTCTTCTGCCTTGAAACCAGTACACAGTACTGACTCCAAGACAGAAGGTGAGGGTTTCAAAAAAAGAATATAAGCACCTTTAGGACAAAACTATTTTTTCATATCTAAATAATGTCTAGCACTTATTAAATATTTGTTAATTCATTAATAGAAATGTAGGACTGAAAACTTTCTTTTCCTATTTGACTATGAAAAGCTTTCTAATGTATTATTATTCATTAATATTCTAAATATTCTAAACATATGTAATAAAGGAATTGGGGGGATTGTCCTTGGCTTTATTACTCCAGAAAATTACCATATATTATCCTTAGCATTTAGTATGGTTTACTCCTGTGCTTCCTTATTATTAAGGACTAGTAAATCCTAAAGTAAATAGCGCACTAGATTGGAAAATAAGAGTGCTGAATTTTTCTCTAGAGCTTTACTACTTATTACCTCTGTGATATTGGAATTACTTAGCTTTTGTGGGTCTCACTTGCTTCATCTGTAAATGGGAAGTTGGCAGCGGATATCTTTAAGATCCTTTCCAATTCTCAATTCACGATTCCATGACCCTAGACTTAAGGGAGGTCTGGCACATATGTAAACCTCATTAGTTTTCTAGAATAAACAGGAAGGCAAAAGATCCAGGCCTATTTTTTAGGAACCAAATAGGCGCAGGGAAGGGAGATCCCATAGCTCTTCACCTTACAGCATTGTTCTCACACTGGAAACTCTTAGGGAAGGAATCATCTTAATCCCTCAGAGGCAAGTGCAGGCAAGGCCAGTGCTGACTGAGGCCCCTTGAAAGCTGCTGACTGTACCAGGCTTGTAACCAATGGGAAAGAGTTCTTCCTAGTCACAGGGTCGGCTAACCAGAGTCAATTATAGAATGTCTTTGCACAATACAGAATTCTCCCAGAAGCAGCTCTCTAGCACAACATCATCTTAGCAAACTGATGGAATGTGCACACGTGCCAGACTCCCATTACATAAGAGAGTAAAGACAAAATAAAAGTTGATATTCCATTTATTCCATTTTCTCCGTGTTCTGTCATCTTCTCATCTACTTTAAGCAATAGTTCTGGCCGCTTTGTGATCTTCCTTTTGCCTGTAACTTTGCTTTTAAAAAACCATTTCTATTATTAGCATTCATTGTTAGCATCAAGCAAATCTGTATTTTAGCATTCCTAACAGGAGTCTTATGAGGCTTTGGGTCTCTTTTATATTCATCGTCAATGATGTGCTCTTCTAGCTTTCTTCTGCATATTTCTTTTAAAATTTGTTAGTGAATTTCTTGCTAATTGGCATTAGTCCCTTTGGACTGGGACCCCTTTTCTTCCCTGATGTGATCATTCACATTTGTTTCATCAGGAATATGTTCTTAGGAGAATCACATTCTTCTTGGGCCAACCACCCTGTTTAATTTTTATCTTTCCTAACCTTACTCTGAACCCTTTGAAATCCAGTTTTCTAAAATCGAAAGTGAGCAAATGACCACACATAGCTCTTCATTGCTTATTGACTAACAGCTCCATTGCCCCATGTTTATTTTTTCCTATTCTTCTCATCCTTGCTACCTTAAGTGATTGGCTCTTTCTTATCCATCAGAACTGGACTCGTATAATGTTGGCCCTTTTCACTTTCTCCACTTTTTGAAGAATTACATTATTATTAAGGCAAAATAGTAATTCACTACTTGCTGTTTTATTAAAGCAGATTTCTGTATAGTTGAAAACCCCCATTACTAATATCACATATGTCCATGCTATGACTCTTTCCTTAAGCCTGCTCTTTCGAATGCCATATCCCATTGTTGATTCCTTGTGAGTTGAGGCCACTAAAATCCTCTGATTATTTTCATATTATTGTCTAGTTATGCCTCCCTCATCCTACATTATTTTATTTTTGGACTTTTTTAATCCAAGTATAGGACTTTATACTTATCCCTATTATGTATCAGGTTATTAGATTTGGTTCAACATTCTAGCCTGTCAAGATCTTTTTGGATCCTGAATTAACCATCCAATGAGTTATCTGTCTCTCTCTATACAAAATACAAACCTGACAAGGATATTATTTATGCCTTTGACCAAGGCATTGTAAGAAATGTGGAACAGAATTGAGATAAGGAAAAGTCCCCTAAAGCACCCAACTATGGCCCTGCTACTACACTGACATTGATTTACTTACAACCCTTTGAGTCCAGCAATTGAACAAGTCCTCAATACAACTATGTTGTTTTATATATATATATATATGTTTATGTTTAAATACATATCCATATACTTAACATATATTATTGTTATAATCTAACCAATGTGTCTTCATCTGGTCCACAAGGAAAATATAAGAGATTATCAAATGCTTTGTTGAAATCTACTTATGATCTATCAATGATATTTCTCTGATTAATTATTCCAGTTACCCTCTGTTATCCTGGCATGATTTCTTCTTATATTACTTCCCTTTCTGAAGACACACAAATATCTCTTTAAGAATACAACTTAGAATGTTTCTATCCCCATATACAGGATGATGAGACCTGAAGTCCTGTGGGATCTGGACCTCTTCAAACCTCCTTTTCCAGACAGTTACCTGAAAAAAGACCCCTAGATTCTATCCTAATTCTTATGGACAAAGTCAGCCTTCCATATATGGATGGGGTAGTTTCCTACCACGTTGTGTCATGACAGACAAGATTCTCTCCTTCAAAAATATTTCCATCATCAGCCCATCAGTGACTCCTTGAATGTAGTAGTCACTTAATAACTGATTACTGAATGAATAAATGAATGGCTGAAATTCTAATATTAAAATCATCTGTATTTTTCCTTCCAACTGTCTGGTATGTAGAGTTCTTGAAGAGAGGGATGTGTTCATTTTGTCTTTGCAATCACAAATACAAGGAAAACTGGAAATGCATAGTGCCTGGCACAAATTAAATGCTCATTGAACTGAGTCATAGAATAGAGATCTCATCCATCTCCTTCATTTCACAGATGAAGAAACTGAAGCCTAGAGAACTAAAGTGACTTGTTCAGGCTTAGATAAGCTCATAGGTTTAGATTTATAGCTGCCATAGAGACAGCTACTTGATGCAGTTAGAGTGCCAGACATGGACTCAGAAAAACCTGAGTCTAAACCCAACCTCAGACACAAACTGTGTGACCCTGGGTAAACCATCAACCTCAAGGTACAATGTAAATGTTAGCTATTATTATCTATCCCTTTTGTTGTTCTTCAGCTCTTCATGACTCCATTTGGGATTTTCTTGGCAAAGAGACTGTATGGTTTGTCATTTTCTTCTCTAGCTCATTTTGCAGATGAAGAACTGAGGCAGACAGGGTTAAGGGACTTCCCCAAGGTCACAAAGCTAGTAAATACATGAGACAAGATTTTAACTCAGGTCTTTCCACTCTACCAATTAACTATGGCCTTCATTTTAAAGATGAGGAAACTGAGGCTTAAAGAAGTTAGACAAGTTTCTTAAGGACAATAGATAGTAATGGCAAGGATAAGATTGGAAGCAAAGCTCTGAATCAAATATAGAATCTAGGATCTCTGATCCTTAAGTAAATTCCTCTTTCTTCTAGAAATTCATTCCTTTTCGCTCCTTTAGGATTTAGTTCTTGTTAAAGTACAAATTCTCTTGAGATGAATAAGTAAGACAGTAAGCTTTTGCCTGAATCAGTTTAGCTGTTCTTTTCCAACCTGACAGTGAGCTCAGAACAATTTCCTGTCAAATGAGATACCTTCTAGGTGAGTATGGATAGGGAATCTGGTAGAAAAATAAACTCAGAGTCAAGCTGGCAGGGACTCTGAAGGGAGAAAGGTAAGGGGAATTTAAGCTGGAGTTTAAATCACAAGTCATAATAATAAAACTCATATTTATGATGCTTTGAGCTTCTGAAGCACCTTTCTCATAACAGCTCTATGAGGTAGATAATCCATTGTTTTCTTGTTCTATTATTCCAACTCTTCATGACCCAGTGAGCCATATTGTCTGTGACATTTTCTTTGTAAAATTACTGCAGTGGTTTGTCATTTCCTTCTCCCGTTCATTTTACAGATGAGAAGACTGAGGTAAGAGGGCTAAATGATTTGCTCAGCGTCACATAGCTAGTAAGTGTCCAAGGCCATATTTGAACTCGGGTCTTCCTGACTCCAGGATTAGCACTCTATCCATTGAGACATCTAGCTGCCTCCATTTAATATTAGCATGTCGATTTTATAGATAAGAAAACAGACGCTTGGAAAAATGAAGTGATTTGCTTATGGCAAAACAACTGTTATTAGGAAAGTGAGGATCTGAACCCAGATTTTCTGTTTCTAAGCCAAGACCTTTCCACTACCCCCTTCCAACCTCTCTTTAAAGGTAAGATTAAAAACTGGAGAACATAGAGGAGGGGCAAGATGAACAGGGTTATTTTTTTTTGTTTATTTTGTTAAAATAAGTGACACTGATGCCATTTCATCTTATATCACAGTTTGCAGATATGCCTCCCCTAGCCTTTGCTCTCTTCTCTTACTGTTTTATCAGCTCTGCCTATAACAAAGAAAAAATAGTTAAATCATACCAACTCACACAGCAACTTTGTCTGAAAGTCTGACAGCTTATTCCATTTGTAATAACCTACATATGTATTGAAATTAGATGGGTGTCTTTCATCTCTTCTCTGGGACCAAGATTGCTAACTATGAACACTCAGAATTGTCTGTCTTTTCCTATTTTTCTTTTCCACTTTATCGTATTCATTTTCTGTATTGTCCTGATTCTCTTTACTTCAGCCTACATTGGTTCATACAAGTTTTCCCAAGATCCTCTGAAGCCCCAGATTTATTGATCCTTATGGCATTATAACATTCAAATACAGCAATTTGTATAGCCAGTCCCCTAGAAATGGGCACCTACTTTACTGGATCCCATTTTTTTCCTTCAAAAAACAAAACAAAACAAAACACCTTTTCTTCCTCTATTTGACTTCTTTGATGTATATGCTTCAGAGTGGGACCAGAGCTCTACAATAGTCTTACCAGTGGGTCAGTTTTCCCATAACCCCTCCAACACTGGCCATTTCTATGCTGTATTATCTGTACCAATTCCCTGGGAGTGAGCTGAAGCCTCGGGGTAATTTTAACATGCAATTCTGGGATTTTTCTATTGCAGCTGATAGCTCACCATTCTTTTGGAAAGCTGTTTGTTCCTATCCTGGGTCATATGTCTCTTGGGGAACATATATTTGTATCAATTCTCTATATAACTGGGATATCAAATTTATTCTCAGAAGATAAACAGTTTTTCTAGGGACTATGGTCACAGTACCAGAGAAATACAGAGGTGACTCAGAGACAAGCCCAGGCTTTGGTTTGTAAATCAGGATGCAGAAATAAATGTGCTAAAATGGCCCAAGAAAATAAAACCCAGCCAATGAAGCCTCTAAGGAAAACGCTGGGGCTGGCGGTTATGCATAGTTTTACTGCCACCTAGAGGTTTGAGTGGGTTTGTCACCTATACTGACATGAAATTGAACATGAAATAAATCAGGTCCCAAGTGTGAGTCCTCCCTACCAGCTAAGACCTCTCCTGTCATGTTCCTGACACAACACATCTCCTGTATTTTTGTGTCTTCAAAGCTGGGATGCTTTTCTATTAGGATCAGTGTCACAAAAAGGCTAGAATCAGGAAATGGGTTCAATAATGCCTCTGTTATCCGTTGTGTGACCATAGACAAATCACTTAACATTTCCCTCAGCCTCAGTTTCCTCATATGTAAAATAGCACTTATAATACTTATAGGACTAACCCAGGGAGGTTTTAGTGTTCATAGGGTTTTTTTGTTTTGAATGATTTTTTTTAAATGACTAAATTAATTTAATTAATTGTAATTAATAGTCTGAGTAGTACAACACAAACTGATTCTTTCTCTCCGGGAGGGAGAGAGACTTTTAAGGCACTTGAGAAGAAAAGCAAGATGCAACATCATGTCTAAGTTGATTTGAAAACTTTAGAGTGCTTTGTAAGTATAATTATTATTGGTTTTGTGAAGGGTTAATTTTTTGGGGTAGGAGTTTGAACCAAAATCAGGAGAGCAGTTTCTTAAACACAAAATGTTTAGTTTATTATTAGGAAAATATGGATGGGAAATAGAAAGGAGGAAAGTAAGAGTAATCTTATAATAGCTTATAACTTCTCTTCACTGTGTTAAGTGTTTTTCATTTAACACTAAGGTTTTCTTGGCAAAGACACTGGAGTGGTTTGCCTTTTCTTTTTCCAGTTCATTTTAAAAATGAGGAAGGCAGGCAAACAGGATTAAGTGACTTGCCCAGGGTTACACTGCTAGTAAGTGTCTGGGAGCAGATTTGAACTCAGGAAGTTGAGTCTTCCTAGCTCCAGCTTCACTGTGCTACTTAACTGCCCATAATTATTGCAATATTATTCATATAATATTGTGGTCTCGATAGAAGACAAGGCCAGGAGGCATGAATTATAGTTCCAGTTATACTAATAACTACTGTCTGGCCATGAACAAATTATTTTTACATTATGGGCTTTAGGTTTCTCATCTGTAAAATGGGTGCTCTGTAATTAAAAAAAAATGATAGGTTAGGCTTGATGGTCTCTGAGGTCTTCTCCAACTATATATTTTAAAGAACTTCTAGCTTTAAATCCTATTATTCTATCCTTTGAATCTGTGTGGATATAAATAATCTCATGTAAAATTTAGCACTCCAAACTAGTTTCCCAGTAATCTGAAGAAATTCCCATCAGGCCAAAAAATGGATTTGAAAAGTTATGCTCTGCTTACCACACAAATGTAATTCAGTCAGCAGGGTAGATCAGTGAAACATTTCCATGAAAATCAGGGAAATGAAAATGTATGGATAGATTTCCCAACAAAATTTGTCTTCTGATAATGTATTTGCTTCATATTCTAAAGCCATAGTATAAATATAATAATGCCACCTTTGAAAAATTCTTACTATCCTTCCTAATATGAGCCTTTCTCCAGCCTTCCAATATTAGTCCAGTCAAAGACTTAGTGACAACATCTGACCTATTGAGTCAAAAGAACAATTTGTCCACTTTTTCTCCCTTAAAGTTGCTGAATCATTGAAGCTTGAGGCATAAAGGGATCTGTGAAATACAATTTATCATATGCCCATACCACCTGTGGAGAGATCATT
Source organism: Monodelphis domestica (assembly GCF_027887165.1). NCBI lineage: Eukaryota > Metazoa > Chordata > Mammalia > Didelphimorphia > Didelphidae > Monodelphis > Monodelphis domestica. Next base: position 125,052,586 of record NC_077227.1, on the reverse strand, counting down.
CTATATTTCCTCTTTAAAACTATTACATCCTGTTGATTTCCTTTATAATTTGTTATTAGGGAGCTTAGATTTTTATGACTTATATAACTGAGTATTTGCTCTTATGAATAATTATTACTGAAGGATTGAAGTAACTGGGGATTTTTAATCTGAGAAAAGGATTCTGGGTGGGGGAGAGGTGCAGTCATGATGAAGGTGTTCAAGCATTTGACAGATTGTCATGTGGAAAGGAGTTTAGACTTGTTTTACTTGACCACAATGGTATGAACTAGCAGCAATGGATAAAAAAGATGCAGATAGGAAGACAAGGGCTTGATGTGAGACAAAAACAGACAAAAACTTCCTTTCCATCCCAAAGTGGCTGGATGACCAGTTACAGGTGAGAAAGGGAAAGGGATCGAATCTGGCTTGAAATTGATGCCACTCAGGTTCCTTCCTAACTCCGAGGGGCTCTGATTATTTAGTGCAAATCAATCAGGGGATATTCCTGAAGAGGTATATGTTGGGAATGAAAGCCTGGAAGAGGCTCCTTGGAGAGTCATCTTCTGAGGTAAAATGATAATAACCTTCAAATAACTAAAAAAGGATAAATGTGAAAGGAACATGAGAGATTATCTAGTCCATACTTCTCATTTGAAAAATGAGAAAATCAAAGCCCAGAAAAATGATATAATATGCCTCAGGTCACACAGTTACTAAGGGGCAGAGATGGGATTAAAATTCAAGTTGACCATTCTCAAAATGTTACATATCTTTACTCTTTGGGTTGTTTGTTGACTGTTGTTGTCTTATTTACCTCAGAAGAAAAGGCAGAAGTTGAGAGCCAAGAATTTGAAAGGATAAACAAGGATTTTTCTTTTGATAAATAGTACATTGGGATTTAGACAAATCTCAGTAAAAGGAATTTTTTTTTAATTGTGGAGCTTTGGCCTCTGGGGTGCTGAAGCTAGAACCACTCTCCAGGAAGGTTTGGAACAAAAGTTTAAAGATTTAGAAGTGGTTCTACTCAATGTTCTAGGTAAATAAAGGTTGGATTAAAGTCATGGAAATAAATTAAAGATGAATGACCTAAGTCTCATTACACTTCATATTTGCATTTCTTTAAGAATTATCCTAAATTATATATCATCTTTATTTCTTAAAAAAAGAAATTTTAAAATTTGTTTGCCACATTACAATCTCCAAGTAACTCCCTTCCTCACACTCCTACCCTAGAGAAGGCATCATTTAACAAAAAGATATACATGTACATAAAACAATGTCTTGCTTATTTCATTTTATCAGTTCTTTCTCAGTAGATATACCTCATCTTTAAACATCTCATTCTTTAAAAAATATTTGTATTGCTGTATATGATGTCTTGATTCTGCTCATTTCACTCTTTATAATTTCATGTAGATTTTTCCATTAAAATTAATTTTTATGCTTGGTATTTTTAATTAAGTTTAATTATTAATTATTAATTAATTAATTAAATAATATATTTTAATTATGCTTTAATGCTTGTTATTTCTTATAGTATAGTAATATTTCATCACAATCACCACAACTTGTTAAGCCATTCTCTAATTAATAGACATTCTCTCAATTTCCAATTCTTTGAACCCACAAAGAGAGCTATAATAAATATTTTAGAGCCTATAGGTTCTTTATTTTTATCCCTGATCACCTTAGGAAATAAATCTAAGAGTTTAATTTCTGTGTCCGGAGATATACACAATTTTAAAACTCTTTGAGTATAATTCCATATTACTTTACAAAATGATTGTCTTAGTTTATAGTTCCACAACAGCATATTAGTGTCCCCATTTTTCCACATCCCCTCCACCATTTGTCATTTTGGCCTTTTGTCATTTTAGACATTCCATTAGGTGGTAATATCTCAGCATTATTTTGAATTGCATTTCTCTAATGAATAATAATTTAAAGAATATTTAATATAGCTTTGATTCCTTCATCCCCCAAATTTCCTGTTCATATCTTCTGACCATTTATCAATTGGGAAACATCTCATATTCTTATAAATTTTAGGACTGAGACCTCTATCTGAGAAACTATCTACAACCCCCCCCCCCTCGATTTACTACTTTCACTCTAATCTTGGCTACATTAGTTGTATTTGTACAACTAACTTTTCAATTTAAGTATTCAATTCTCAGTTTGTATCTCACAATACTTTCTATGTCTAGTTTTTTAAGTAAATTCTTTTCTACTCCATAAATCTGATAGATGTGTTCCCTGTTCTTTTAATTTGCTTATGATATGATCCCTTTTTGTCTAGGTCATATCTATCCATTTTGATCTTATCTTGGTAAATGATCTATTTCTAGTTACTGCCAGGCTGCTTTCCAGTTTCCCCAAGAATTTTTACCAAATAGTGAATTTTTACCCCAAAGCTTAGATCTTTACTTCAGTCAAAAGTTAATACAATCTTTCACAACTATTTATTGTATGTCTGATCTGTTCCACTGATCTACCTTACTTCTTAGCATCAGATCATTTTGATAATTGCTGTTTTATAATACAGCTTAAAATCTAGTGCTTCTATATCTTTCTCCTTTGCATTTTTCATCAATTCCTTTTTAAAAATCCATATCTTCTGTTGTAGAATCATTACTAAGTATCTGTTCCAACAGTAAGAGTAAGGCAATTGTAGCTAAGTGACTTGTCCAAAGTCACATAGCTAAGATGAGACTGGATCTAAAACTATGACCTCCTATCTCCAGGCCAGGCTTTCTATCCACTAAACCCCTTTAATTAATTCCTTTGAAATTATTGACCTTTTGTTCTTCCAAATTAATTTTATTATTTTTTCTAGTTCAATAAAATATTTTTAGTAACCTAATGGAAGAATACTAATAAAAAATATAAATTGCCTAGACTGACAGAGGAGGAAATAGAATATCCAGATAAAACTACTTTAGAAAAAAAGAAATTGAACAGGCCATAAATGAACTTCCTAAGAAAAAAGCGCCAGGACCATATGAATTCACTATTGAATTTTACCTAACATTTAAAGATCATCTAATTCCAATATTAAATGTATTATTTAGAACAATTGATACATAAGGAGTCCTGCCAAACTCCTATTATAAAACAAATTTTATGTTGATACTTAAACCAAGAAAAGCAGGAACAGAAAGAAAATTATGTCATGTTTACAAACTATTTAACATCACTAATGTTAAGCATAAATATTTTCTTTTCTTTAGAAGATTAATTTTTGTTTATAACTTTTGTTTCCATATTTCCCTTTTCCTCTGTATTCCTCATGTAGAGAACCATCCATATCTTAAATACAAAAAATGACATTTTCTTACTAAAAACTTTTACTTTATTTTAAAGCTTATTTAAGTGGGGAAAGGACTTATTGTTAGGACATATAGCACTCTTCCTTGCATAAAGGTTCTTTCAAATGATGGTGACTTGTTGAGGTCACAGAAAGCATTCTTATACAGATATTCATGAATCTAGATGCCCTCCGAGGTCCCCCATATTCTGTAACTCTTTCTATATTTCAATATTCTAATGAGAGAATCTGGATATGTAGCCCAAATAAAATCTTTCTTCCTATTTATTGACAGCTCTACCTAACTGAAGACAGAGTATTTGGGAGGAAATAACTAGCTTTCTGAATATTTGAGAGTTACACGGAGCAAACCTTGCCCCAGAGAAATGATTTGAGAAAATGTTTCCTGTTGCTAACTTTGCACCGATGAGGGATCCATGGTTATAGAATTTTTCCAGTTTTTTTTTATGACTTGGTAAATTTTCCACCTCTCACCCCTTTATCTTTTTTCTTTAAAAAAAAAATCTTTGTTATATTGGATGGCTTACTAGCAGAGGGAAAAGGTAGAGATCCAGGAGGAAATTTAGGTGATATAATAACAAAAGATGCCAAGAAAATTTTATTTTGAAAAGATAAAGATAATCTTGTTGTTCAGTCAATTCAATCATGTCAGACCCTATGAACCTTACTGCCCATGGTGTTTTCTTGCCGAAGACTCCTCCAGTAGAATATGGCAAACAGAGACCAAGGGACTTGGGATCACATAGCTAGTAAATGTCTGAGACCAATTCAAACTCAGGTCTTCCTATCTCCAGCCCCAGCATATCCACTGAGCCATCTAACTGCTGCTTATAATAGTCTAGTAGGCTTCTATTAGTTTGGTCTTCTCTAAGAGATATTTTCCAAACCTTGAGTCATCCTGTGTGCCTTTCCAGTTCTATCTAATATTAAAGGGAACTAGGTAGTAGAATACTAGACCTGAAGTCATAAAGATGAGGTCAAATCCAGCCCAAGATTAAGATTTTTATTTTAAATTTATATTATTGATACTAAGTATTGGTTCCAAGGCAGAAAAACTTTAAGAGCCCTATTGATACCTCCAGAATCAAATACCAAATCCTATTTGGCTTTGAAAGTCCTGTATATCCTGGCCCCTTCATACTTGAACAATCTTCTTAATAACTTACTCTCCTGTGTGTATATTCTGTGATTCATTAAAACTGGCTTCTTTTACATTCTTAGAATAAGACATACCATCTTCTGATTCCATGCATTTCCCCTGGATGTCTCTCATACCTGAAATTTCTCCCTCCTTATGTCTACCACCTGATTTCCCCCATTTATTTAAAATACCAAGTAAAATCTCTCCTGCAGTGTATAGGTATGTAGGCAGGACTAGCACCTCTGGTATGAGGGCTTGCTGAGCCCCTTTATGAGCTGCTCCTCCACCTTTGGTTCCCAACTGTCACCCAACTCACTTACGGTTCCAAAAAGCTGTAGCATGTACAGTTGCCACATCCTAGCAAAACTATCTTGACAAATGGTCTAAACCAGATTGAGGGTAGGGGGATATTTCCTCTAAACACGTGAAGATTTCATATTGGGCAGATGAGAATAATTTGTCATGAAAGTGACTGAAGTGGAGAGCTAAGACATCAAAGATGCCAAGGTCATCTACTACATCCTGGGCCATTTCCAGTCATTCTGACTTTTGGCTTATCTCTCAGCTTTGATGACTCTGGAACAGAGAGTGAGGGCAATAACTTTGTCCAACTCTGTCTCACTTAAATCCAATTCACATGGAAGTTGAGAAATTACCCTTTGATGCCATGGGCTCTCTTCAAAAACAAAGGAAGAACAATAAGATTCCTCCTAAGAAGTCTCTCCTGATGCCCTTCTCCAGTTTATTCTGTCTATATTTTGTTTGTACATAGTTATTGCATGTTGTCTCCTCCATTATGTGAGTTACTAATGGATAGGACCATCATTGCTTTTCTTTATGTTCCTATTGTTTAGAATAGTGACTGACACTGTTATATTACATGTTATATATAATATTATATTATACACTATTGTGGCTCAGTAAATGCTTGTTGACTTGATTTGTTGATTCCTTGTTCTGTCCTTAGAGTTCAAGCAAAAAAAAAACTAATTCTTATTCCACATGACAGACAATTCTTTAGATATTTGAAACATTCATATTCACTTCGATTCTTCTCTTTCTTTTTAAACATCTTACACTTGCTCTTAGCCAAAAAGTGATATGACTAAACATCTTTTAACCAGTCCTTAGCAATGGAAATAATTTTGCACTTGAAGTTAGGTGTGACAAGGGTTTCTGTGCTACATTTGATATTCTCTAGCTGTATGATCACTGTTTAGTTTCTGAACTTCTTGGTACCTTTCTTTTTTGAATTGTTCTATTTGCTTCATTGGGTTTTATGAGGACCAAATGTCCCAGTGCATATAAAATGCTTTATAAATCTACTTAGATGTCAGCCCCTCCATGGTATGGTTTCAAGACCCCTCATAACTGTTTGTCCTTCTCTGAACATGTTCCGTCTTATCAATATCCTATCTAAAATGTGGTGCCCAGAATTGAACACAATACTGCAGGTATAGCCTGACCACAGCAGGGCAAAGTAGAACTACTTCTCTCTCATTTAAAACATCATACTTCTGTATTTGTGTCCTAAGATCTGTTATATATAATATTGATCTTGTTGAGATATTGATATTAATGGCCACTTGATATTGATAGACTAATGCTGTGAGGGAGTTCTAGTGGAAGGCAGTTGATAAACTAGTTGGGGGCAGCTTAATCCAAAAATATTTATTTATAATTAAGAGAAGAGGAGACTTCCAGGTAATCATGGCTGCAATCTAGACACCACACGCTTCCTCTCCCCGGCACCGAATGAAATAGACTACATCAAAGGAGCATAAAAATCACCTTTGGCGGAACAGGACTCCCCAGTACCCCACAGAGGCGAAGGTACGTGGGGTTTGAACATTTCCACACTATAATAAGGAGGAAAAGCTTGCACAGAAACGTGAACTGAGCTTCCCTTCCCCCCCCCCACCTCCCCCACCAAACCAGAGCGAGCTACTGGAGCGCTCACTGGGACACCAAGTGAGTGGGGAACATCTCTGTCTGGGGGGGGCACTCCAGGGTCCTTGGGATCTGGGGACTGCCAGGAAACAACGTCTCAGAGCGGTTTCACGGGAGAACCCGGCTTGGAGCACGGGCTGCGGAGCCTTACTGGGGTGGTTGCGCAGAGCATCTGGGCGGAGCTAAACACCAGGGGCAGAGCACGTGCTGATTATTTGGGTGGAGCTGAACACCTGGGCAGTTTGGATGTGATCAGGGGCCCAGCTCTCTAAGAAACCTCAGAGGCTGGGAAGAACTAGTCTGAGGCAACCTAAATTCACAGAAAACCCGTCCATATCACCCAGACCCCAGACCAAAAAGGAAAGGGGAATAAAACCACCAAAGGGATGGCTCACATGGCCCAAAATCAAGCCTCCAGGAAGAAAGGGAAAAAGGTGACTATTGAAAACTTTTATGGTGGAAGTACCCAAGGAAAAGAAGAGAATGAGGAGGAAATCCAAAAAAAATCAGAACATGCCTCCCAAAATGGAAACTATCAACAAGCTCTGGAAGATCTCAAACTGGAACTTATCCAAAAGATGGAAACCTGGAAAGAAAAATGGGAAAAAGAGATCAGCAGTTTGACAGATAAGACTGCTCAACTGAAAAAAGAGCTCGAAGCATCCAATAGAAGGGCAGACAAAGCTGAAAAGCAAAACCAGTCCCTAATGACCAGAATTAAGCAACTCGAAGAAAGTGAGATCATAAAACAGCAAGAATCAATAAAGCAAACCCCCAAAATTAATGAATTAGAAGAAAACATAAAATATCTCACTAAGAAGGTCACAGATTTGGAAAACAGAGGGAGGAGACAACCTCCGAATTATCGGTCTCCCAGAAAAACCAGAGATAAACAATAAACTCGATATTATTCTACAAGAGATTATAAAAGAAAATTGCCCACACGTTCTGGAGCAAGGGGGCAAAATAGAAATAGAAAGGGTTCATAGAACACCCTCTATACTAAATCCCCAAAAGACAACCTCTAGGAATGTAATTGCCAAATTCAAGAGATTCCAAGAAAAGGAGAAAATCCTACAAGAAGCCAAGAAGAGGAGCTTCAGATATAAGGGGGATCCTATAAGGATCACACACGACCTAGTGGCTAACACACTAAGAGACTGCAAAGCATGGAACATGATATTTAGAAAGGCAAGAGAGCTGGGTCTCCAACCAAGAATCAACTACCCAGCAAAACTGACTATATACTTCCAGGGGAAAGTATGGGCATTCAACAAAATAGAACATTTCCAAGCATTTATTAAGAAAAGACCAGAACTTAGTGAAAAATTTGATATCCAAGCACAGAAAGCAAGAGAAACATGAAAAGGTAAATATGAAAGAAAGGGAAAAGGAGATAAATCTTATCTTTTTCTTTAAGTCAAACTCTCTTCTATAAGGACTACATTTACATCAAATTATATATATTAATATGTGGGGAAAATGTTTTGTGTAACTCTCAAAAATTGTAGCATCATAAGAGTAGTTAGAAGAAATGTGCATAGGGAACAATTGGGGCATTAAGAAGATTTGGGGAAAGTGGGGGCAAAGAAAGGAAAAGGGAGGGGGGAACCATTGATAACACTAAGATTTACTTCAAGAAATGGGGGGGGCTTAATAGAATAATCTTTCCCATATAAAGATACACATGGGAAGGGGAGGGGAAGAACTCTCATATGAGAAGGAGAGGAAGAGAGCGTGAAGTGGAATTACTTAAACCTTACTCTCAGTGAAATAAAATCTGAGAGGGAAGAACATCTAGATCCAGTGGGATCCTGAATTCTATCTTATCCATTAGGGCAAGAAAGAAAGGAAAATGAAGGGGGGGAGGGAGTATAAAAAGGGAGGGAAGGAGAAGGGGAGGGGAAGGGAGCATAAAAAGGGAGGGGCTAGAAAGGGAAGCATCTCAAGGGAGGGGACTAGGGGGATTGACCTAAAGTAAATCACTGGTTCAAAAGGAGATAGCTAAAGAAGAAAGGTCAGAACTAGGGGAAGATATCAAAATGCCAGCGAATCCAAAAATGACAATCATAACTTTGAACGTGAATGGGATGAACTCACCCATAAAATGTAGACAAATAGCAGATTGGATTGGAACCCCAAACCCTACCATTTGTTGTCTTCAAGAAACTTCAAGAAACACATATAAGGCGGGTTGACACTCAACAAGGTTAGAATTAAAGGTTGGAGTAAGACCTTTTGGGTCTCAACTGATAGAAAGAAGGCAGGAGTTGCAATCATGATATCTGACAAAGCCAAAGCAAAAATAGACCTGATCAAAAGGGATAGGGAAGGTAAATATATATCTCCCTAATGAATATCGATGTAAAAATCTTAAATAGGATACTAGCAAAAAGACTCCAGCAAGTGATTAGAAGGGTCATCCACCATGATCAAGTAGGATTTATACCAGGGATGCAGGGCTGGTTCAATATTAGGAAAACTATCCACATAATGGACCACATCAACAAGGAAACCAACAAGAACCACATGATTATCTCAATAGATGCAGAAAAAGCCTTTGATAAAATACAACACCCATTCCTACTAAAAACACTAGAAAGCATAGGAATGGAAGGGTCATTCCTAAAAATAATAAACAGTATATATCTAAAACCATCACCTAATATCATCTGCAATGGGGATAAACTAAATCCATTCCCATTAAAATCAGGAGTGAAACAAGGATGCCCATTATCACCTCTATTATTTGACATTGTATTAGAAACACTAGCAGTAGCAATTAGAGAAGAAAAAGAAATTGAAGGCATTAAACTAGGCAAGGAGGAGACCAAATTATTGCTCTTTGCAGATGACTTGATGGTCTACTTAAAGAATCGTAGGGATTCAACCAAAACGCTAATCGAAATAATCAACAACTTTAGCAAAGTTGCAGGATACAAAATAAACCCACATAAGTCATCAGCATTTCTATATAATTCCAACACAGCTCAGCAGCAATAACTAGAAAGAGAAATCTCATTCAAAATTACCTTAGACAAAATAAAATACTTAGGAATCTATCTCCCGAGACAAACACAGGAACTATATGAACACAACTACAAAACACTTTCCACACAACTAAAACTAGACTTGAACAATTGGAAGAACATTAACTGCTCATGGGTAAGACGAGCCAATATAATAAAAATGACAATCCTACCCAAACTCATCTATCTATTTAGTGCCATACCCATGGAACTTCCAAAAATGTTTTTTACTGATTTAGAAAAAACCATAACAAAGTTTATTTGGAAGAACAAAAGATCAAGGATATCCAGGGAAATAATGAAAAAAAATACAAAGGAAGGGGGTCTTGCAGTCCCAGATCTCAGACTATATTATAAAGCAGCTGTCATCAAAACAATTTGGTACTGGCTAAGAGACAGAAAGGAGGATCATTGGAATAGACTGGGGGCAAGCAACCTCAGCAAGACAGTATATGACAAACCCAAAGATTCCAGCTTTTGGGACAAAAATCCACTATTTCATAAAAACTGCTGGGAAAATTGGAGGACAGTGTGGGAAAGATTAGGTTTAGATCAACACCTCACACCCTACACCAAGATAAATTCAAAATGGGTGAATGACTTGAACATAAAGAAGGAAACTATAAGAAAATAAGGTGAACACAGAATAGCATACATGTCAGACCTCTAGGAAGGGAAAGACTTCAAAACTAAGCAAGAATTAGAAATAGTTACAAAATGCAAAATAAATAATCTGGAATACATCAAATTAAAAAGTTTTTGTACAAACAAAATCAATGTAACCAAAATCAGAAGGGTAGCAACAAATTGGGAAACAATCCTCATAAAAACCTCTGACAAAGGTTTAATTACTCAAATTTACAAAGAACTAAATCAATTGTACAAAAAATCAAGCCATTCTCCAATTGATAAATGGGCAAGGGACATGAACAGGCAGTTCTCTGCCAAAGAAATAAAAACTATTAATAAGCACATGAAAAAATGCTCTACATCTCTTATAATCAGAGAGATGCAAATCAAAACAACTCTGAGATATCATCTCACACCTAGCAGATTGGCTAACATGACAGCTATGGAAAGCAATGAATGCTGGAGGGGATGTGGCAAAGTGGGGACACTAATTCATTGCTGGTGGAGTTGTGAATTGATCCAGCCATTCTGGAGGGCAATTTGGAACTATGCCCAAAGGGTGATAAAAGGCTGTCTGCCCTTTGACCCAGCTATAGCACTGCTGGGTTTGTACCCCAAAGAGATAATAAGGAAAAAGACTTGTACAAGAATATTCATAGCTGTACTCTTTGTGGTGGACAAAAATTGGAAAATGAGGGGATGCCCATCAATTGGGGAATGGCTGAACAAATTGTGGTATATGTTGGTGATGGAATACTCTTGTGCTAAAAGGAATAATAAAGTAGAGGAATTCCATGGAGACTGGAACAACCTCTAGGAAGTGATGCAGAGCGAAAGGAGCAGAGCCAGGAAAACATTGTACACAGAGACTGATACATTGTGGTACAATCAAAGGTGATTGACTTCTCCATTAGTGGCAATGCAATGTCCCTGAACAATCTGAAGGGATCTAAAAAACACTCTCCACAAGCAGAGGATAAACTGTGGTAGTAAAAACACTGATGAAAAGCAACTGCTTGACTACAGGGGTTGAGGGGATATGACTGAGGAGAGACTCTAAATGAACACTAATGCAAATACCAACAACAGGGAAATGGGCTCGAGTCAAGAATACATGTGATAACCAGTGGAATCGTGAGTCGGCTATGGGAGAGGGAAAGGTGGTGGAAGGGGGGGTGGGGAGAAAAAGAAAATGATCTTTGTTTCCAGTGAATAATGTTTGGAAATGACCAAATAAAATAATGTTTAAAATTAAAAAAAATAAAAATAATACAGCCTAGAAATTTACACACACAAAAAAAAATTAAGAGAAGGGATAGGATAAAAGGTAGAAATAAAGTAGAATCAATTAAATCTAACACTAACATTTCTAACTATACTCCAAGACCCCTCTGTCCCACAAGGGACTGCTTCTTCTTCACTGGGGTGAACCTACAATGATCTAGTCTTACTATCTAAAAATTAAATGTAATTAACTAAAGCAATACTAATAGATGATTTTAAAATTATATAATTCTCCTTAAATTATCTTTACAATTTTACCAGCTGCCTTAAACTAGTTGTCTTCTAATGACAGGATCTATTTCTTCTCAACAGGGTGCCTGACAGCTCTAGTGAGAGGAAACAGTCCCCTCTCGCCTTGTCTCTCTCTCTCTCTCTCTCTCTCTCTCTCTCTCTCTCTCTCTCTCTCTCTCTCTCTCCTCTCTCTCTCTCTCTCTCTCTCTCTCTCTCTCTCTCTCTCTCTCTCTCTCTCTCTCTCTCTCACTCCAACAAACTATCACTCCAACAAATCTTCTTCAGATGAAAAGATGTTTCTCAACTTCTCTAAAGTTCACTTTCATGAAGATCCTTCACAGATTGATCAGAGCAAAATCTCCAGTCACCTACTTCAAGGGTGTAAGCCCCAGAGTGACTAGTACTCTGTCTTTCCTATCATTCAATTCTCTTAAAGTGACCCACAGACAAATTTGCTCTTCCCTGCTTAAAGGAGCCAAAGTAAAATTCAAAACTCTTTCTCTAGACTAAATTCTTACTTCTAACTAAGTTAATTAGCTAATTAAATTCTTATCCTAACAGATCCCATTGGCTTTTTTTGGCTGACATGCCACCTTGTTGACTCATGTTGAGCTTGCAATCCACTAACATCCCAGGTGTCTTTTCCACTTGAATTATTATCTAGACATATGTCCCACACCCTGTACTTATATGGTTGGTTAAAAAAACACACACAAGCATAGGATTTTATTTCTATCCTTATTAAATTCCATTTGTCAGATTGAGCACATTGTTCTAACTTGTCAAGAACATTTTAGATCCTGTATCTGCAATAGCCAAAATTAACTATTCCTTTTAGTTTGGTGTCATCAATAAATTTGCTAAGAATGTGTTATCTATACCTTCACTTAGATCAATGGTAACAGTATTAAATAGAATGGAGCCAAAGATATATCCCTGGGGGCCACTGAAGTAGAGACCTCCCTTTAAACTGTCTTGTATTGCAGGCAGGGAGATGGTTCAATGGATTGAAAGCCAGTTCTAGGGAGGGAAGGTCATGGATTCAAATCTGATCTCAGATACTTCCTAGCTATGTGACCCTGGGCAAGTCTAGCTGCCTGACCTTTGCCTTCTGTCATAGAATCAATATTGATCAATAGATAGAAGCTAAGGATTGTAAAAATGTTTTAATTGTCTCTTTTTTATTCATGACTATCTTTGAATTCAGTCATTTAATTGCTCTTGAATCTGCCTAGCATCCAGGCCATCTCTCTCCATTTTGTTCACCATAGTAGTGTGAAAGATTTTGACAGATGTATTGCTGAAGTCTAGGCATAGTACATCTAAGGCATTTCTTTTATCTATCAGTCTAATAACTTTATTTTTAAAAAGTGAGCTTAAACTAAAATGACCTATTAAGATTTATAGAGTTTGGGGTACTGGAAAGGATCTTAGCGGGCACTTAATGCAATGTCACATTCTACAGATGAGAAAATTAAGATGCAGAAATGTATTATGAAGAGTTTACCTTTAGAAAATATTTTTTCTTTGAAAATTTGCTTTTCAATTTTTCTAATTTTTGAAATTTAGAAGTGCCATTGAGTAAAATGCAACTTAAATATTTTAAGTTTTCATTATAAAGAGGAAGAAATGTCAGGAGATATTCAGAGAGACACTTATAGTCACTTAGATAAATTGTATTCTGATCAAAAGGCAAATGACACAGAAACTTAGGTAGACAAAGTAGCAATATAAAATCATTCACCATCTTTGCTTTTCTGAAGTAGGAGGCAGATTCTAGAGTAACAGTCCATCAATAAAGTATTAAGTCAGAAGATTTGAGTTCAGTCTTGGATTTGCTTGTTACAGCCTGGGAAATCTTAAGCAAGACAGAGATTTCTATGGTTAATTAATACTGGAAAACATGTTGAAGTTTCTATCAACTAATCAACAAGCACTTATCACTGGGTACTGTGCTAAGCTCCAGGGATAGCAAGACAAAAATAGAGCATCCCCTTGTTGGAGGAGACAACATATATATGTCTAAGCATATACATAATAAATATAAATTACGTTGGAGGAGAAGGTACTATATTGGGGGATCAGGAAAAGTTTCATGAGGAAAGAGAGGTTTGAGTTTTTTTTTTTTTTTGAAAGAAACAAGGAAATCTAAAGACTCAAGGTGAAGAGGGTGTGCCTTCCTTTGGATTAGTCACCATAGCTAGTACAAAGTTATGAGTAAGGAAAATGGAGCTCATTGTGTGAGGAATGGTGGTACTAATGGATGATTAGACTAGACTATTCAAATAAAAGAGTATTTCATAATATAGTTCATAGAAATATAGAGTGAGTAAAGGGAAGCAATACTTTGTATTATATTATATATTTTTATGGAAAGATAGGTTGTTGTCATTTCTTAGGTTTTAAGTTTCAGAGGGAGAATTTTATATTTTATTCTAAACATGATAAGAATACAGTAAAGGCTTTTGATTTGGGAAGGGAATGATTAAATCTGTATATTAGGAAAATTATTTTGGTGTTTTTGTGGAAGACAGGATGGAGGTAGAGAAGAGACTATAAGCAGGCGGACTAATTATCTATAGACATTTTGTATACTTCCCTAGTAGAAGACATGTTACTTTAGGTTAGAGATTCTTTTGTTTTGTTTTGTTTTATTGTATCCCTAGGTTCTGGGCCAGTGGCTTATTCATAGAAGGTGTTTAATAAATATTTGTGGAATAAATAAATAAATAAGTGAAGGAATGTTCCAAGTCAGAGATGATGATTTAAATTATGATAGTGGCCATGCAAGTAGGGAGAGAGGATAAGACTCAAAAACTTGTTGGATCTAGGAGAGGAAGTTAGAAGAGTGAATCGAGGATGATTGTGAAATTATAAACTCTGATAACCAGGAGAATCTTGGTGCTCTCACCAAAAAAAAAAAATTACAAGAGAAACAGATATGGACATGTTTTATTTTAGAACTTGATGGGACAGAAAGGGGGAAATTCCCAGGATGCTTGATGTAGGACTAGAGTTCAGAAAAGGAAATAGGCCTGGATATATAGATTTTGGAATCATTGGTATAAAGATGCTAATTGAACACAGGAGAGCTAAGAAAGGAAGAAGGAAGGAAATATAGACTACGCTTGCTAAAACCACTTATCTAAAAGTGTTTATAGTCATTTTCTTTCTTTTCTTTCTTTTCTTCACAGTATTGATTCCAAGATGGAAGGTAAGGGTTTAAAAAAATAAAAATAAATAAATAAGGCCTAACTAAACTCACTAGGATCTGGTGGGGTATTTTAATAATATTAATTAAAAACAATGACAATATTGGGGTGCTTTATTTATAAACCTGTTAGATATGTAGTATAGTTTACAATCAGTCAGTGAACTAGCATTTATCAAAGGCCCACTCTATACCAGGTGGGCAGCTTGGTGGCACAGTGAATAGAGTGCCACAATTGGAGTCAGGAAGACTCTTCTTCCTTAATTCAAAAAATGGCCTCAGACAATTATTAATTGCATGATCATGGGCAAGTCACTTAATCTTTGTTTTCCTCAGTTTCCTCATCTGTAAAATGAGGACAACAATAGTACCTTCCTTCCAGGGTATTTGTGAGAATCAAATGGAATGATAATTATAAAGCACTTAGTACAATTTCTGCTATATACTAAGTACTATATAAATGTTATTTATTTATTATTATGTACAAGACACTATGATAGGTACTAACAATAGAAAGGCAATAATGAAACAGTCTGCATATGACTTCTAGCAACTTACATTTGATCACAGAGAACTGAAGTGGCCCTAAGATGTAATATGATTGCTTAGACGTTATATAGTAAATCAGTGGCAGAGATGGGATTGATTAGAGTCCTAACTCCCTGCCCAACCCATCTCCCACTATACTACATAGTTTCAAGAGAGAGAAGAGAAAACATTGGGAAAGACAAATGAACAGTTAGACAGAAAGACAGAGATATACAGTAGAAATTGGGACTATAATATTCCTCTCCTAAGGAAGAAGAAATCTCCAAATCTGAAACTTGAGATGATTTAAGGAAATGGGGGTAAAAAGCTAGACATATTAACTCTCTAGAGATCAGGACATAATATCAATAGTAATTGGAGATGTTGTCCTTTGGATGTAGCAAAAATAGGAAACTTGTTAAATTGTTTTTCAGTCATGTCTGACTCTTTGTGACTCCATTTGAAGATTTCCTTGCGAAGATACTGGAGTGGTTTTCCATTTCCTTAGCCAGCTCATTTTACAGATATGAGTGACTGTAGGACTGGGGTCCTACAGCTAAGTGTCTAAGGCCAGATTTGAACTCAAGATGATTCTAGGACTGTCACTCTAACCATTGTGCACCTAGCTGTCCCAGGCAATTGTTAGCTATTTTAATAAGAGCTCCTTGAAGATGTATCTTCAAGTGATTTCTTTAAAGCTTAGTGGTATTCCAGTAAGAGAATCTGCTGATAGAGCTTAGTGTCACTTTAAGCCAAATGCCAATGATATCTGGAAGATCTTGATAAACAGGAAAGGTGTACCACAGGAGTGGAAAAGGGAAAATGTCCAGAGTTTCAGAAAAAAGGAAATAAAAGCCAGTGAATTTGATTTTGGTTTCTAGGGAACTTCTGAAGTGTGTTGTTATGGTTATGGTTAAAATATGGTTAGCCATAGTTAGTCAATATTTAGAAATGAAAGCAAAGAGCAATTATGACTTCATAAGGAAACAAACAACCATACCAGAATAACATTATTTCCTTTTATGACATATTCATTGAACTGGTAGACAAGTGGGATGCTATAGATGTAGTATTTTTAAATGTTAGAAAAACATTTGTCATGGTCTTTCATGGTATCATGGAAAATACAGAGAATTGTGGGACATATGACAGTACAATTAGATGGATTCAGAATGGGTTGAACAATTGGCTCCAAAGGGTCATTATTAATAGTTCAGTGCCAACTTAGAAAGACGTCCTTATTGGAGTGCCCAAATATAGCTGTTTTGGCCCAACATTATTTAGCATTTTTGTAAATAATTTCCCTAAAGGCAAAGATGGCGTTTCTATCAAGTTTGTTGATTATATAATCCTGGCAGTGATTATATCCAAAAGAGTATCCAAGACAAGATAGATTGAATCCAAGAAAATAATAACATTGAGAGGTCAAGACACTGGAAAAAAGCTAGTAATATGAAAATATAGAGTAATACACATAAAGACTTAAACCTGGGTTCTGAAAAAAGAAAACATTGACAGCATGAAACGGGTGAGGCATGGGTAGCCAGCAATTCAGTAGGAAAAAGGAATGGGGGGATTTTTTTGTCTATTGAAAGCTCAAGATGAGTTACATTGCTTCCAGGAATCAAGAGGTGATAGTTCTGATATTAGAAATATTATATTGATTTCTACGTACCACAAATAAATTACATTGACAAGTTGAATATTGTTGAGAGAAGGACCACCTGGATGGTGATGAGACTGGATTTCATACCATATATTAATTGACTGAAAAAAATGGCAATGTTTTCCCTAGACTAGACAACAGAAGAATCAAGGGGAACATGATGCTGTTATGAAGTACTAAAAAGACTTTTGTCTGGGAGAGGGCTCGGGCTTGTTCTGTTTGACTTCAGAAGGAAGAACTATGAATGGGAGCAGTAGGTGGAAGTTTCAAAGAGTTAGTTGTATCCTTACTAAAAGAAAAAGGAAATAACTTTTCTTAAAACAAGTGCTACTCCAAAGCAGACTGGTTTGTCTCAGGAGATAGTGGTTTCGCAGGTTTCTCCTCATTGGATATTTTCAAGCTAAGATAGAATGAACACTTGCCATGTTTGTGATAGAAGGGATCTTTTTTCAGGTATGATTGACCCAGATGTCTTCTGAGGTCCCTTTCACTTTAAAATTCTGTGACAGAAATAGTCCAATAGAAAGGAAAGGACTTATAAAACAGATTATTTAATTTATTATCCATAAAAAACCCATGTGTCCCCGAGGTTTTTTCTGTGAAGTATTGAAATAACAAGGGTTATTATTATCTTTCTTGTTCACTTATTTTAATTATGGGATCAAAGGAGGGTAAATAAATTAACATTAAAATTAATTATAAGATGAAAGTCAGAGGATCAATGGAAATAGAGTTATAGCTAGAAGGGCTCTTAAAGGCCAATCTGGTCCATTTTACAGATAAGGAAACTGAGGTCTCAAGAGTCAGAGGTCTTGCTATATTTATATTATAGAAATAACTTACATTCATAGAGTGTCTAAATGTCTATTGTTATTATTAATAATAATAGTAATCTTAGCTGGAATTTATTTAGTGCTTTAGAGTTTATAAAGTAAATTTTTTTCAATTTATGTACATTGCTCATTTGTACCCAAGAGGGAGATAACTAGGTGGTACAGTGGGTAGAGCACTGGGCTTGGAGTAAGAAAGATGTGTTCAAATATGGCCTCAGATTCTTACTAGCTATGTAACCCTGGTCAAGTCACTTGATCTTCTTTGTCTTGGTTCCTTATTTACAAAATGTATTGGAGAAGGAAATGGCAAACCTCTTCAGTATCTTTTCCAAGAAAATTTCAAATGGGGTCATGAAGAGTAAGACATGACTAAAAAGGCTAAACAACAATAACCGAGTGGATACAATGCTGAACCTGCAGTCAAGAAGATCTGAAATCAAACCTAGCTTCAGATACTTGCTAGCTGTATGATCTTGGTCAAGTCACTTAATATATGTCTGTTTCAGTTTCCTATAGCACCTATCTCTAAGGGTTGTTGTTAGGATCAAATGAGATGCTATATGTAAAGCACTTAGTACATTGCTTGGCACCTGGTAGGCACTTAATATTTAAAGCATTATGTAAGTGCTAGCTATTATTGTTATTCCTATTTTACAGATGGGGAAATTAAGTCCAAGAGATGGAGAGTGACACCACCAGGGTCACTCAGCTAATGTCAGAGGTATGATCTGCACCTTTTTCTTGACTCCAAGTCCAGCATCCTATATACTAGACAAAACATTCTGTGAGGTAAGGAGTAAAAACATTATTATAACTATTTTGCTGATGAGAAAACCGAAGGAATCTAAGGGACTTGCCCATGGTTACTCAATCTACCAGTAAGTATCAGAGCTATAACAGGACTAGATGGAAATATTCAATATGGCCATGTCCTCCCCGGGACCTCAGAAGCATCAGACTACCTGATTCTGGTATAATTCTACAAACATGATGTATTACAGTATGTGGATGCTCTTAAAGCAACAAGGATGGACATTTCATAACTTCAGGAAGATAAAAGTGTAGTTTTTTGGCAATGACCAGGGAAGGTTAGGACAATTAGCTGCCTTTCAGGGATGCCAAACTGTTAAACCCAGAAACCTTCAAGGCCATGACTGCCATAAAACTCAACGAGCTGTTCTCTCAATACAAGAAACAAAAAGGAAGATTTGAACTCAGATCTTCCTCCTGGGGGCCAGTTGCACCACCTAGTTTCCTAATTGGAAGGCACAATGATAAATGCTCATTGATTTTTCTTTGCTCTTCATGAAGGACCCCACTTAGGCAGCAATTCAGGAAACTCCTGATATTGCTGGGATCTCATTCGAAACCTCTAGTCAGAGGCTTTTTCCTTGCCTAGCCCGATGGGATGGGTGGGTGTTTATGAGCCAGCCTTTCCTTGGATTCTCAATGCCTTTTCCTGCTCTTGGAGAGTCTTTGGCAAAGGAGATAACAGCAATGCAGCCTGCAAAGCCCTCCAGGAACCTGGAGGTGAAGGTTGTTCTGCTTCTCAGCACTAGAGGATGCTGTTCCATAGTACAGAGTCCAGCCTTCTCTGAGGTTGGCCAGCAAAATAGCAGCTGGGGAGAGGGATGCTTTCTGGATATTTGAAAAGGCAAACTGTGAAACCTGTGCCTGAAGTTGATGGAGATGCTCTCTGAACAAGAGGCATCTGCTCCAGAAAACTTTGTTGTTAATCAGAAGTTTAGAGCCTCTTTGATCACTTTCACGGGAATATTTTGGGGACTGTTAATTACCTTGGCTATTTGGGGAGCCTTGCAGTCAGTCAGAAACACCTACCTCAAAGGCTCTGAGCTTATTGTAAGTTTGGCAGCAGCTAGCAGCTTCCACTGGAACAGATCTTAGACACTGGAG
Organism: Monodelphis domestica; assembly: GCF_027887165.1. NCBI lineage: Eukaryota > Metazoa > Chordata > Mammalia > Didelphimorphia > Didelphidae > Monodelphis > Monodelphis domestica. The sequence continues at coordinate 125,032,859 of NC_077227.1, read as the reverse complement.
CTGAGGCAATTTGTCCTATTATTTTTAGGATAATAGAATGTGTGAGGTGGAGGAGACTTTGAAAGTCATTTAGTTCAGTCTACTTGTTTGACAAATGAGGAAACTGAGGCTCTGAGTGTTAAAAGCACCGGCTCCAGGTCACAAAATAGAGATGTGGCAGGACTGGGACTCAGGCTAAGATTCAAATGAGATCTCCTAAATCCTAGTTAAATTTAGGTGCAGGAAACCTTGCCCAATCCCCCCACACAAATTCCTTTGTATTCATGCATATATGTGTATCTTATAATTGTCTCCCACCCAGTGGAATTTAAACTCCTTGAAAGAAGGGACTGTTTTGATTATATTCTGATCATAAAACTTATATTAGGGGATTAATACATTTTGTCAAATTGAGAATGGAAGTAAAAGTAGTCAGACCTGTGCTTTAGGAAGGTGACTTTGGCAGCTGAGTAGAGGATGGAGCAGGGAGAACAACCAGCTGGTTATTGCAGTAGTAAAGACATGATATGATGATGTTTGTCCTTTTATTTTAAAACCCTTACCTTCCATCTTAGAATCAATATTATGTATTGGTTCTAAGGTAGAGGAGCCAAGATGACAGATTAGGTAGGGGCAGCCACACAGCTAAACTCTCCCAACATTCTCTTCAACAATTAAAAAAATAAACACTCTTATCTTCTGTCTTAGAGTCCATACTGTGTATTGGTTCCAAAGCAGAAAATTGGTAAGGGCTAGGCAATGGCGGGCTGTGACTTGCCAGGGGTCACACAGAGAGGAAGTGTCTGAGATCAGATTTGAGCCCAAGACTTCCCATCCCCAGGCTTGCTTCTCAAGTCACGGAGCCACCTAGCCACCTCTCATCCTTTGTTTTCACAGAGAATCAATAATAGCATGGAGTGTGTGTGAATTAAATGTAAGTGAGGCAGAGTTTCACACAATCATCTTGCCTGATTCTCTTCCAGAGTCATTGAAGTCCAATGTCATGAACAGAATCATATACAACAGCATTTAGTAACAACTCATGTCTATGTTACAAATTATTGGAAATCTGATACTTAAACATCATCATTGTATATATGTGTATATATATGTAAAGCAATTTGTAGGACTTCTAATCAGGCATTTTGCATTTCATCTTTTTTTCTACACATATCAAAGAATTTTAGGTACGTTTTGTGGTCAAAACAGCCAGGATCAATCTTCTTGTTTATATTGGCCCTCTCCAAGAGCTTAGGGTAGCAACTTTATTCCCTGTTACGAGGACCTAAGACCTTCACACCAGTCTCCAGTTTTTAAGGCCACCTCTGAATTTGGACATTTTCATCAAAGGACAAATACTCATTCAGCTGAGATCAGGAAAGAACTAAACAAAATGGTAGAAAAGTCAGTGGCCAAGGACCTAACTGAGTTGCATTGTGCTAACTGCCACATGAGTATGGTTACCATGGCATTGTGCTGTAGAGACCCATCTGCCTCCATTCTTTGAAGCAAGAATCCTTGTTCCTTCTTTAATTGACATCCCACCCCCATGCTCCTATCAAACAGTGGAGGCAAAGGGCAGCTAGGCTGCTCAGTGGGGAGGATCTGGATTCAAATATGGCCTCAGACATTTGCTCTAGTTACTTAACCCCACTATTTCAGCCCTTACTGCTCTTCTGCCTTAGAACTGATACTTGTAGCAATTCTAAGATGGAAGGTAAGGTTTTAAAAAAAAAGAAAGAAAGATGTGGAAGAAGACCATAGGCTCACTCAAAGTTGTCCATATAACACTAAAACATCAAGACCTTTCAGCATCAGGTCATCACATGAATAATAACAGCATCTAAAGCTCTTCTATGATCACCTGGGGCCAGAAAGGGTAACTGAATATACTTGATGGGTTTGTCTTTATTATATCTGTAAAGGACTTCCCCCCTTATTTTATACCTTGTAAAATCTCTATAGATGCCTTCAGAACTGATGGCTCAGGTCAAGTGCCATCTCCTATATGAAGTCTAGTTTGAGTCACCTTCATTTTTTGTTTTAACTTTTTTGCATTCATATTGTTTTAGAGTTTCCTTCCTGCTACCCTCTACTCCAGTGTTTAATTGAATGTAAACACTTTGAGAGTGGGACATCTTGTTTTCTTCTTTGTATCTCCAGCACCTCCTACAGTGCCTGGTACAGAGTAGGCATTTAATAAATGCTTATTGAATGACAGATTGGCTACATCCTCTGTCATGCAATAAATCTTTTTTGAAAAATACATGCAAACTTCTCAAGTACATTCTAAATTGTTTAGGTTGTAAAAATCTTAAAAGTGCCCTTGGTGAGCTGAACAGAACTTCATTAAGTATATTGACCTTCATACTGTGAATATAGCATGGACTACATCACATTTTCAACACCTCTGTTTTGTACGTCCATGTATCCTGCTATGTATTTTTAGGTCTGGCAGGAGTTTTATTTTGCATGACTATATTTCACCTTCACAGTGCATAATACAATCTTGTAGATTCAATTCAGGAGGGAAATAGACTCTCACAAGCCTGAAAAAAAAAACAAAAGCCTATTTTTAAAAGAACTCTTGCCCTTTTGTAAAATGTGTTTATAAAGTAAAGTAGCATGGTAGTCTCTCTCTCTCTCTCTCTCTCTCTCTCTCTCTCTCTCTCTCTCTCTCTCTCTCTCTCTCTCTCTCTTTCCCTCTCTCTCTTTCCCTCTCTCTCTCTCTCTCTCTCTCTCTCTCTTTCCCTCTCTCTCTCTCTCTCTCCTCCTCCTCCTCCTCCTTCTTTCTTCTTCTTCTTCTTCTTCTTCTTCTTCTTCTTCTTCTTCTTCTTCTTCTTCTTCTTCTTCTTCTTCTTCTTCTTCTTCTTCTTCTTCTTCTTCTTCTTCTTCTTCTTCTCCTTCCTGCTCCCCCCCTATCCTCCTTCCCCTTTTCCTCTGCCCTCCCTCCCCAACTAGGAAACCGCTGTGTAGTTTCAGCAACCTTTAAGTCACATCACGGACCCAAGGAAGGCCAGAGTTGGAAATGATAGACTCCTGACCAGAAAGGTTAGAGACAAAACTCAAACTTTGGGTGAATACTAACTTGATTTTCTTGTAAAAAAAATGGAAAGGCATCTGATTCAGGTAAAACAAAACGAAGCAAAATATTCCGATAACTATTTCTACATACTATTTCTCTCAATTGTGTATACATTTTCATGTGTTTTTCAGACATGTTCAATTTTTATGACACCATTTGGGGTTTTCTTGGCAAAAAAGAATGGAATGGTTTGCCATTTCCTTTTCTAGTTCATTTCAGTCATAAAGAGATTGAAGCAATCAGGATTTAGTGATTTGTCCATGGTCACACAACTAGTTAGTGCTAGAATTAAACTCAGGAAGATGTGTCTTCATGACTCCAGGTCCAGTGCTCTATCCATTGTGCCACCAAGCTGCCCTAACTCTATGTAAACAACGACTTAGTTAATTTGAGCTTCATAATTCATAGATTATTAGATTATTAGAGCTTGAAAGAACCTCAAAGGAAGTCCAGTTTTAGCCCCTTCTAAAGGAAAAAAATCTCTTGTATAACATCCCAGTCAGTGATCATACAAGCTCTGTTTGAAGATATTGAGGGATGAGAAATTGCCCTGTGGGTCATTTCATTCCACTTTTGGAGATCTCTAATTGTTAGGATGTTTTTATATGGTACAACAATTTATTTCCCTATAACCTCGATTGTCTCTATTTCAACTTAATAAACATTTTTTGCTTTTTTTGTAGACAGGGCAATGTGCTAGTCACTGGACACTAAAAAACAAAAATACAATATTTGATGCTTTCAAGAACATTTCAAGCTACCTGGGTCACATTCTGCTCACTGTGACCTAGTAGAAAAAAAATAAAAACAGCCAGATTGCTTTTCCATTTAACATTATTTTAAATAACTGAGCACAACTTTCATGAACCCGTAAATCTTCTTTTAATGGGTCAAGTCCCTTGTTTTCTAAAAATTCTCATGCTTTTGAGCCAATATCATTGTTCTGAGTTGTTTCAGCATTGGTTATCCTTCTGTGGATTGATATACTATAGTTTATTGTCTTTACCAAAATGTGGTTGGTATTCAAAATAATCCTAAAGAAGTCATCTGACCATGGAAGAGCATACATAATTTGACAACCAGTTCTCTGATTCTTTCTTCTGATAATGCTATTTGAGATCAAATCTGCCTTTTTGAATGCCATCTTAAATCATTGGCTTCTAATGAGTTTCTTCTTAATGGAAAAAAGGCCAGGACTTTGTCATATTATGGGATGTTCAGCAACCAAGATTTGTTGACTGGTGATACCTTTCCCATCTTGCACTTGTACAGTTAATATTTTGAACCTGAATATAACATTACTTTGATCTCTATTAAATTTCATTTCTTTTGACTTTAAATCCTGATTATGCATATATTAGCTATTTCTCCTAGCTCCTTTCATCTGAAAATTTCATAAGCATGTAAAAAAATGTTAAGTTCAATAAAACCAGGAAAAAATGTCTAGATAAAACACTGAAGACTTCTTGATGTTAACATGGAGCCGTCCACATCTATTTGTCTTTTTCACAAGTCTGGCATATGAAACATTGTTAAAAATATTACTTAAAACTTTACTATGTCACCAATATGTCCTTGTATTAGTCAAATAACTCTGTTAAAAAATAGCGTGTGAGTTTAGTTTGATATAATTAATAGAGTTTAGTTTGTATAATCTGACTTTGTGAATTATTTTGGCTTTTAGTAACCATGGCTTCCCTTTCTAAATATTTTTTAAACTCTTACTTTGTGTCTTAGTAACAACTCTAAGATAAAAGTATAAGAGCTAGGCAAATTAGTTATATGACTTGTCTAGGGTCACATAGCTGGGAAGTATTTGAGATCTTAACTCCAGGCTTGGTGCTCTATCCACTTAGCCACCTTAACTACCCCTCTAAATGTTTAAAAACCATCCCTTTTATCATAATACATTATATACTATTTCTAAGAATTAAAAGTCAAGCTCACTGAACTATTGTTTGGAATTTTTCCTTCTTTCTCTTGTTGAAAATTGGAACATTTTCCTTTTTCTAGTCTTAAAATGTCTTTCTCTCCAATTTCTCAAAAATCATTGCAGATGTTAGATTCTTTTACTTTTGTCCTCATTCTTAATTTTCGCAGGCCCATGAGGAACATTTTGAAATATTAGAGCTTCCTTTTTTCCTCCTCTTTAGATATTCAGTGGTTGGTCTTTATATGGGAAGTACTTTGAAGTTGGTTCTGTCACGCATTGTTACAATAGAAGACAATTCATGAATGTGTTCATTATAGGATCTCATTTCTTTTTTCTTTTTTTGATCTTCCTTTCCTCTTCTCTTTTCCACTGACCTCTACTCTGGAAGTTGAGACTGGCAAAATTAGGCATTTGGGAGCTTTTCTGTACCCCTACCTCTAAAAGCAGAAGCCTGTATTTGTAGGAAGTCAAAGGTAGTCAGAGTGAGAGTAGAAGATGCTTAGTGAGAGAGTAAAAAAATGTTGGTAGAACAGTAAGGTATTGCAGGTAGGAAAGAAAATAAATTGGTAAAGACATCATTACCCTACTATGAAGCAAATTCAGTTGAGGCATCACTACTTGACTGAATCAAATTTAATCATCTCTGTTTTTATATTCATAGAAATTAGAATTTAAAAGACTATCCATTTCTGTTGAGTAAAACACATAGAGACCGGAGAGATCTGGTCTCAGCTCCAGCCAGAGTATGTTCTAACTACATATGCTTATATTGCCAAGACCTTTACTTCTTCAGAACCTCACATTCCTAATCTATAGAAGGTGAAAAATTCTATTCATATTACCTACTTCATTAGATTTTTGTGAGGGAAAATAATTTATAAACCTTAAGGTACTATTCAAATGTGAGCTATTATTATTAGGAGCATGGTCCAGTGAGTTCTCCTCCTTGGAGGCAATTCAAACAGTCTGGATGACAAGGCCATCTGGAAGAACTTTGCAGTCATTGATCTCTATAAATAGTTATAGGAGTACATAAAATATAGCTGAAGAACACTGCTCTTTCTCCTTTTGTTCATCCAATGCTCCTGGATGACTGGCCAATTCTATTTGGCAATTGGCATTTGAGCTTTGATGGGTTGTCCTATCTAAGGGATGGCCAACAGTGATGCTGATTGATAGCTCAGCCAACCAGTATAGAATGTTCTCCCTTCTCATCTCTGCCTTTTAGAATTCCTGACTTCTATCAACACTTAGCTTAAATGTAGCTCCTACAGGAAGCTTTTCCCAGACCTCACAGGTGCTAGAGCCTTCCACTCTAATGTTATCTTCTATCCACTCTGCATCTTTCAGCTATGGGCGTATTTCTAAAAATGTGATCTTCCCCATTAGAATGTAACCTCCTTAAAGAAAGCACCTGTTTTTTGCCTTTCTTTGTATTCCCAGAACTTGACAGAACGACTGGCACAGAGGAAGCCCTTCATAAATATTTATAGTTTGACTGATTGATGTGGAAGTGGTAGAGTGAAGATGCTGTGTGGGTCCTCCTCTGTCCTTGCACTCTTCCCATTCAAAGAAAGAAGAAGGTTGTAAACAGAAACCTAAAGAAAAAGTATGCCATCTGATGCTCCTTAAATGCTAGAATAAAATGGACATGACTCTACACTTAAATTATGATTTCATGTCTGCTTTGCTGCCTCCTAAATAACTGGTGAGAGGGAGGAACTTTTACCTGTGTCCTAGTGGTAGATTATCTAATAGGATCACATCAAGTGAGGAAAAGGAGGGTTAATTAGATCATCTGTAACATCCTTTTAATGGGTGTCCACGTGTGTGTGTGTGTGTGTGTGTGTGTGTGTGTGTGTATTGTGGGAAAGTAATGTTGAATTTGGATTTTTTGTGAGATATTTTTCTCTTTTGCCCCCCCCCAAAGAGTCTGATTCTAAATTACAAACAATTTCTACCCCAGGCTATGAAGCTGGGTTGTGTGCTCCCCTTTCACTGAGATCTTGGTTGAGGAGCAGCCACTTTACCCACTTGAGAGGGAGGGTAGGTAATGAAGTCAGTCACCTCTAGCCACCATGTGCTGAGGCAACTAGGTTGATCCAAATGCATGGTGGAGAAGAAGGGACTGAAGACCCATTTTTGTGATGAAGAAATGAGGGAGAAAGTAATGGGGTCTTTAAGCCTCAATGGTTATTTACCAATCAGAAACCTCTTGAGAAGTCCACAGGAAGGGATGAATGATGACATCACAAAGGGTATATATTGGCCTGGTGAGAAAGTCTTAATCTCTGGCCTCTTTGCTCTCTTGGCAAGCTGTTCTTGGGCCCACTTTTTTGCACTATTCTCTCTTTCCCACCACATGGTGTCTCTTCAGATTATGGAGGCTATTTCAGATTTTATTGAATGACTGATTAATTAAATAACTTAAATTTAATATATACCACTGCTTCAGAATTTCAATCATCACAATATATGCATACATTCACAGCACATATATACATACTCACATATATCTCAACAGTGCTAATAATGTCTACTCTAACAAATTCACAAGTTTTTTTGAAATATTGAACTAATGAACATTTATTTTAAAACAACTAATATTTCAGTGTACAGGACATAATGCAACTTTGAAAAATCTATATATATATGTCTGATATATGTATATGTGTATGTATATATGTAAGTATATATATATATATATATATATATATATATATATATATATATATATATATATATATATACTGCTGGCCCTACAGGGCTAAACATTCTTATTATAGCTGATGGTCTTCAGCCAAGGGAAAAAAATCCTCATCCTTTGGTGACCAATGTAATGATAAGGACTACCTGAGCTGAGCTAGCCTGCTCCTTGGGAAGCAGCCCTAGACTCAACATCATTAGATTCAGACTTAGAATGGACCCTAGAAATTTCAAAGCCTTTCCAATTTTATGAGTCATGCTGAAATTTTCAGTCTAATGGCATATTATTCAAGAATGCAAGGTCCACAAGGATGAGGAGCACCATGGTGAGGTACCACAGAAGGAGGTCAGTAGGGATTTAATTCTATTTTGACAGCCTGGGTTGGTGACCCATCAGACTATTTGCTAGTAAAGCTAGCTCCAAATTATCTGAAAACAATCACTTGCAAATGGAGGATTTGTTCCAGGAGCTTTTGTTAACTTTAGGAATGATGTGGACATTGCTCAAAACTACTCAGCTAAATACTTATCTGAAAAAACAGTCTCTGTGGATCCTTTCTCTTCCTGATGGTTCTCTTGACTATCTCATACATAAAAGGGAGGTTTCAAATGAGGTGGTCAGCAGACACACAACTTATCAGGTATCTGTTGGCTTCCTGAGGCTTCAATTATTTTTTTTAATTGACTTTGATTTTTTGGCTCTTGACTTTCTCTCCCAAAACATAGTTAGGCAGTTCAGATACTCAGAGCAAGGTCATTTATGTCCTTAGGGTTTTAGGATTAATCCTTAAGTACTAAGTATATTTTATCTAATGCTCATGAGTCATTATTTGGTGCCTTTTCCTAATATCATTTGATCAGATACCTTCTCCTTAATACCAGTTGCTGATCCTTTTTCAATATTAATTATTTAATCAAAATCAATGAGTTTTTACAAAGGAATTTTCAAATAACAGGTTGTTGCCCAATGCAAGAAGTTCATGGGAACTTCTACCTGGCACAACTTAACCATTTCCTTAAGAAGAAGAAATCTCAATCAATGAGTATTTACTGAATACTCTGCTCCATCCTCCATTCAGCCACTAATGTAATTTCCCAAAGCATGGGTCCAATCATGTCATCTCCCCATTCAATAAACACTAGTGGCTCCTTATCACTTCCAGGATCAAATACAAAAGATTCCTCATTCAAAGTTCTTCATACCCTTTTTGGTCTTTGTACATCTTACTCTTTGACATGGTCTCTTTGTTCCAATTATACTGGCCTCCTGGCTGTTTCACAAATAAGATCCATCTCTAGGCTGCTCTCAATGCCTGGAATGCTCTAACTACTGACCTTAATGGCTTCCTTTAAGTCACAACTGAAATCCCACCTTCTACAAAAAGCCTCCCCAGACCCTCACAATTCCAGTGCCTTTCTTTTCTTTTAAATGTCTCCTAGTTACCTTATATATAGCATATTTGTATATATTTGTTTGCCTATTATCTCTTCCACTAGTTTGAAAGCTCCCTGAGGAGCAGGGAATGTTCTTTCCCACTTTCTGTATCTGCAGTGTTTATAAGGTACAATTTCCAATAGTAGGTCCTTAATAAACAGTTATTACTATGTGCCAGGAACTATGCTAGATGCTGGGGGTATAAATTAAAAATGAAATAAGTCTTACCATTTGTGGAGCTTGCATTGTATCAGAGGAGCTGACATATTCACAAATCTGCTTTGTATGTACAGAATAAACACAAGATGAATAGAGGGGAGCAGGAAGGGGAAGGTCACTTACTGCAGGGATTTGGTGGCATCAGAAAAAGATTTCCTGTAGAAAGTAGTACATCAGCAAAGTTTTGGAGGAGACATGAAGAATAGTCAGTGCAAAGTGGCTGATATGAGAGACAGTGTGTCTTGTAGGAGAAACATCAGAAAGACCAGTTTGGGTATGGCTGGACCATAGAGTGCAGAAAAAGAGCATGATGTGTATTAAGCTTGGAAAGGTAGGCGGTAGCCAGGATGTAAAATTCACTAAGTCAAATGGAGGAGTTTGTATTTGATCCACATGGTTACAGTTAACCTGGGGCATTTATTAGCGTTCGGTGTGATATGGTCAGAGCTGTACTCTAGGAAAATGCCTTTGGCAGCTCTGTGGAGGCTGGGTTGGAGAGAAGAGGGACTGGAAGCACAGAGACCCAGGAAGAAGTGATTGCAATGGGGAGGAAGGAGCGGGAAAGGGAACAGGGATTTAGGAAATGCCTGGCATGCTCAAGGGACTGTGCTTCAACCTCTTACAAATATGAACTCATTGATCAGTTGACCAGGGGAGAGGTGATGAGGGTTAGATCTAGGGTAGCTGGGATGTGAATAGAGAAATGCAGTGAGTAAGAGATATGTTGTCTATGTAAAAATGCTGACATATTCCTGAAGAGAAGTTTGTCCAATGGACTGGTTTGGCTTTTTTATGACTTACTCTCCCGATACTTGATTTGGTGCTCCTGTGTCATTTGTCTTTCATAAAAGGTTTACCTCTTAAATACTTTACCAGAGACATTATCACAAGAAGGTAATTTGATTGCAAAGGTCTTAAAGTTGAACCAGAGCTTATGCAGGATAATGATAATATTACACAATTTTATAGAATTTTAAGGCTTACAAAATATCTTGTTCATATGATTCCATTTTATGAGGGGTAGTGAGAGTACTCTCACTCCCATTTAACATAACTGAGACAGGTACGTAGCTCAGTGAAGAGAGAGCCAGGCCTGAAGACAGAACATCCTGGCTTCAAATTTGGCCTTGAATACTTCCTAGTTATGTGACTTTTGGGCAAGTCATTTGACCTCAGTTGCTTAGCCCTTCCTGATCTTCTGCCTTGAAGCCAATACTTAAAATTGATTCTAAGACAGAAGGTAAGGGGTTAAAAAAAAAGATGAGGAAGGCTCAGAGATGAACTGACTTGGGTCACAGACAGTAACTATAAGAGCTGGGATATGAAACCAGATCTCAACTCAATCAAAATCGAGTTCTTGACTGGACTGTGTAGAAAGGGGGACATGCAAAATAAGAGAAATCCAAAGTTTTACAGTTGTAATAAAGATGAATGTAGAGTTGTGCTTTGTTCTGAGAGATACTGAGGGGATACTGAAAATACTTGCATTCTAAAATACTAAGCCATTTTGCTTCTGTGCATTCGGGTTTTTCAAGAGGGAGGCTCACTGAGCTTGGTACCTCTCATCAATGCAAAGTCAATACACATCCATAGAAAAAACCATATTAAAGGAGAAACAGAGGAAGCTATTACTCTATGGCCATCGTACAATGCCAAACCAGGACAAAGAACTGAATGATGACAGCTGAGCTGGGATTAACTTTATTTTCCTGCTTTACACACTGGGGTCCGTTCATTCCATACAAATCTGGAATATATTTATTACCTTTAATAAAAGGAAAGAATTTCAGAAGCATCCTTTGACTTGGCATTCTGGGAATAGTTTGCTTTTCTCCCCTGAGTCAGCTGGATGAGCTCTGGGCACTGAACTGTGTGCAGATGCTAATGGACATGAGGAGCCTGGGGCAAGTTGCAGATGAAGAGTTGCCAAATGAAACACTGGGCTTTTCAACTGCAAACATTCCTGAGCTTGTTAAACTGGGTGAAAAGAGCCCAACCAGATGGGAGACAGAGGAGAAAACAGATGACCACTGCATCTAAACAGACCCAGGCCATATTGAGAAATCAGGCTCTGAAAAGGTACTTTTATTTCTGATCTTCCTTCATGTTCAGATTTAATATCTGCAGAATAGCTATTATTTTCCAATCAATGGGCATTTACTGAATACTTCTTTTTCCTTAGCACTATGCTAGGCATGGTGGGTTACAAATAGAGTGTATTATTCAAGCACTGGCCACAAGGGGTTTATGATCTAGATGGGGAGACACAATCTTTGTAAATGAATGATTAGTGAAAAAAAAAGGTAGCAGAACACAGCTTCCTCTCCTTGAGAGTAAAATGAAGGGACCAGACTAAATGACCATTAAAGTCCCTTCCAGCTCTAAATCTCTGAGCCTATAAAGCAGAAGGCAGCATGAGATAGTGGAAAGACCTCTGGATTTGGAGCCAAAAAGTTGATTTTCAAACCTTAGCTATGCTACTTATTGCCTCTAAGATCTTAACTAGGCCATTGATCCTCTCTGGGCCTTATATGTAAAGTGATAGGGTTACTATCAATAAATCCTTAGAGTTCTTTGACCTATGTCTTGAACCTCTATCTAACAAAACCCTTGATAATATGGCATAGCCATTTAGAAAGGATATGTGAACAAAAAGGTGCTAATTTTGAGCACACAGACAATAAATATAAAGGAATTAGAGGCAAGAAAGAGCCACATTCAGATACTGTTGGGTAGGATGTTGGACTTCAGGTGGGTGTTAAAGGGTGGATGAAATATAAATGGATGGGGATGAATTCTTTAGGCACTTCAGAATGCCTCATTAACTTGAAAAAGTACTTTGATGAGCAAAATATAGTTAAGAATGATTTCACAGGTGGTGACTCAAAACATGGAGACCTGAGGTGATGCTCATACCCTTGCAATGTGGAATAGAAAAAACTGGTATGTTTTCCTTTTTTAAAAAAAAATGTTTTTGTTGTGTTTATTACATGATGGTATTTTGTTAAGACAGAAAAAAAAGGAGGAATAGGAGAGGAGAGGAGAGGAGAGGAGAAGGGAGGAGAGGAGAGGAGGAGACAGGAGAGGAGAGGACAGGAGAAGACAGGAGAGGAGAGGACAGGAGAGGAAAGAAGAGAGAGAACAATGAAGGATAGTCTAAGTTTCCTGACACTCACATTTGCTCTTGGTCTATTGGAATGAAATGGAATCTTGAGAACTAATCTGCAAAACGAGACAGTCAAACTAGATGGTTTCCAAGGTCCTTTCCAGCTCTGACATTCTATGATTCTATAATTAATATAGTCAGAGAGACATGAAACACAATTTATTTCCATCTCCCTGTGCAAATGAACCTGAATGTGACAAGCTAGATTTGATTTCATAAAACCTAACATTCATTTTTTCCTCTTGAGCAATTTTACCCCTGTGAAATTCAGGGGAAGAATAAACATGTTTACACATGATTCATTTCCACGTAAATCATCAAAATGTGAGAACTGCTGCTGAGAAAGGTACTTTTTTTTTCTCTTCTGTTGTGTAAGCTGGACTTCTGAGAAACAGGAAATCAAAGAATTCTAGTGTCCAGTTTCAGGTAAGCAGGATACAATTCCCTATTGTATTCCCTATCTCAAATGTTTAGGTCAGGATCAAGAAAACTATCCTTGAAAATGAATTCATTACGTAGTACTTCAAGGACTGTAATCATTAAAAATTGCAGTTCTCAGTCAATGAATGTTTTACCTTAACACTAAGCAACTGGATTTTTGGTGATGGGCTGATAAAAGTTCAGAATGAATGGTCAAGTGAGTTTTTCACTTTCTGTACAATACAAAAAGATCACTTTTGGGTTGAGTAATATTATAATTTCATATTTGGTGGGAATAATATTAAAATTTCCACTGATTTTATGATAGTATTTTCAGGTTTGTTGACTATTTCCTTGACCTTACTCACTCCCTTGGAATAGGAACTAATGAGTTGAGGAATATTTGATAATTTAGGTTTCTATCTGCTAGAGGTAACACATTTCCTACTAATATTCCCCTTCTCTATAACTTGTAGTACTTTGTTATATGATTACATGGATATAACCTTTAATAGATATGTTATGTGATCTGAGAGGGAGATCAGCATAGTAGAGAAAATGCTGGAATTAGTCATAAAGACCTAGGATCAAATACTACTTTGGACGCATGTCCAAAGTGTCCTGTGTGATCATGGGTTCTTCTTAATGCTCACCCCAACTTTCCACAGATATAAATTATAGAAGAGTGCTTCATTTGCATGAGTGGAAGCAGTTTTAAGCAGAAAGTTGACTGCACTGGCACCATCATAGTTCTAGCCTCTCCCTGCACACACTCCCCTCCCCCCCCCAATAAAAATGATGTAGCCATATGTAGCATCTTATTTGTTATTCATCTGTATAACTGTTAAAACTTTGAATGAGGGGACTGGATTGTTGGGTAGGAAATGTTGGGAATCATGGAGCATATTGCTCAAATGCATGATTTTTGATTTATATAGAGTTAGAAAAGACCTCAGAGATTATCTAGAAGTTTATGGATATTTAACCTTTCTTTGTGTCATGGACACCTTTGGAATCTTGTGAAGCCTGTGGATCCCTTTTCAGAATCCTGTGTTTTTTAATGCATAAATATATATATATATATATATATATATATATAGGATTATAAAAGAAAAGAACAACATTGAAACATAGTTATCAACGCCTTATTTTACAGACAAGAAAACTTGGATCAAAAAGATTGACTGACTTACATAAGATCACATAGCTATTTGCTAGTATGGTCTAGATTGGAACTTGGCTCTCTTGATTGTGCTTCCCACAATAGACCTTTCTCTCTTTCTGTAAAAATTTTATGTGCTAAAATACGCATTAGTGTCTCTCTGCATATTCATGTTAATATTTGTATAATTCCATGGAATTAACGTTGCTGCCTACTATGAATCATGTAAGAATTTATAATGTTTTCAGAGATTAGAAATACTATTTCTGATTGAGGAGACTAGACTTGGTCTCCTCCCTTTACAAATGAGGAAACTGAGGCCTAGACAGTAAAATGACTTGTCCTTAATTTGGGGGCTTATTAGTGGTAGAGAAAGGAAAGTAATTTAGAATGTATCATTTACCATATGAAGGGCAGTGAAACATTGACCATTGGCCAGAAACATATGGTAAATGTGCTTCTTTGTATGATGGGAGGCAGATTAATTAGTAAATTCCCCAAGATACTTAGTTTGGTAAGTTTGTGAAATTTAGATTTTTTCAGATCCTGGTGCTGAAAGAACATCAGAGCTCAGAGCTTTTGCCTTGGATCAGGGGTTCTTCACCGTTTTTATTTTTTGAGTCATTAACTCCTCTGGCAGTATGGTAAAGCCAATGACCCTTTTTCCTAATAATGTTTTAAAAGGTATTCACTTAGTTACATAAGATTTCAAAGGAATCCAATCCTAGTGAAATTTGGCTTTCAAAATATATTAAAAGTTCACAGACTTCATATTAAAAATCGTGCCTTAGACAATCATCAGCTTTGTTATTTCAGTGCTGGCTGTATTGCCATGACCCTGGGAGGGATCTGTCCAAGCAAACTAGACATCAATGGATGGCTCCTTGGCTTCACTTGGGTCTTACCAAGAAGACATAGAAACATAGAATTCGGAGCCTGACAGGACCTCAGAGATCATTCTCTCCTAACTTCCTCCAGTAAAATGTAAACTCCCCAAGGGCAGATATTTTATTTTTATCTTTGAATCCTGTGCCTTGCTCAAGAAAGGCACATAATTCACTGTGAGAACATTGTCTATATAGACCATATAGGATAGAATGTTCTATCAACAAAGAGTTGCTTAGAAATTGAAAATGAATTTGGAATCTGAAAGCCTGAGGATTGTCACAAAAATACGGATATGCTTAATAAGTGCTTAGTGAATTCATTTGAATTAAGTTAAGTCTGACTGCCTAAATTTAATTTCACAGGTGACAGAAATATACTTGACTTTGGCTTTCAAAGAAAAAAACCCTCAAGACCATTTTGCATTATTATTGAACAACTGTAAAGGACTGAACTAGGCAAGAGTTAAAGTGGCATGATACATTAGCTGATCATGTATTTAACATTAATCCCCAGAGCTCAAACTCCACCCCTGGACTAACCATATTAAGATATGACCCCAAATTTAACATATCCATTCCCAGACAGGTTTTTCAGCAGACAGGCCCTTGCCTGAAGCAAGATCTCTAGGGCCAATCCTGATCATTGAAAGGAGGAGACTCAAAGTTGGATAATTTATGAGTGGTCTGTGCCTGTAAGAAATAGACCAGAGTACTGGAAAGGAAAACTGGGCGTGTTCACTGCCCAAGACATTCCGGCAGGAGACTTTTTATATGGGTAAAAAGCACTTTTTTTAAAATGAAAAGAACTTAAAATCCTTTCATAGATCTCTAGTCCTGGGTGAACATGGTTAGCTTTCTGCAGGAACTAGTCAACTGGAGCATGTAACCGCATGATGCATCTGTCATCTTTAGAAGATTCCTTCTCCTCAAAAGGTGGGCACTCATCTTAGAGGGTAGCCAGATGAAAGAGAAAATGGGCATTGTAGATTTCCAGAGGTGGGAAGGGGGAGGGGTTGTATGGGGAGGGGTGGCATAAGGGTCTCATGTTGGTTTAAAATGTCAATTTTCACTCTCTCTCTCCCCAAGGTTCATCCAACAAAACTTCTATAGCCAGTCACATCCCCTTATCACTTTTCCAGCCCAGCTTTCTAATGCTAATTGTTGGACGGAGAACTGATAAGGGTAGGTGATTGACATTCACAACCTTGAGGAATCTCAGCCTTACCTCTGCTTCTTGGGTGATGGGGCCTGCAATCAATGGGTATCTCTCTACCTCATCAGCAAGCACACAATGTCAATTGTTGGAACACATGCAGACTCATGTGCTCCTGCAGAGATGGACCATCTGCCCCTAGGGACACTGCTCTTATTTTATTTGTGAAGGTCTGAAGGGACTGCTGTGCATCTTAGTTCTATTATCTTTCCTGATGATATTGCCTGCTCTCAGGGAAGGCTTCTGAACCTTAATCACAATTTATGCCCAGAAGAGTAGGAAAAGGTGGCTGGTTCCAGGGTTTTTGAATTTCATGTGCTTTTGCTTCCTAGAAGACAACTTACAAAGTAGTAATGATTGCACTGATTTGAGGACAATTTAGACAAAAAGTTTAAATGTGATAGAAAAGTTATTTTTATTTCTTTTTAAAAACATTTTTCCCTCAATTACATGCCAAAATAGTTTTTAACCTTTATTTTTTTAAACCCTTACTTGCTATCTTAGGATTCATTCTGTGTATTAATTCCAAGGCAGAAGAGCGGTAAGGGATAAGCAATGGGAATTAAGTGACTTGGCCAGGGTCATATAGCTAGGAAGTATCGGGCCAGATTTGAACCCAAGGACTTTTGACTCCAGACCTGGCTCTCAATCCACACAGCCACTTAGCTTCCCCCAGAACAATTTTTAAACTTCATTAAAAAATTTGAACCATATCCTCCCCTTCTTTCTCTTCTTTCATCTCTTCCTCCAAGATGGCAAGCAATCTGATAAAGATTTCACATGTGCAATAATGTAAAATATTAGAAAAATATTTTTCTATTGTCAATATGTCTTATGGATCCATGAATGTGCTTAAATTTTTTTTTCAAACAGTAGCTCTATATAATTGGTTTCTTGTGTAATCTTATATATTTGATTTTCACGTTTACAAGCCTTATTCTGAGAAAGGGCACTTAGACTTCACCAAACTATCAAAGAAGTCCATGTCATATGTACAAAATAAAAGGTTAAGAACCCCTATAGCTAATAGTTTTAGCTTTCAGAATTGAGAAATGGTTTAAAATATGTGGGGGTAAAATTTGTAATTAAACAGAACAAAAATTATGGGTTCTCTATAGTATATGAGAGGTGATTTATCTTGATTTGCCAAGAGTTTAAACTACTCATTAGAATTTTTGATGTCTAGTGATTTTTCAGAGTGTGTATCCATAATGGGCATACACACACACACACACACACACACACACACACACATAAATGTTCATGTCAATGTTTCACGCCTCCAGGATTTCATCAGTGAGGCTACTCTCTCTATCAAGGCAGAAGGAAGCTTCTCCATGCTTTAGTAGTCATTTCTTTGAAGCTCTTGGGATTAGAAAATTCCATCACTTGATGGCCAAGGCTCATAAACTTTTCGAGATTTTGTTAGGCAGGTTCTCTGATCATGGACACGCAGTGCATTGCCAGGGCTGTGTTCAAAGCTTTACCAATGAGGCACAATCAGTCAGAAGTCATATTCACATGGCATAAGCTTTTAAATTCAGGTTCCCTTCCAAGCTGTGATGAAACATCAGAATAGATTAGTAGAGGATTTTTTGTTGTTTGGTAATTTTTCAGGCATGTCAGACTCTTCTTGATCCAGTTTGGGGTTTTCCTGGCAGAGATTCTAGAATTGGGGACAGCTAGGTAAGTCAGCTGGATTGAGAATCAGACATGGAGACAAGAGGTCTTGGGTTCAAATCTGCCCTTAGACACTTCCTAGCTATGTGACCCTAGGCAAATCATTTAATCCCCACTGCCTAGTCCTTATCATTCTTCTGCTCTAAAAACAATACACAGTATTGATTCTAAAATGGAAAGTAAGGGCTTTTGGTAACTTGCCAATTCCTTCTCTAGATAATTTTGTAGATGAGGAAATGGAGACAAACAGGGTTAAACTACTTTCCCAGGATTATACAGCTAGTAAGAGTCTGAGACTAGATTTGAACTCAGGAAGATGACTCCAAACTGGACACTCTATCAACTGTGCTACCTAACTGTAGAATATACATTGGTCTAAATACATAAATATGTGTGCTTGCATTTTAATATTAAGCATCACATAAAAATATATTCATATGCATAAGAGAGAGAAAACAACTTAGATAGTAGGGGCATCTCACAACAGGGAGATAGAGCTGACTGAATTTCCTTCTAGTGGGGAAATTTCCTCTTATTTTTGCAGATCAGCAATTAGCAAACATGTTCTACTACTTATAGCCTTAAAGAGTAGCCTGAGTCACTGAGAAGTTGAGTGCCTTGCCCACAGTCCCATGGTCACTATGTGTTAGAAATAGAACTAGAATCCAGGGCTTCCTTTGTCCATTTTGGCATGTTGCTTATCAGAATTGATTCTGTTAGCATAAAATGACTTTGTTCTTTCCATACTAATATGATGTGAAAATTAACATTAAGAGAAATAAAAACATCTGACATTTGCAATTGCCTTTTTTATATGCACAGCTTGAATGTTTGAAAAGTGCTTTGAATATATTTACTCATTTGTGCTCCAAGAAAGCCATAGAGAAGGACAGTGTGGTATATTGCTTAGAGAAGCAGTTATTGTTGTTAATGGTTTTTCTCAACCCCTTTCATGGTCTTCTTGGCAAAGATATTGGAGTAGTTGACAATTTCCTTCTCTAGCGTATTTTACAGATGAGGAAACTGAGGCAATCA
Organism: Monodelphis domestica; assembly: GCF_027887165.1. Lineage (NCBI taxonomy): Eukaryota > Metazoa > Chordata > Mammalia > Didelphimorphia > Didelphidae > Monodelphis > Monodelphis domestica. The sequence goes on along the minus strand of NC_077227.1, from coordinate 125,013,939 downwards.
GGGTTAAGTGACTTGACCAAGGTCACATAGCTAGTAAGTTTTTGAGGCTGGATTTGAATTCACACAGATGAATCTTTCTGACTCCAATCCTGGCTCTCTATCCACTGTGCCACCTACCTGCTCATAAAGAGGTAGACCTAAGTTCAGACCCTGCCTCTGGCGTATATTGGTCATATCACCCTGGACAAATCCCTCACATTCTTCTCACTGCTCTCTTAGACTGAGTTGAACAACTGTTGCTCATTGGGAAGAAATTTCTTCATCTCACGCAGCAGCTGAAACTCAAATTCTGAGCAACTTCTTTGCCAGCGAAAACAATTACAAAACATCCCGCAACTCTGAAATAGATACTGGTGATTGTAGTAACAAATATTATTTTAGAGAGAAAATAGGCTTGGAGGAAGTCATGGGGCTGGTAAGAATAGTAGCTAACATTTATGTAGTGCTTGTTATGTGCTAGGCACTGTGATAAGTATTTTACAATTATTATCTCATTTGATCCCCTCAATATCTTGGGAGAAAGGTGCTGTTATTTTCACCTTCCTTTTACAAATAAAGAAACTGAGGCTGAGAGGGGTTACATAAATTGCCCAATTACATAGCATAGCCAGTAAATGTCTGAGGCTGGATTTGAACTCAGTTTTATCCTGACTTCAGGATAAACTCTAGCCACTGTGCCTTTTCTGTGGCCCAAGGTTCAGAGCTAGGATTTCCTCTGGTCTTTCCAACCCAAGTCAAGTGGGCTTTCCACTGTTCCATATTTCACATACTTGGAGAAATAATAATAAAGTCCATGGCTAGGTGCCAGCTAACAAAGAGCAAGAAATTAAAGTCAAAGTTCTTGCTCTTCCATTCAGTGCTTAAGTCATTTGACTAGTTTTGTATTTGGGGAGGTGACTTTCTCAGCCTTAATTTATTTATTTGCAGAAATGGAGATGTGGACTAGATTATTTATTTTTAATTTTTACTTCTCAAAACTATTACCTCTATTTTAAAATTGATACTCAGTATCAGTTCCAAGGCAGAATAGCAGCAAGGGCTAGGAAATTGGGGCTTAATGACTTGCTGAGGGTCATACAGTTAGGAAGTATCTGTGGTCAAATTTGAATCCAGGATCTCTAGACTTGTCTCTCTACCCAATGAGTCACAGAATTGCTTCTTCTAGATTATTTCTAAAACCTAGTAAAACATTATGGTAATAACTTCCTACAAGAGAATGAGAATGTTTCTCTGCTGTGCTTTTAAGCTTTTAAAGGTCTTTTTAGCTCTTTTCTAGGAACATCAAAACTTTAAAACTAAAACTGTTAAAACCAAACTGGATTAAACTAGAAAATATTAATAGCCACTAATTACTCAGTGATGAAATCTGTACAAATTGCCAATAAAGTCTATTTCCACAGAACCCAGTTGGTTGTAGTAGCCCCCTGTGGTAGGAGAACATAGGTTGTGCAGTAGAGAAAGCTGAGTCTGGAGTTCATATAAATCTGAGTTCAAATTCAGCCTCAGACACTTACTGGCTGTATGACCCTGGGGAAGTCACCCCTCTTAGTTACCCCTATAAATTGAAGATCTTTAGAGCACCTACTTCCCCACGTTGTTGGACAGATCAAATGAGATAAGAATAGTAAAGTGCTTAGCATGATGCCTGGCATTATGTAAGTGCCATATAAATGCTATTATTCTTAGTCCTTTAGTATCTATCTTTTGTAATATTAAAATTCTCTGTAGATTGGATATTTATTTATAATTATTTGTTAGAGAGAGAGAGTCAGAGACCGAGACAGATTGAGAATGAAAGATCACCTGGCCACCCTAAAAATAAATCCTTCTTGATGCCCTGGCTTTGCTCCAAACCCTAGCTCCCAGCTGAGGCTCGAGACTGGGGCTGAGAGATGAGCTAGTGAGATGAAATGCTCCAGAGAAGAGAGAGAAAAAGAGCTTCCTTCCCATTTGCTTATCTAGCCCATTTTCACCCCTTCTCATGGGGCTCTTGATTAAACAGGTCAGGTCCCAAATCCTGACTTCTGGACATATCACCCATTATAGGGGAATATCCACTAGCCTGCTAGGACACTATGTAACCACTTGTGTGCTTAACCAACCTCTTCAGGAAGCCATATAACTCATGCATGGACAGTCAAAGCATGGGGCTATCAAACAGAATAAGGGGGTTCATTTTAAATTAAATTCATAGTGTCTCTACCTTCTGGACAACTCTATGAGGCAAGAAGGCAAGTGTTGCACTCAGTACAGAAAAGAAAACTGAGATGCAGGTCTTTCTCAAAGTTATATACCTAGTAAGAGACCAAACTAGAATCCATGCCTCTCTTTGGACTGGGCATCTGGGACTCTTTCTCCCTACAGTAACACATTGCTACTCAATTCCCTTTGTTGGGTAGACCTATAAGCAAAGACAAAGAAGAGAATATTAGTTGAAGCTTCCCATCCTCTTTAAATTTCTCCTTTACATGACTGTTTAGGCATTGTTGTTATAGTCAAGATTGAACCATGTAAAAAACCACGATTTTTTCCTCCATTGGTTGGAATGTGTCATCTCTCACTCTCTTGTGGGGGCAAATTGACAGAGGATCTGTTGCATTTGGATTTAGACCATTGCAGACTAATGTGTGAAATGGTATCTGACCTTAAAAGCATAGCCCAAAAATATTCTAGTTCTTTGAAGGAAATTATGATCATAATGCTTTGCTAGATTTTAATATTTCTAGTTGGGTTTGTGTTTGCTTGGAGCTTCCCAATCATTTTTGCGAATTATATCAGTGTAGTTGTGTGAAGAGAATGGAATACAAATAAATGGCATTTTTTCTTTTTTATTAAAAAATTATGAGCACTGGTCCTAGACCAAAGAGGAAAGTAATGAAATCCGATCCTACTTATGTCTCCTCTTTGTTAAGAGGTCTCCCACTGCAAGGGTCCTTCACATTTTTTGTGCTTAGATTCCTTTGGACAATCTAATGAAGCCTATTGTTGACCTATAGAAATTATTTATCAACCATAAACTCCAGTCTGAAGTCCATAGACTGCTTCTTACAAGAATGTTTTTAATTCATGAAAATATTAATCATATTGAAATATAGTTATCAAAATATTTTAAAACTATATTCCAGGTTAAAAATCCTAATCCTTCTGTCTTATAGACTTCCTTTCTTCTATTCTTCTATTCCCTGGTCCCTGTTACTGCTCTTCACTGGTTTCTTGGGGACTTCCCAGCCTTGTAACTATAATATGCTTTCTAATACCTCTCTAATTTCTGATCCTTTCTCTGAATTCTCTCTGATCCTCCCAACAATTTACTCACCCTGAATGCCATTCCATCAAGATCAGTTCTCAATGACGATGTTTTTAAAAATGGCAGACAACCCAAAGTGTGCTAAAAGACTGTCTGCTTTTTGATCTAGTCATAGCACTACTGGGTTTGTACCCTAAAGAGATAATGAGGAAAAGGGCATGTACACAAATATTCATAGCTCTGCTCTTTGTGGTGGCAAAAAATTGGAAAATGAGGGAGTGTTTATGGATTGGGGAGTGGCTGAATAAATTGTGGTATATGTTGGTGATGGAATACTATTGTGCTCAAAGGAATAATAAAGTAGAGGAATTCCATGGAGACTGGAACAACCTCCAGGAATTGATGCAGAGTGAGAGGAGCAGAACCAGGAGTACATTGTACACAGAGACTGATACACTGTAGTATAATCAAATGTAACGGACTTCTCCATTAGTGGCAATGCAATGTTCCAGAACAACCCGGAGGGATCTATGAGAAAGAACACTATCCACATTCAGAGGAAAAACTGTGGGAGTAGAAACACCAAAAAACAAAACAAAACAAAACAAAACAATTGCTTGAATACATGGATCGAAGGGATGTGATTGGGGATGTAGACTCTAAATGATCATCCAAGTGTAAACATCAACAACATGGAAATAGGTTCAGATCAAGGACACAAGTAATACTCAATGAAATTGTGCATCAGCTGCAGGAAGGGTGGGGGGAGGGGAGGGAGGGAAATAATGTGATTCTTGTAACCATGGAATAATGTTCTAAATTGACTAAATAAATTAATTTTTAGGCAGCTAATCAGTCAATAAACATCTTGAGGGCATCACCAGGCATCCTGGGCATTCTTCCTGGCACAGGTTCCCAGGTAATGCTGCATTAAAACAGTAAACTCCAATGGGATGCCCTTAGGGAAGTGGAAGGCCTTTGGAAAGGGATATGAAAGTAATGACAACCTTCAGGGTTTAGGTCTAGTGGGCTAGGGGACCAAACATGGCAAAACTCTTCTTTTTCTCCCATGTGAGGGACCTTGGGATAAAACTACAGTTGTACTTGCTAGTTATGGCTCTGGTAATATGAAAACCATTTTGTAGTTAATTGCTTTTTTTAGACCTTGACAATATTGACATCTCTAATTCTTAGGCCATCTCTGCACACGTAGTAATAACCTAATACATGCTTTTTTATTCAATCACTCAAACATATAGGTAAATGCACATTTTTGTCACTCTCTCAAATAGAATAAAGTCAGAGTGGCTAATGTTAGATAATGTCACACGTCAAAATAGTTCAAAACACTCTTGTTTATTCAGTCATGTCCAATACTTCATGACCCCATTTGAGGAGATACTGGAGTAGTTTGCAATTTCCTTCTCTAAATCATTTTACAGATGAGGAAACTAAGGCAAAGATGATTAGGGGACTTGTCCAATGTCTTAGTATCTGAGGCCAGATTTGAACCTGAATCTGCCTGATACCAGATGTGATCCATTATGTCACCTAGCTGTCTAGTAGTTGAATACATTAGATTATGTGTTTTTTCTTCTCACCACTTGTGATTTTTCTTATGTCTTTTATATAACTATGTATCAGACTGTTCTTCTGCCTGTTGGAATTTTTTGAATTGTCCACACTTAAGGGGTCACTTTTTTGGATTGTATGTTTATGTTTCCTTAAAGTCTTATTCTGCTCATCTGAAGTTATCATTTTACAACTGGTCATAGCTTTGTCTGAATATGCAACTATAATAGTAATGACACTCTGAAGTATGTATTTAGTGGGGAAGCTCACAGCCAAAGAGGTAATAAAATGAGCTGATTGTATTAGATTATGACTACAAATATCATGTAATAATGCCTTATTATTATAAAGGGCCATAATGGCATAGTGAAAAGGACAGTAAGCTTGGAGTAAACAGATCAGAGTTGGAGTCATTACTCTGCCATTTTTCTCAATCATAATAAATAAATAATACCATTTAGATTACATATATTGGAGAAAAGTACTTTGTAAATCACTTAAAACTACATGAATATGAGCTATTTCTATGCCCATAGACTTGTAGAGCCCAAAGGGAGCATAGAAATACCTTAGTCAGGGCAACTAGGGGGCTGGGTAGATTGAGAGCCAGGTTCAGAGATGGGAGGTCCTAGGTTCAAAGTTGGCTTTGGATATTTCCTAGCTGTGTGAACTTGGTCAAGTCATTTAACCCCCTATTGCCTAACACTTGCCACTTTTCTGCATAGGAACCCATACTCAGTATTGATTCCAAGACAGAAGGGAAGGTTTGTTTTTCTTTTTAAAATTCCTTTGTCCATTAACCCTTCATTTTACAGATGAGGAAATTGAAGCTTGGAGAGGGAAAGTGACTTATGTTAGTTCATGCAGTGAACAAGAAGCTGAGCCCAGATTCTGACTAAAGCTAGTCCTTTTCCCTCGACAGTTTTCCAGTACCTTGAAATCGTGTGTATTTATTCAATTGTGGAAGCAATTTTATTTCCTTTGAGGAACTTTTCACAATGTTCTCTGCGTCTTATGGAAATGTTAATGTTAATGATTTTTGATTTGTAAATCAATAATCTTTAGAATAAATTTAGTTTGAGAGTACCTTGGATAATGAATTCTTAATGTGTAGATCAAATACCTGAACAATAAAGAATACATTCTTTATATTTCAGAGTCAATTAATTTGTGAGTTATCCTGGATCTCGATTTTGTTCTCCCTATGAATAGTCATGGTAGTGATGAGAGGGATGGTGTTGAGCATATACATATGTGTGTGAACATGAATATTTTGGGGTATGCTATCTCCACAGGACCCACACCTCTGAACTTATTTGAATTTTATGCAACAGAATTGAACTCAACAAGTAACTCTAAGGCTATGATAATATATTGTTGTTGTTTGGTCATTTTTCAGCCATGTTCAATTCTTTGTGACCCCATTTAGGGTTTTTGTGGCAGAGATGCTAGAGTGGTTTGCCCTTTCCTTTTCCAGCTCATTTTAGATGAGAAACTGAGGCAAACAGGGTTAAGTGACTTGCCCAGGGTCAAACAACTAGTAAGTATCTGAGGCTACATTTAAAGTCAGGAAGATCAGTCTTCCTGACCCAAAGCCTGGTGCCATAAGCACAGCTAAACCAGATTCAATGAAAAGTATAATTATTCAAATTTTCAATAGCTCATCTACATCACCTTGATGCTCTCACCTCCCAAAGCAGCTTGGATGAAGAACTTCAGTCCTGAAAGTTACTGGGTTGGACCCAAGTGGTTATAATTCTAACTTTCATAAACATAGTCCAAAGAATCACAAAAAGTCACTAGCTCACCCTACAGCAGTCTAGAGCTTTAAACCCAAGCTCCTGTAATGGAAAACTCAATGATTTGTCCTGGGGATCCTGGCTTAAGGCACATCGATAACGACAATTAGATTACTTATCTCTCCTGACCTTTTACATACCATCATCACATTTATAGCTCTAGAAAAACACACACCATCAGCTGTGCCCTTGAAATCTAGGTGCTGAATAGGGTTTTTCAGAACTGATCTTTCTCATAATAGAATTCCACATGAGAAGCTCAGAGAATGGGTGTTGGCTTTACTGTCTACAGAAACTAGACAGCTCCTCTTCCTGACTATTCCATTTCCTCATCTGCCTCTATTTACTTAACCATGAAAAGAAGGCTTACTTCTCATTGGGAATGACTGAGATGGCTTATTTCCATGTAAATGAGCAATTCCAGGGGAATTAAGGGAAATCCAAACTTGTCTGGTATGTCAAGACTTCTGGAGATTAGATAAAAAAGGTAGCGATTCCAGGAATCAACCCAGTCACCAGCTCACTAGTCTTGCCAGACATGCAGCACTGTTATTGACTCCACAAAGAGGAATTTCCTTATTGTTTTAGGGAGGAAGACCTAGATCTCTTATAAGACATCTGTGAGGAACATCAAAGCAAAGTCAGGAAATTTCACTTTGCATTGTTATTAAAGTCATCTCTGAACTTCAAATTGACCTTAGCCACCTGCTATTAATCTGAGTCAGAGCAATGAGATGCTTGGGAAAAATTCTGAATTTGGAGTTAAAGGACCTGAGTTCAAATATTGGCTCTATCTGGGTGACCTTGAGCAAGTCCCTTTATTTCTTTGTGCCTCAGTTTCTTCAGTTAGAAAATGATGTAATTAGATCCCACGAACTCAAGGTCCCTTGAATCTTAAAATATACAATCTGATTTGTGTGTGGGTATGTGGGGAAAAATGTCCTTTTGTCTAATCTAATTCAGGGACACACAAATGGAGCCCTTTGGACCCCTTCCCCGTTTTGTGGCAGCACCTTGAGAACCTGGTCTTTGCCTACTCATGCACCTGGTGTGTCAATGACTGTAGACCATCACCTACTCTCATGTTGTTTAAAGGGGTCTTTTTTTGCATCTGGCCATCTGAATGAGATAGATTTGTTCCATCTTCATTTATAATGACCATTGGTTTGGTAATAATGTAGCTATATAGTACTTACTTATGTGCTAGGGGCTGTATTAAGCATGTTACAGTTATTATCTAGTTTGATCCTCACAAAAATTCTTGGGTGATAGGTACTATTATTATTCCTATTTTACAGATGAGGAAACTGAGGCAAGTGGGAGTTAAGTGTGACTTGCCATGAGTCACATAACTAATAAGTATATAAAGAAAAATGTGAACTTGGATTTTCCTGAGCTTGGTGTTTAATTTGTGCATATATTGCCTAGGTTTGGCAGAAGAATAAAATCAAAATATCGTTTCTTAACACATTAAGTACAGGAACTGAAGTAGTTTAACTTTTTTTCCTTGAGGACTGTAGATATTAAAGGACAGATGCTGGGGCATAGAAAGGATTAATCGCTGCTTCTGAGAGAAGGGCATAACTGTTGACTATTTGTGGGTTGGGATAAGAGCAGTTTTTTCCTTTCTTCTCCACTCTCATTGCTAGAGTGTTCCCCTTCTTGAAATGCCTTTATATAACTTCATTTTCTTCTCTCTGCACATGTTTTATTCTCCCAGTAGAAAAAAGATCCTTGAGGGCAGAGATTGTTCTATTTTTATTTTTTTGTCTTTGTATCCCCAGCACCCTGCCCAGTGTTCTTTATGCAGTGGACACTTAAATGTTGAAATTCATCTTAAAGGAGGAGTACTTTGTAACTATTATGCAATAATATCATCTTCAAAGGCAAAACTATCCATGGTAGGCTATGTAAACACTTCTCACTTTTAACATGAAGCATAGGGACATGGATTGGATTTGTGTGATCCCTGGTTTTCCAAGAGGGGAAACTCCTTCTGTCAATGCAGGGTTATACCTCTTCTACAATTTATAGCCTCAGAGAATTGCTTATAGTATCAACATTTTATTTTATTTTATTTTTATTCAAAGAGATTTTATCTTCCCAATTGCATGTAATAACAATTTATATACATTTTCTGAATTACAAGATCCAAATTAGCTCCCTCCTTCCCTTTCTTATCCTTTCTTAGAGATGGTAAGTGATTTGATCTGTGTTATACATGTATTATGCAAAACACATTTCCATTTTGGTCATTGTAAGAGAATATTCAAGTAAAACAAAAATCCTAAAATAAAACTATAAATAAGATAATGTGGAAAATGGTATGCTTTGATCTGCATCTGACTCCACCAGTTCTTTCTCTGGAAGTGGATCACATCCTTTGTCATGAATCCTTCCAAATTGTCCTGAATTACTGTATGAGTATTGAAACTTTAAATGACATGCCCAGGGTTACACAGCTAGTATATGACGGAAGGTTAGATCTTCCTGGTTTTGATCTTGACTGTCCACCCATTATATAGTGACATCCTGCCTCTTCAAGGTATGAATTCTTATTAAGAATTCAAGAAATTTAATATTATTGTGCTCAAAAGAATAATGAACTGGAGGAATTCCATGTGAACTGGAACGACCTCTAGGAAGTGATGCAGAGTGAAAGGAGCAGAACCAGGAGAACATTGTACACAGAGACTGATACAATGTGGTACAATTGAATCAAATAGATTCTTTTTTATTAGCAGAACTGCAATGATCCAGGACAATTCAGAGGAACTTATGAGAAAGAGCACTATCCACATCCAGAAAAAGAACTGTGGGGGCAGAAATGCAGAAGAAAATCATGGTCTCTCATGTAGTTCGATAGGGATATGATTAGGGTTTTGATGTCAAAGGATTGCTCTACTGCTAATATGAATAACATGGAAATAAGTTTTGAACAATGATACATGTATAACCCAGTGGAATTGCTTGTTAACTCTGGGAGGAGGGAAGGGGTTGGGGGAATCATGAATCATGTAACCATAGAAAAATATTCTAAATAAAAAAGTAAAAAAAAATAATTCAAGAGATATGCATTATTATACTCTTCTTTTTCCTTTCCTCCATTCATTAGGAATAAAAAAATAGCATGAGCTGGATGCATAGAGAGAATAAACTGAAACATTGGATTCCTTTCTCAGCTGTATTTTTTTCTGATTATTTTCTCCAAGAATGGCAGAGGAGGACGATGTGGGAGGATAAATGTACTCTTCCATTGGCGTTGGTTGTAAGTTTGCATTTCCACAAATAACAAAGTGGGTGAAAGTGTCATGTCTGTTTAGTTGTATAAGTCGGTATTTAATCTGGTGCTCTTGTCTCATTTCCCCTCACTCTCGTTGTTATTGAGAAGAGAAAAATTTGCTACTTGAAAATGTTGATGTTGGCAGAGTTTATTTTCCATCAGCTCCAGCCCCCAGAGCAGAAAAAGCCCTAAATTATAAAACTGACTCTGATTATCCAGGAAAACTTCATTTGAATATTCACACGTGTATGGGTGTCTTCACACACACACACACACACACACACACACACACACACACACACACACACATATTCTTGTATTAAAAGTCCAAGCCAGAATTAATAAAGAAAAATAAAAGAAAATTTAATTGGATTCTTTCTGGTAGAGGAAGGTATTATATGACATCCTTCTGGCCACAGAGAAAAAAATGAAATTTCTTATATCTCTTTTTTAAGTTCCTTCCTTCTCTCTCCTGCAAACTTTTTTTTCTTCCATATTCCCCTATTAATGGAAGGGAATGAAAACTGATACTTTGGTCCTAACATCATTTGAGAATTGTATAGCCTAAGCATTTCAGAATTTCAGTGTAGTAGGAGCAACTAGATTCCTCAATGGATAGAGAGCCAGGCCTGGAGAAAGGAGGTCCTGGGTTCAAATATGATCTTAGCTGTGTGATCCTGGGCAAGCCACTTAAGCCCAATCACCTAACTCTTACTTCTCTTTCATTCTAAGGCAGAAGATTCGGGATATTAAAAAAAAGAAACAATGTGGTATATTGGATAGATCACTGTCTTGGGGGTCACTTGGGGGCTCAGAGAGGTAGGATATCAATTTCATTTATGACAGTCACTAATTAGATGAACCTGGGCAAGTTATTTAATTTCTCTGGGTTTCAGTTTTCTCTTTGTAAAAGGATATAATGATAATATCTACCTTTCAAGATTGTGGTAAGGTTCAAAAGAGATAACCTGTGAAGTAATGGATTGGAAAGCCTGTAAGATCCTTTCCAGTTCTATGCCTGTGATCCTCTACACTCTACATTTGTTAGTTGGACCAAATGGCTTTTCTCTTCTGTATTGCCAGAATCTTTCATTAGTGTTCTTCTGCCTCTGGGTGGTATAAAGATGACCCTGGGTTCTCAAAGACTATGCCAAGAAAGCATCAGGTGTAAAATACTTGAAATTATTAGATATTCTCTTCATTATGACTTGGTGAGGTCACACTTCCATCAATGAACTATAATTTTATCAATTCGTAACATCTCTTCCTGGAAATTTTCAACCAGAGTCTGGGTTTGAGGTGGATTTAGAGTTAGCCTATGAAGATTGCTCTAGTGAAAAAATTCATTTTCTTGTAGCTGAACTGATGATGAACACATTTGATCTTAGCTAGATTAGTCCTCAAGGCAGCTAGGTTGCATGGTGGATAGAGCACTGGGCTTGGAATCAGGAAGACTCATCTTCATGAATTCAAGTCTAGCCTAAGACACTTATTGGTTATGTGACCCTGTGCAAGTCACTTAACCCTTTTTGTTTCAGTTGCTCATCTGCAAAATGAGCTAGAGATGGAAATGGAAAACCACTCTAGTACCTTTGCCAAGAAAACCTTAAGTGGGATCAAGAAGAGTCAGATGCAACTGAAATGACTAAACAAAAGGTTATTTCTCAGACAAGTCACACAGTCTAATCAGGGGATTCTCCTCATATAATAGCTATCAGACCTAATGCTTTCTTGGAATAGCCTTTGAGAACTCAGGGTCATCTTTATACCCCAAGAAGGCAGAAGAGAGCTGATGAAGGATTCTGGGAATACAGAAGAGAAAAGCCATGTGATCCAACTAGAATTAGAAAGCATCTTAAAGTCTGTCTAGTCCAACTCCCTTATTTTATAGAAACTGAGATCTATGTTCTCGCGTGATGAGAGCTCAGAGTATCAGAATTATAGAATTTTAGAATTGGAAGAGACCATGGAGGTCAACCAGCTCAATGTCCATCTCAAGTCTAGGATTTACCTGAGGAATTTATTATATTTTAAGGTATGCCATTCCTCTTTTAGACAGTCCCATCTATTAGATAATGTTTCCTTCCATTGAGTTCATATCCACCTTGCCCTCACTTCTTTCCATTGCTTCAAGATCTTTCCTTTGGGAACAAGAATATGAAATAACAGAATTTTCAGATTGGAAGGGACTTCAGAAACCTTCAAGCCCAATTCTTGGTGATCTAGGGTTGTGACTTGACAAAGTCACTCCATCTACTATCGTGCCTCTATAATACATAACAGTTGATAACTATGTCGAAGAGAGGTACAAGGCAAAGTACTGTGTAATATAAGAGGAGGAAAATGTTTTGATATTTTTGGAGAGAAGATCAGAAAAAGCTTCCTGGAAGAGAAGGGATTTGAGTTAAGTTTTAGGGAAGTGGTAGGAATTCAATAGGTGAAAGGATGTGAAGACATCAGCATGTTTGGGGAAAGAGAAAACTGTTCAATCTGGTTGGAGTACAGAGGACTTGGAAGGAATAGTAAAAAGTAAGACTGGAAAATAATGGTACTAAGCTTGAACTTTAGTCAGTTGCATTTAGACTATTCAGTAATCAATTAATGCAAACTTCAGAACCTGGCATGCAAAGCTCCATACAATCCACCTCTCACCATTCTTTTCCAGTCTTGTTTCATATTTACTCTTCTTCTCACTCTTACGTTACAGCCAAAATATTTTAGTAACTGGTCTCCTAACTTGACATTCCATCCTTGTGATTTTACACAGACCACTCATGCCAGGAATGTACTCCCCAACTTCCTCCAAGCCTCCCTTTGAATTTCTGTTTTCCTTCAGGGCTCACCTCATGAGCAACTTCTTATGCAAAGCCTATATTTATTTCTCTAGTTGATAGTGCCATTTTTATCTTTAAATTATTTTTTTTTTTATTTTGTTACCTGTACAAATGTTATATCCTTCCCCTCTTCCCCCAGTAAAATGTAAGTTTCTTGGAGGGGGCACATTTTGTTTTTTGTCTTAATATCCCTAGAACCTTGCACAATATATACTATGCTCTTAAATATTTATTGACTTGAATTAAATTGGACGAGGCACCACTGGAGATTTTTGAGCTGAGGAATCACATGGGTAAAACTGTGCATAAGAAAGACTAGTACAATTGTCATCCAGGAGATGGATTGGGAAGTGGGAATGGGAGGATGGATATTAACACAGTATTGTCATTATTCAATTGACCTATGGTAATTGGTAGTGTTAGAGAGATGGGGACAAATGTGAAGATGTTTCTAAGGTATAATCAATGAGATTTGGTAACATTGATCCCGAAAGGCGTAAGAGAGGAATCAAAGATAATTCTATAGTTTCAGAGTTGGGGAATTAGTTAATGATGGAGTAAAAAGGAAGAACAGATTGACAGAAAAGCTAAGTTCAGTTTGGCAAATGTTGGCTTAAGTTATTGCAGTAGGTATATCCTATGAGTAGCTAGAGCAGACTTGGAGTCCAGAATAGAGAGAAGTGAAGGCTGGACATAATAATAGATTTGGATATCATTTGAATTCAAAATTGGATTGCTGTGAGTGAACAAGATCAGCAAGGAACAGAGTATATAAGAGAAAGATGGTCAAAAACAACTCAATACAGCATTTACATTGAGCTTTGAAGAGGGCTTAAATGTAAGCCAGAACCTAGAATAGTGCCTTCTATACTATAGATTCTTTAAGTAAGATCATTCATTTAAATATTTGACTTAACAGGTCTCAAAATTTCTGATAATACTTCCAGCTAAAGGTAATCATAACTTTTGAAATTCACTTTAAAAGGAAAGTAATTTTATTATGGTCCTAGCCAATGCTCCCATTTTAAAGTTTCCCCTCCAAGAAACATTTCAACTTCTCTTTACCCAAAGGAATGAAGAGGACAGCATAAGGTTTGGCATTGTGGCATTGGGAGAAGAAAGGCTTGGGACCCCTTGGAATAGGTGGCTATTTAAAACAAGTTGTACAAGTGTTCACATTTTTAGGAGTGATAATTCAATTCCTGGTACCTTACCCTAATATAATATATAACATAACACTATAAATAGAAACTTACTGGAAAGTGGCTCTATTTTACCATTCATCTAAATGGATTAAAAAGAAATTCTTTAAGATGGTCTCATCTTAGGGGGCAGCTGGGTGGCTCAGTGGATTGAGAGTCAGGCCTAAAGACTGGAGGTCCTAGGTTCAAATCTGACCTCAGACACTTCCCAGCTGTGTGACCCTGGGCAAGTCACTTGACCCCCATTGCCTAGCCCTTACCACTCTTCTGCTTTGGAGCCAATACACAGTATTGACTCCAAGACAGAAGGTAAGGGTTTAATTAAAAAAAAAAAAGATGGTCTCATCTTAGAAAGAGTATCATAACACTGGCCAGGGATAGAGTCATAGATATGTAGCAGTGCAGCTCTCAGGTACCTGTTTGGTTATAGACAATGAAAGACTGAGATATTAGTAGTTTCTGATATTAAAAACCAGGTTGAAGACCATTTACACCTTGGACCAGAAAAAAAAAAATCTTCAATTTCCTATGCCTTGCTTATATGACCAGCTATAACTGAAAAATATCAGTAATCTCACTATCACTTGGGAATTTAATTAAACAATTAGAAATTAAATAGGCCCTTTCCAATCTAATCATCAGAACGCTCTGGTCTTCTTCCATTTTGTTTTCTGTGATTTCCAATTACAATTTGAGATTGGTCCTAGGAGACATCATGGCATAATGGAGACAGAAGTGTAGGACTAATCTGAGTTCACCAGCCCTGATCCCATTTCTGTCATTATTTAATTGTTTGACACTGAGCAAGTAAAATGTCCTCTCTGGGTCACAGTTTCCTCTTCTGTGAAATGAAATGATTAGGCTAGATAATAGATTTAGAACTAGAAAGTTTCTACAGCGGTTGAGGGGACATGACAGGGGAGAGACTCTAAATGAACACTCTAATGCAAATATTATCAACATAGCAATGGGTTCAAATCAAGAAAACATGTAATGCCCAGTGGATTTATGCGTCGGCTATGGGGGGTGGGGGGTGGGGGAAAAGAAAATGATCTATGTCTTTAATGAATAATGCTTGAAAATGATCAAATAAAATATAAAAAAAATAAATAAGAAAAAAAAGAACTAGAAAATTTCTCAGAAGTCATTGAGCCTAACCCTCTCATTTTACTGGTAAGAAAATTGAGTCCCAGAGAAATTAATTGGATAGAATTCAAACCCAAGTCTTCTGACTCCTAACTCCTAACCTATTCTATTGTATGATGCTGCCTTTGAGAATCTCTAAAGTCCTTTCCAGATTGAACATCACCATCCTTCCTTCCTTCCTTCCTTCCTTCCTTCCTTCCTTCCTTCCTTCCTTCCTTCCTTCCTTCCTTCCTTTCTTTCTTTCTTTCTTTCTTTCTTTCTTTCTTTCTTTCTTTCTTTCTTTCTTTCTTTCTTTCTTTCTTTCTTTCTTTCTTTTCTTTCTTTCTTTCTTTCTTTCTTTCTTTCTTTCTTTCTTTCTTTCTTTCTTTCTTTCTTTCTTTCTTTCTTCTTCCTTCCTTCCTTCCTTCCTTCCTTCCTTCCTTCCTTCCTTCCTTCCTTCCTTCCTTCCTTTCCTTCCTTCCTTCCTTCCTTCCTTCCTTCCTTCCTTCCTTCCTTTCTTTCTTTCTTTCTTTCTTTCTTTCTTTTCTTTCTTTCTTTCTTTCTTTCTTTTCTTTCTTTCTTTCTTTCTTTCTTTCTTTCTTTCTTTCTTTCTTTCTTTCTTTCTTTCTTTCTTTCTTTCTTTCTTTCTTTCTTTCTTTCTTTCTTTCTTTCTTTCTTTCTTTCTTTCTTTCTTTCTTTCTTCCTTCCTTCCTTCCTTCCTTCCTTTCCTTCCTTCCTTCCTTCCTTCCTTCCTTCTTCTTCTCTTTCTTTCTTTCTTTCTTTCTTTCTTTCTTTCTTTCTTTCTTTCTTCTTTCTTTCTTTCTTTCTTTCTTTCTTTCTTTCTTTCTTTCTTTCTTTCTTTCTTTCTTTCTTTCTTTCTTTCTTTCTTTCTTTCTTTCTTTCTTTCTTTCTTCTTTCTTTCTTTCTTTCTCAAAAAGGTAATAAAAATCTCACAGATGTAATCTTCCATTTGTCCAGTAGAGGGCAGATATTCAAAGGTTTTCCCTTTTGTTGCTTAGAATATTCAATTACAATTAATCTTTCATGATAGGACCATAAAGAAAAGAACTATGTTCTTTCTGTAATAGTTATGTTGTACTTTTCTCTGTCTTTGTATACTGCAGAAGGTGCCATAAAGTATAATATATTATTCTTTTTGGGGTACCTCTCTCTTTTGAAACTGTGTCCTGCACTTTACATACAGACAGAGAAGGTATTTTTCCTTCTATTCTACCCCCATCCAGTGACAGTAGAGGCTAGAAACACATTGCAGTGAAAGCACACATTTCCCTAGATGAGTCTATGTTCCATTTTCTATTTCCTGAGCATAAGTCAATGATGAACAGTGCTGAGAAATGGATGTTTCCAGCCTTGGCAAGTATTTTGTGAATTCAAGGACTCCTGAATACCTGAGTTGGGTTCTGGATGCCCAGGATGAGAAGATTTCCACAGCATGTAGATAGTGACTTCTGCCAGGAGGATTCTTGAACTGAAAAACTAAGTAGAACCCTGTTCTGACTGGCCAGAGATCTGGAATTTCTGAGGTGCTTAGACAAGGCAGGACTCAAGTATGGGACTGTTCTACAGGCTGGGCTTGTCTAAAGACTATACTTGACTGTTATATAACCTTGGTTACTTCATGCATTGAGACCTCAGTTCTACATCTGTAAAATGTGAAAGTTGGATTAATATTTTCAAGTTGTGTCCAACTTTTCATGATTCCATATTTATTAATAGAGTTTTTTTTTTCCATTTCCTTCTCTAGCTCACTTTATAGATGAAGAAACGGAGGCCAACAAGGTTAAATAACCTGCCCAGAGTCACATAGCTAGTAGGTGTCTGAGGTCAGATTTGAACTCATGAAGATGAGTCTTCTGATTCCAAACCTAGTGCTCTTATCCACTGTTCTATCTATCTGCCTCAAAGTTGGATGATATGATCTCTAATGTGATTCTTTGCTGTTAAACTTTATGCATTTTTATATGATGATTCTTTGATAATTATAACAATATTTATGGTCCCAGTTTGCCTCCATTCCCCACATTATTTTCAGCTCTACTAACATTGCCTCTATATTTCTATGTTCCTTCTCTTCCCATCTCCTGTTTCTCATCCATTTTTCAAGGCACAGCTCAAATCTCACCCCATCCATGAACTCTTCCTGACCATTTCAGTCATACCAGTTTCTTCCTCCTCTGAACTCCCAATTCCACTTTATTTTCTGCAACTTGGTGCTCTAGGATCACATAGAACAACTTCAATCTTGAAGGCTTTTCACTGATGACTCAGTAATGGCTTCACCCAGAGTTCAGGGCTTGGGAACATTTATTTTATCTCATGTCTCCACTAGAGGTCTTCCATTTTCCAGCAAGCATAAAACTAATAAAAAAACAAAAAAACCAACATTTAAACAGATTGTATTTATTAAGGTCACACAAAGAACTGAAAAGGGACATCTGAACTGCTTTAGCAAAGGAATAGGAATGCTATTTCCTTTATTCTTCTCCACACCAAAGGGGTCAGTCACCATTTCCTCAAATGCTAACATTCACAACCAAGAATAAGGGAGGTGCCAATAGCATATATTGGGTCTAGGACCTTGCTAGAAAGAGGACTCGGGTCTGAACTGTGAGATCACAACAGACCTTGTCTCTTTTTTCTTCACAATAGCCAGTCCTTGCAGTGTGAGAGGACAGCTCTCAATAAATATGCAAAGATAAAGAGAAGAGTTTAGAAATATGTTCTCGTGACAATGCAGTCAAAAAACTTCATTAGAGACCCTGAACTCAGTGGGAACTCATCCCTGGGTGGCATCCTCTTGGGTATTTCTCCCAGGTCAGGACAATAGTATTACTATGATTTTGTTGTTATGGTATATACAAAGCATAAAACAAATTGAAAGCGTGAACAAACTTTTGGTTCATTTTGTCAACATTTAATTTTTCCCATAAATAGATTTTAAGAGGGTCTATATTATTTATTTTATATAATATATATTATTTAGCTGCATAGATAGATCAAATAAGCAAGAATATTGACAAATCTACAACTCTTTTCCTGGGGCAAAGACACCAAAATGAGACTCGTCTATAGGTTGGGCATTTGGGAGTTAATGTTATGCTACAGGGAGTTCTGATAGAATCATAGAGTCTTAGGGTTGGAGGGGTCTTCAGCGGTTATTTCTATGAATACATGAATAAAAATTCCCTATATAACCAACATACTTGATAAATGATCATAAAACTTCTGCTTGAAAATCTCTAGTGAGGGGGAAGCCACTAACTCCTCAGGGAGCTCATTTAACTTCTGGATACATCTAGTTATTAGGACTTTCTTTCTGTTACCTTAAGTCTAATTTTGTTTCTTTGCAACTTCCACCAACTAGCTTGAACTAAGAAATAGAAGAATAAAGAGAGGATGATGGTGGTGGAAACACTTTTGGAGAAGGCTTGAGGGGGTGGGATCAAGTGTGTATTTACAAATAATTTATCACAATCTTAAAAGGAAAAGCAAACTGTACATAATTAAGATGCACGATTTCATGTGACACTCTCCTCTGACTTTGTGTCTAGAAATGCTCATTTTTGTTGTTATTTTCAGGTTCATAATGAAAAACAAAATGTAAAAGGGTTAGCCTGGTCAAAGAGAAGGGCCATCTAATTTTGTTTCTTTGCAACTTCCACCAACTAGGTTTAACTAAGAAATAGAAGAATAAAGAGAGGATGATGGTGGTGGAAACACTTTTGGAGAAGGCGTGAGGGGCATCTCTTCATCAGAGAATGGAGTGAGGGAAGAGATGGTGGGGGCTAATATCAAAGGGATGTGAAGTGAAGAGAAATGGGCAAGAGGGATCTCTCACCTAAATTGGCTCAAGGTTTTTTTCAGTGAAATATGTGGTAAGGTCCTCATCTGAGAGGCTGAGGTTAAAGGATGGCATGAGAACCCTGAAGAGAGAAAAGGTTTGTAAAAGGTGCTATGGTGAATAGATAGAAAATAGATTGAAGAATAGAAGTCCTGCTTTGCTTCAATGAGAGCCCAAATAAGATTAGGTAACACAATTTTTATTGGATCCAATCATGAGGGTTTTATAACCTTTTCAAGTTCTGTTCTTTAGCATGTTAATAGGAGTGAAGGAGGAAGGTGGTCTGGGTAATTTAGGATGTATTGAGGTATGATAGGTAGTAGGGCAAGGAGTAAGGCATCCAAGAGCAGAGAAAAGTGTAGAACCAAATTGATGCATCAAGGGGTGAAGGTTGTGAAGTGAAGAGAATGTAGCCAGGATAGGGATGATGGCCTGGAAAAGCACTGATGAGTAGAAGGACAGAAGGTTTTGATGAGTCCAAAGAACAGAATTCGGGGTAATAAAGCAAATCAAAAGATGAAAGTATAACAAATTCTGTTCAGATAAATGACTTTTGGAGTTTATGAACTTGGAAGTGAAACACTTGTGAGTGATGGCAAGATCAAGAGTATCCTCATCTTTGTATGTAATTGGAGGGGGGAATGAAGAATTAGTAGTAGGTCATGATATTTGAGAGAATGATGAATTGGGGATTTACAATATTTGAAGGAATACATATATATGTATATATGTGTATATTGAAATATAATAAGGTAAACTGAGTTATACTATTTCTTCTTGAAATAGAGAACATGTAAACTGAGGGGAACTGTTTCTTTTGCAATGACTGTTGTCCTCTGGCTAGCTTGTGACTAGAGAGAGCTGCTACAGAAACCTGACGCTGCTTATTTGTAATGGAGGTAGAACTGAGAAATACTGAGGGATGCTGCCACACAGGGATACTGGTGCACAGCGGAACTGCCTACAAGGGAATGCTCTGGGGTTTGCCTACTGATCCCTACTGATAGCTGATGGATCAATATATCTTTCTAAACTCCCCCCCCCCTTCACTCCCTCTATTCTCCAACCTTCTCCTCCCTTGCCTCCCTCACCTCCCAATTCTTTTTGAAGCCTTTGGCTTCTTTCCTTCCCCCCTCCCCCTTTGGGTAAACTATAAAGATACTCTTAATTTCTTTCTCAGGTAAGGGGTTTATTGTGATAATAGGATGGGAAACTGAGGTAAGAGGGATGAGGATGTCCCTAATTTAAATGAGGATTATGAGGGCTTGGGAAGTCACAAGTGTGACAGAGGTACAGTCAGAGATGGAGGACAACAGCTTTTAAATCTTCTTTCTTCTTCTTCACAAAATTAGCAAGGTCTCTCAGCTTAACCCCAGAAAGAAACAAAGTTCAAAATCTCTCCTTCAGCCTGGCTTGTCTCCTTCAACCCCAGAGAAAAACAAAGTTCAAAGTCTCTCAGTTTCTCCTGGCCAGCTCAACTCTCAAATAGACCACCAACTCAAAAGTCAAGTTTCTCCTTCGTGTCAACTTCAACTGTCCAAAGCCAGAGAACCCCAAAAACCAAGTCAGCCGCACCAGGGTCTCTCAGCCAGGTTTTCAACCTCCAGAGAGAGTGACTCCAAGTCCACTCCCCTC
Source organism: Monodelphis domestica (assembly GCF_027887165.1). Classification (NCBI taxonomy): domain Eukaryota; kingdom Metazoa; phylum Chordata; class Mammalia; order Didelphimorphia; family Didelphidae; genus Monodelphis; species Monodelphis domestica. Next base: position 124,993,380 of record NC_077227.1, on the reverse strand, counting down.
CCCCCTGGTCAGCTCAACTGCCAACTCCTGGGAACATTCTGTTTTGGAAACTCCTTCTTTTGATTGACAGATAGGTCTCCAGGTTAGGTCCCCAGTTTCTTGCATCTTGGTTTACAAGCTCTCTCTCTCTCTCTCTCTCTCTCTCTCTCTCTCTCTCCCAGCCTCTACCACTCTATATATATGTTGAAGTTCCTTTTTGTGAGAACAGGAGTTGAGAAGAAGAAACTATAAGCCAGGTGCTAAACTTAGGATAGAATGTCCTTAGGATTAGTATGTAACCATTGAGATATGGATTGGGTGCTCAATTTGTATAATGTGAACCTAAAAGGAAGAAAATGTTGCTGTGTGATTGTGTTAGAGCACGAGTTTGGAAGTGCCTTGAGGATCAAGGAATACTCCAACTTTCCCACTATGACCAGTTTATTGTTAACAAGGAGCATGGGAGAAAAATATAGTCAATACTGGAAAGAGTGGCAAGGTATATAGTGTCTTCAGGAATAAGTCATGTCTCTTGAGTGTTGAAAGATAGAAGTAGTAAGAGAGGAAGAGCATTAAAATAGGTAGATGATTGTTAATTATAGAACAAGTATTCCAGAAGGCATGGAAAAAAGGGTGATCAGGACTGGAGTGGGACAATGGAGGTAGTAAGATTGAGGCAGATGAGAACATGGGTCCTAGAATCTGGAAGTGAGGAACAAGGTTTATTCCAGAGCTGGGGGGGGGGGTTAGAATCAATGGAACGAGGGAGAATAAGAATGAATAAATTAATGAATCAAAAAGAATCTATTAAGCATTTACTATTGCCAAGTGTCAAGTGCTGGGAAAACAGGTACAAAAAATAATGACAGCTTCCATCATGAAGGAGCTTACAAATTAATGGGTAAGAAAACACAAAAAGGGAGTAGTGACTAGGGAAGGACACTTTGGTCTGGAAAATTCTTTATATTATGGTGATTGTACCATGGTGAATGGGGCCATAGGGGAATGGATGAACAAAACTCGTGTAGTAACAACAGTAGAGCTCATATGATCACAGATATTTCCATAACTAGCAAGGGCAGTGGAAGAGGTGAAAAATGAGGAAATAAAGACATCAATTAGGAGTAGAAGGCCAGAAATACAAAAGTAAAGTGAAATGGCTGGACATCTTCTTGAAATAATGGTCCAAGAGAGATAGTTAGAGGTAGTGTGAATATGGTTTCTGTTAGGAGGAGAGCTATAAAAGGCAGAGTATCAGTGATCAGTAGAGATCCATTGAGAAAAGCAAGTGAATAAGAGATTCAAGATCATATCTCAATCCTAGTCTCATAGAAGGTGAGGTCTCAGAAAGCTTCCCTCATGGAAGAGAATCTAGGATCCTGGTCAGGAAGCAGAAGGTGGCATGGAGCTATGCCAGAATGACAATAATGTGGTCCAGAAACCTTACAAAGCCCAGTAACATGACAAGGCTTGGCATGTCTGGAGGGCCACATTGTAGAAGACTTGTAGAAGCAGGTTCTGACATAATGACCAAGGGGTCTCTAGAAGCAGCCTGGAAGAGGTTAAGTAGTAGTAAATACAGGGGCTTTGCCTTGTGACTCTCCCTCTCCCCCTCTTTTCCCCTAGCATTCCCTATTATCATAATTTTTATTGGATCTGTAACTTTTTTTTTTTGCACTAGGAGTGAAGGATATAAAATATGCCCAAAGCAAATGGCACAAAATGTGTCATAAATTGGGGCAGTTAGATAGGGAAGGAGAGAGAGTGCCAGGGATGAAGTCAGGAAGACTTATCTTTGTGAGTTCAAATCTGGCCTCAAACATTTATTAGCTGTGTGACTCTGGACAAGTAATTTCACACTGTTTGCCTCCATTTTCCCATCTGTTAAAATGAGTTGGCAAAGGAAATGGTCAAACCACTCTAATATCTTTGCCAAAAAAACACTGAATGAAGAGTCAGACACAACTCAACCTCCATAAATATTTCAGATGAACTTTAATGACACATTCTGTCTGCTGGGAGGTGAGATAAACATCCATCCACCCCCATCTCCAGACTGCAATAGAAGACTATTGCAAGGCATATTGTGAAGTACTCTTCCCCCTTGTGGTTCTTCTTATCCCTTCCACCTCCTAACCTGTGATGTGATAATTGGGTGAAGGAAACTTCCTATTTTAAATAATTTTTGTTATTAAGTTTCTAAAAATTGATTTCAGTTGTTTCTGCTACAACTCTAGGTATTGTCAACCTCCTCTAAATTTCAATGCTCTAGATAAAAGCTCTCTTTAACCTTCTTTTGTTACAGTTCTGCTCCCACCATTCAATGGAGTTCTAATTTAAGGTTTCCAGGATTCCTGAAGGTGTTCTTTCAGCATTTTGCCCTCCCCGCTCTCTTCCTTTGCCCTCCTCTCTGGAGAGAGCTATTCTTCCAGCCAGTCTTACTATCTTTTTGCTATTCTTCAGTTACTAATCTAGATGATCACTTACACACAGATGTATGAACTTATTCAAAGAGCATTCTTAGTCATCTCTCTTGTAATGAGTATTTTTATTGAATCCATGCTCAAATATTTTCTTTCTCTCAAGATAATAGTTATTACCAATGACTGTACTGAATCTATTTAGTAATTTCAAGTCACTCTTCCCTTAAAATGGTGGGGGATAAAAAGAAAACTTTGGCAACCTTCTCTTGCACTCTAATTCCAACAGAAACCACCCCCTCCGTTTCCATTCAAGGTAATTGCATATGATGACACCCCCTGTTCTGAAATTCAGAATGGTCTGTTTTGACATGTAGCATATTCAACATAAATTCATTTTCTATCTCTTCTTGGCTCACTGTCCCTTTCTGCAAAGAATTTCAGAATCCTGTCACTCAAGGGGAGGGTACCTTTTACTGTGAGCAATGCCTTAAATATCAGGAGTGTGGCTTTATACAAGGACTCCATTAAATCAGGAGTAATGCCTTCCAGATATAGCTCTCTATGACCTGCTCTCTGTTCCCTAGGAGTCCCAATGTCAGATAGCTTGCTCTCCTGGCATCTCTTTCACCAATCTTTGTTCCTCCTAGATTTCTACTTTCTCAGACTCCCTATGGAAGGTGACATCAGTTTCCTATTTTTCTACCTGATCTCTTGGAAATAAGCACACGGTCTATTTTTGGATTTTGTAGGGGTTTTTACAGCTTTAATTACAGAGAAATGAGCAAGTGCTTAAAATAGCAATCAAAAGGAGAGAAATATAAGAAGACTTCAAAGCACATTCATGTCTTCAGTGAAATAATAATGGAACCCATACTGTCATTTTTGACTCCTGTTCTCTTTCATTGACTCATCTACTAGCTCTTGCCTTTGTGGTCAGTTCTGCTGTAGTCCTGGCTGTTTTGGATGCTAAAACAAGCTCTTAGTTATGCAGCTTGTGGTAGACTGGGTTGTCATATTGCCAGAATTCTCACTGAGTCAAAGAATATTAGAACTGGGAGAGATCTGAGAGATAATTTAGTCCAAGACCCTCACTTTACAAATAAGAAAACAGGCCCAGAAAAATGTGGTGACTTGTCCAGAGTCACATGAATTGAACTAGTTCTTAAGACTCGAAGTTCAATGCTCTTCCCACTAAATCACGATTTCTCTCAATGTGGCCTAGACAGGAAGAGTTCAACGGGACTATGCAGCTGTTCTGTCACTTTTCAGTTGCCTGACTCTTTGTGACCTCATGTTTTTTTGGCAAAGATACTGAAGTGGCTTTGCCATTTCCTTCTTCAACTCATTTTATAGATGAGGAAACTGGGGCAAACAAGATTAAATGACTTTCCCAGATTCATACAGCTAGTAAATGTTTGAGGACATATTTGAACTCGGGAAGGTGACTCCAGGCTTGGCACTTCATCCATTGTGTCACTTTACTGCCTTTAATGGGACTAAAGACTCCCCCATCCTGGATAATAGCCCCCATCATTTTGTGTAATGTGCTTCAATTAATTGTTAATTATTAATATACTGTAAGTTTGCATGGATTATTTTGGCTGTCGTGTAACATGCTGATTTATACTGTGTTGACAATCCTTTACATTCTCCCAGATAGTTTTGTTTTTTTTCACATGAACTGTTGCCTAGTCATGTCACATCCATTCTATATTTGTACAGATGATATTTTTTTAGAATCCATATATACAACTTCATATTTTTTCATATTAAATTACACTCTATTAGACTTGTCCCATTGTTGCTAGTATTTCAGTGTCCTTTTTATATCTTGGTTCTGTCACTTATTTTATTAGGTATGCCTCACAATCAAGCAATAAACATTTATTAATTGCCCACTATGTGCCAGTGCTGGGAATACAAATCCCAAAGACAAAGAAAGACCCAATTCTTAAGCAGTTTATGATATAATTGGGGAAGATGACACACAAAAGGATGCCTAAAAATTGGGAAGGGATAGGGGTGCATGAGAATGAAAAGTCAGAGAAGTTCCAAAGTAATGTGGCCAGGTAATCAATTAGATTTTCTGAGCTCAGCTCCCCTTTTTAAATGGAGGTTTGGGAGTTTATGGCTGTACTGTGTAAGGATAATTTAGGCTCATGACATAATCTAAATTTAATTTTTGGTCGCCAGTCAGTTTGGAAATATATGGTGGTTTAATCAATATATGGAGAAGAAATCAAGGAGAAGAGAGAGGGAGAGGGTATAGGATATCTTCTGCCTAGCCTGTGCCAGGGGGAGTCCAAAATCCTCCGCCACAAGGTCTCTAAAGAAGATTAGAGGCTTCTAAGTGGATAGTGTTTGGAAGGTAAAAGAGAAAGTATCAGCCTAAAACTTTGAGAGATCTCAGAGAAAAGGCCTCACCAAACTAGGTTACTAGGCTTTCTCTAGTATGAAATCAAGGAAAACTCACCACTAAAAACTGGACAATAGCAGCCACTACGCCAATTTGCCGACAAGCTCATCCAGCTTCTGCCAGCCACCTCTCTACTGTCCAAGAAACCCCAAAGAGGAAGTGACACCAAATATATAGACAGTTTTATATCACTTTCCTGCATTTCACATGTACCAATGATATCTTAGGCTTGATTTAGGACAGCCCAGGGGTCTGTCAGTTGTTTTTGATTTGTCATTTGCTAGCACATGGCTGTCATAGGCCATCCTCCTAAATACTTAATCCTTAAGTATGGGTGTAGACATTCCTGATTTTGTTAGACTAAATAGGGTAGAGTGATCTAAAGTTCACAATTGTCCAATTAGAGGGACAAAGATTGATAATGAGAAGAATACCAAGGCTGATGGGATCTTGCAGGATGATGAGGTCTTCCAAATAATGAGCTTCCTGGGACTTGGTAAAGTTGGAGAAACCTTTCAGATTGCAATCTACAGATAAAATAAACTATTCGATTTATGTTTTCATCCAAGTCACTGGTAATGATATTGAACACAGTGAGATCAAGAACAGTTCTCTGTAGAATGCCACTAGGAACCTTTCTCTAGTTAGTCAGGACTCTGTTCATCACCACTATTTATGCCTTGCTATTTTACCAGTTTCAAACTTACCTAACTGTTCTATCATCTTGCTTACCTATCATATCTTTGTCTTGTTCACATCGTTATTATGAGAGACATGTTAAAATTAAGTAGTTAAATTCCTTGTTCAAACCATGTATATTATGGCATTTCCCCAATCTATCAGTCTGGTAAATATGACAAAAAATAAATGGTGTTAATTTTATAGTTTTGTTCATTATCAACCTATGCCTTATAATGACTGCCCATTCTAAGAGCTTTCACACCATTCTTTAACAATGGATATTAGAATTTTGCCTGGAAGGGACATCAAACTCAGTTGGTCCAGGAATAGTTTGAAGAATTAATCTTTTTTTAGAAATTGGGACAGCATTAACTGTCTAATCCTAGAACAACAATTCCATTCTCTAAAATGAAAGAGGACGGCTAGGTGGCTCAATGGACAGAGAGCCAGGCCTGGAGTCAGGAGAACCTGAATTCAAATCTGACCTCAGACACTTCCTAGTTGTGTGACCCTGGGCAAGTCACTTAATCTCAATTGCCTAGACCTTATTGCTCTTCTGCCTTGGAACAGATACATACTGTTGATTCTAAGACCAAAGGTAAAGATTTTAAAAAAATGTATGAAAGATCACACTGTCGCTCAGAAATTATATCTAAAAATTCTCCTGTTATTCTGGGAGGGCAGGTGAGCTAGGTCTTATGATATCTGGAAACATTCTCTCCAAAATTACTATTGAGTTCCCAAGTGCCAAATCTAATGGCGTTTCAAAATTTTGTATCCTTTTTCACCTCAATCGCATTTTGTAGAAGATCTTTCCTGGTGGTGTTGTCTCCTAGTTGTTGCAGAATGATTCAAAGTCTGCAGTATGAATTAAAGGATGGGTCATGATCCTAGCTGTGGTAACATAGCCTGGGAACCAGAGACATTCTTGTGATCAGCAAATGAAGTGGAAGGGATCAGTGTGAGATATACATTTGATATAGATCTGATCAATGGGGGATAGGTGACAAGTGTGTTTGCAATGATGAACCTACCAGGTGCAAGTCTTATGATATGCACCAAATGCACATGGGATGTAAATATTGCCAGGTAGTGGAGGATTTCTGAGTGATTGCAGGGAGTGACAGGGGAAATAGGAAATCCTGATAGGCAATTGATAAGGAGTGAGGAAAGATAAAGAGAATAAGTTTTTGTTAAATGTCTATTTACAAGCATCTGATTTGAGCCTCGCAACAATCCTGGGAGATAGGTGCTATTATTCTACCCATTTTATGGCTGAGGAAACTGAGGCATTCACATTAGTATTTGAGACTAGATTTGAACTCAGGTCTTCTTAACTCTTAGGTCCAGTGCTCTAGCCGCTGCTCTAGCCATCTAGTTGCCTCTGAATTTTAATTCTACTGTTTTGTAGTCACAGTTCTTCACTACCTGGCCCCTTCCTATGTCTTCAGTATTCTGGACTATGTTGGGGTCCTATAATTCCTATGGGTGATGATTCTCAAAGGAGTAGAATGTCTAACAAGTGGCTGTTATGCAATATCAGTTGCTATTGTTTTCCTAGCTAAAGTTACCTTGCATCCACTTTGTGTGCATCTTACATATGTACATGGTATCTCCTTTCCTACAGTGTAAGCCCTTTGAGGACAGAGTGTTTCATGTTTGTCTTTTTTCCCTACCATCTAGGTTGTTACAGTAAATTTTTAAAACCCTTAACTTTCTGTCTTACAATCAGTACTCTTAAGGGTAAAATTAGGGTTGTTGAATGAATATATTATTTTAGTGGTTGCCAGGGATTTAAATTCAATCCCAATAAAATATTCAAGTCAGTTTGGGATTTTTATGGTGGTTTAATTACAATAGTAGGAAGAAATTAAGAAGAAGAAGAGAGAGGAAAGGGTATAAGATTTCTCCAGCCTAGGCTAAACCAAGGGAAGTTCAGAGACCTCCTCTGAGATGAGGGGTCTCCTTGGAGTATAGTGCTTTCAAGAGGAAAAAGGAAAGGAGGAATCAGCCTAACCACTCACCAGACTAGCTTAGGGAAGACGCCTCACCTAAACCATGCTACAGAGCAAAAACGCACAAGCACGCCAAGAATGATGCCACAAGCTCCCCACGGCGAACTGCAAGAGCCCAATGTCCCCGTAAGTGAGCCAGAGAGAGGAAGTCATGAGAAATATATAGGTAGTTCTTAGACATGCATGGCTTGATCTTTGAGACAAGCAGTACTAAGCATTTGTGACAGAGCCTGGCACATAAGAAAAGTACCAGGCTGAAGAGTGTGTGGAACTTATCACCTCAATGGGGGAGGGGCCCCAGGAGTTTGGGAATCTGGAGGAGGAGAAGACTCTGGTTGGTAAGGAGTTGGGTTCTCAATGAGAGAAGCCAAGAGAGAAGCTTGAATAAGACTTTCTCCTGAGGGTTACCCACCTTTTCCTGCTTATGACTGGAAATCTTTCCCCCCAACATTTCCCAATTGAAAAGACTATTGAAGAGGAAACCTGAGAAAGACATTTTACATCTTTGTCTAACTTTACTTCAGCTCCTGTTGCCCTGAGTCTGAACTGTGGCCAAGGGGCAAAACCCAGGGTGAGTCAACCTGACTTTCTCTCAGGGGGCTCAGGCTGCCAAGGCCTGAGTTCCTTCCAAACTTGAGGAGGGAGGGAAAAGGATCTTAGATAGACACAGGGACCTCTTTTCCCCACTCTCCTCTCCCATTCTTTCCCTGCCAGATTTTTCTTTGTATTACCTTGATTGAGTCGACATTAAAATAATTATCTGTTCCCCAAGCTGTGAAAAAGTGTGAATGAACAGATCAAGGGAAGACCCTTTGGTCTCACGCAGTGTAGGGGGGACAAGAGGGACAAGAGCAAATCTGGGAGAGCAATCTTAGCTAAGGAGGGAAGGCAGAAGGGGGGAAATCTTCAAACCCCTTCTCCTCTCTCTGAGCCAACCCTAAACATCAGCTGTCTCCCTTGAACCCCGCTTTGAGAAGGGATGTTCTCTCTTCTCCTCTCTCTCTATTCTCAATACTTAATCCCTTGAATACACATTGTTTCCAAGGCAGAAGAATGGTAAGGGCTCAGAATTGGAAGGTTAAGTGACTTGCTCAGGGTCACATAGCTAGGAAGTTTCTGAATCCAGATTTGAACCCAGGACCTCCTATTGCTAGGCCTGGCTCTCAATCCACTGAGCCACCTAGCTGCCTGCATAGTATATTCTTTTAAAAAAATAGAATACATTTACAAGTGTCTCAGTCCCTTCCTCTATGCATCAGAGAAGACATCATCTAGGAGACATATATGCATATAAGTTTTATTTCTTTCATATTTCCATTTTTCAATTCATTCTCTGGAGGTGATATTCACAAATTTTTTTTCAAGTATTACATCTATAGCTGTCTATAATGTTCTCTTAGTTCTAGTCATTTTGCTATTCATTATCTTATGTAGTTTTTTCTAGGTTTTTAAAAAAATGAGCCTGCCTATTTTTTCTTATGACACAATGGAATTCAATCATAATCATATATCACAATTTGTTTCCCCTACTGATTGAAATTCCCTCAATTTTTACTTCCTTGCCACCACAAAGAGAGCTGCTATAAATATTTTAGAATATATGGGTTCTTTTGCTTTCCCCTTGATCTCCTTAGGAAACTGACCCAGTAATTATATTGATGTATCAAAGGATATATACAGTTTTATAACTCTTTAGTTATAATTCCAACTTGTTCTCCAAAGTGATTGGATCAGCTCACAGCTCTACCAACAGTGTATGTGTCAACATTTGTCATTTTGCCCTTTTGTCATTCTCAGCAATATGATGGGTGTGAGATGTGACAAGGTAATCATTTTAAAAGACTGATATATATTAATTTAAGTTCGCCAAGGAATTCAGCTATGTAATTCCTAAATGAAAACTCAAGTCAGCAGTCAACCTTTTATGGAGTTTAATTACAAACAGGAGGAAGAAAGGTATTAGAGATAGAGAGAGAGAGGGAGAGAGAAAGGGGAGAGAATGGAATAGGGCTTAAATACCCCTTCTGTTTAGTCTGGGCCAAAAGGCCCAAGCCCTTAGATAGCTGAGGCAAAGAAAAGAGATCAGTCCCTATCACTCACGTGACCAAAATGGAGAAACAGTCTTAGCGGCCTCCACCTCCAGCTTCCTTCAGAGCCAGCTTCTCAGAGCACCACCTCTCAGAGCAAAACCTCTCCAACCTCCCCCCCAGTCCTCAGACCCCTCTATCTTTAAGGAAACCATCCAAGTTCCCTCCCCTCAGTTCTCACATCTACCAATCACTGTCCATGTCTTTCCTGTGCCAATGGTGGCTCTAGCTTAACCTAGGACCGCCCAGAGGTCTGTGGCTTTGCACATGTCTGTTGAAGGTCATATTCTCAAATAATTAAATTTTGATCTATGCTGCAGCCCTTCCTAAATCCTGTTACCCTGAGTAGGGTGTAGATTTGAATAATTAAATTTTGATCTATGCTGCAGCCCTTTCCATTGTTCAGCAAAAGGTTTTTGTCCTAAAGTAATCTTAAGAAGGGAGGAGGAGGAACCTCCCTTGCCAATGGGGTTCACATTCCAATGGTGAAAATTCCAACATTCACAAGTCTAAGAAATTTTAAGGTTTACAGAGATGACATCTCAGAATTGTTTTGGTTTACATTTCTCTAATCAGTGGTGATTTAGAGCTTTTGTCATATATTTATATATGGATTTTATTTTTTTGATAATTGTCTATTCACATCTTTTGCCCACTTATCAATCAACTGGGGCAATGGCTCTTATTCTTATAATTGTGATAAAGTTCTCTATATATTTTAGATATGAGTCCTCTATCTGAAATGCTTTCTATACAATTTCCCTCCCCAGTTATCTGATTTCCTTATAGTCTTGGCAACATTTATTTTATTTCTACCAAAACTTTCTGATTTAATGTACTCAAAATTATCCCATTATACCATCTCAAAATGCTCTTCATCTCTTGTTGACTCACAAATTTTTCTTCTATTCATAAATCTGATGGGTAATATTTTCTCTGTTATTTTAATTTATTTATGATTATTCCCATTTATGTCTCAATCATGTATCCATTTTGACCTTATTTTAGTGAATAGTGTAAGATACTGATCTATATCTAGTTTCTGCCAAACTATTTTCTAGTCATCACAGAAATTTTTACCAAAGAATGATTTCTTATCCCTAAAATCTAAATCTGTGCTTTTGTCAAATACAAGGTTACTATATTCTTTTTTTCCATTTGTTGTATATCTGTCCTGTCCCACTAATCTACCTTTCTATTTCTTTGCCAGTACTATATAGTGTTGATAGTTACTTCTTTATAATTCAGTTTAAAATCTAGTACTGCTAGACTTCTCTCCTTTACATTTTTAATTAATTTTTAAAATATTCTTGATATTTTGCTTTTCCAAATGAATTTTGTCATCATTTTTTCTAACTCAATAAAATAAATTTTGTAATTTAATTGAGATACCATTGAATAAGTAGATTACTATAGGTAGGGTTGCTATTTTAATTATATTGATTCTGCACAACCATGAACAATTAATATTTCTCCAGTTATTTAGATCTGACTTTATTTGTATAAAAAGTCCTTTCCAATTATATTCAGGTAGTTCCTGGTTTTGTTTTGACAGATAATGCTCCTCTATCTGTGGTTATTTTTTAAATCGAGTATCCTCACAGTAGATTCTTAATAAATATTTGACTGATGAATGTGAGTAGTGTGACAGAGGCTGGCCCTAAAGAAAAAGTGCCAAGCTGAAGAGTGTGTGAAATTGATCACCTTGATGGGGGACGGGCCCCAAGGGATTGGAATCCTAAGGAGGAGAAGACTCTGGCTGGGAGAGGAGAGGCTCTCAGTCTTGAGATGTGGAAGACAGAAGGTGGGAAAAAAGACTTTCTCCTGAGGGTTACCCACTTTTCCTGCTGGTCACTGGAAATTCTTCCCCCCAACATTTCCCAATTGAAGGGACTTTCTGAAGAGAAATTTGAGCAGACTTTACCTCAGCTCCTGTTGCCCAGGGGTGAGTCAACTTGACTTTCTCTCAGGGGGCTCAGGCTGCCAAGGCCCAAGTTTCCCCCAAACTCGAGGAGTGAGGGGAAAGGATTTAGATAGAGACAGGGACCCCCTTTCCTCACTTTCCTTTTCCTATTCTTCCCTGTTCATTATTCCTTTTGTATTATATGATTGAGTTGACATTAAAAATTATCTGTTCCCCAAACTGAGTGTGAGTGAACAGATAAAGGGAGACCCTTTAGTCTCAAGTAGTGGAGGAGGGACAAGAGGGACAAGAGCAAATCGGGGAGAGAAACTTTACCTAACAAAAGAAGGTAGAAGGGGGAAGATCTTCAAACCCCCTTTCCTCTCTCTGAGCCAATCCTAAACATCAGCTAACTCCCCTGAACCCTGCTTTGAGAAGGGGGGGTGTCTCCTTTCTTTCCCCATCTCAGTACTGAAAGTCTTGTTTTTTTCAATACAGTAGGTTGATTTGCCCTCAAAATTAGTTTTTAATTGCCTTGGGTTTCAATTCAGTGTTTGAACATTTTTGTTCCGCATTTCCTAATTTGAAAATATTTCTCATTGATATAGGAAATAGGGCCAAAATAGGAATTGAATACTTTGACTATCACTTGGCCATTTGTTGTCATTGTAACAGCCTCTCCAAGTTGTAATTATATGGTTTTAATCTTAATCTTGTCCTTTATAAAGACTGTTTTTTTCTTGATAGCTTTAGTTTGTTTTGGGGTTTAGTTTGCCTACTAACATTCTTAGAAAACCATGACACTTTTGTTATGTTGTGTTCATTACTCTTGTGTACTCCTGTACATGTCTTTATAAAATCTGAATTGGTCAAAAATCTCCATATTCATCTACACTGGTGTCTTTCAAAAGTTCTCCCTCTATTTCGTATTGGGAATTGTCTGTCAGTTATAAATATTTAGTTCTTGAGAGCCTCCTATCCTTATTAAGCTTGCACCATCTTTGTCCACAGGATCCTTTCTTTGAACATTTTTGGGTCCTGCTTACCTAAGTCTAAGGTCCTGTCTCCTTTTGTTCCAAACTACTGTCTCCTTTTGTTCCCCCTCCCACTTTCCAAGAGACTTCCCATGGACTTTAGAACTTCCTGGGCTGACAGTTTGGTCAGTATATATAAAGGCAATAACTTTTTCATTTATGAAAGTCCTAGCCCTTAGGTGAGGATTGACTTCTTCACTTCTTTTCCAATGTCTGATCAATCTGGACCTAGTGGATCTAAGAGCAACAAGGCCTTGAAGATGGGTTTCCTTACTTCTGGAACTAATTTTTCTTAAAAAGAAAAAAATTTAGTTCTTTTCAAACACTGGGGACAGGTCATGGTTCAAAACCTGCATCCCATATTGGAATAGTGAATAGAGCACTGGAAATGGAATTAGGCAGGCATGCTTTCAAAATCTACCTCTGCCCTTTACAATTTATGTGATCCTGAACAAGTCATTTAACTTTTCTGATTTTTGTTTACTTATCTGTAAGATGAGAGGATTGGAATAAATCAATTTAAGGTCCTTTTTAGCTATAAAGCTACAGTCCTTTGGGATGTTTCTAATTCTAAGCTCTTTTGAAGATCTAAGATATCTGACATATCAAGCCCAATAATTAATCCTGACTTTACCAATTAAGATTTTCAGCTTTTTCTCCTTTCCCAATATTCTCTTGATGTTTAGCAACTTACCTGGGAAGCCTCACACTTTAGTAACTATAATGGAAAGATAAACACATATTAAAATAGTAAATGCCAGAAAAAAAGGTGAAGTAAAATGAGGATTGTTCTTTTATAGGTGATAAAATAATAATAACAACTCACATTTCTATGGTGCTTTATGTTAAACATGTCAAACACACTGGCTTGAACCTGATTAAAATATAATTGGGAAATATTTAATAAAATATAAGCAAAATATGACAAAACAGATAATATTACATATTAAAGTTGTCACTATGCAGCACATAAGAATCCTTATGTATCAATTAGTGGCTCTCATTTCTATTTGAGTTTGGCAATCTCTGCCTTACAGTTTACAAAGTGCTTATCTCTCGATAACCTTATGAGGTAAATAGTACAAATGCTATTATTTTTATTTTATAGGTGAGAAAGCTAAGGCTTAGGATATAAATTTTATCAGAGCCACAGGGCTAGCAAGCATTATCATCAAGACTCAAATCCTTGTCCTGGGATTCCAAGACTAATGTTCTTTTAGTGACACCACAGTGTCTTTCCTGCTCAAATATCATGGAGTTGGATGGGAATGAGGTCATTATATTTATGTGGCAAAATATGCAAGAACATTTTCCTTGTATTTTTTTTTCTTTATTGGGGGCAGGCTTTTGGTTCAGATTTGGGATTTCATCAGTGAGGACTGCTTCCAGTGAGAAAATTCCTATAAACCAAAGTTGGTTGGCAACTTTCTGTATTTCCTAATCTTAGAAAGTTGCTTAGGGCACTAGGGTAACACAGGCATATGGCCAAGGATTGTATTGGGGATGAATGAGAGCCAAATATCAACTGTCTTCAATGCATACATGCTGATTTTACACCCCTTATCAGAAAATAAGATTACTCATATGGAGGGAAAGGGCCAGGCTAGTTAATGATGTTATTTGTTCTTTGTTCTCAAAGAAGACCAATGATATCATAGAATGATGTCTAGACTTATATGTGAACTAGATTTAAGTGAGGCAGAGTTGCACAAAGTCATCAGCCTCACTCTCTCTTCCAGAGTCATTGAAGACCAGTGGCAAAACAAAAATCAGGATGACTGGTGATGATGTCTTGAATGCAATGGATGACCTAGGAGTCTTTGATGTCTGACCAAGCTCTAAGGTCTTTTCAGCTGTCTTCATGGATGTTGGGACAAATTGTTCTCATCTGTCCATTCCACCAGGGGAAACCTCAAATGCCTGAGATAGACAACCCCTTCATTTATCAATGGGTTTATGGCCCACCAGTTACTCCCAACCTGATTTAGTTCTTTGCTGAGACTGTTTACTAGGCTTTAGCCACTGGGTAGGCTACACTTCTTGGGGCAATGAGTGAGAACTGAGTGCTAAGTAGACATCAAGGGTGGATGAATAGCCCAGAAAAGTGCTCAACAAGTCCTCATGCCAGAGGTTCTCATTCTCCTTGAATACCATACATTGGTTAATGATGTGATGGGGATGTGAAAAAACAAGCTATCTTTTAAAGACAAAAAAACACCACTTGGGAAGCTAGAAAAGAAAGTGCTAAAAAATTCCAATTTTAAAACCTAGAGGAAGGGGACAGGCATTGAATACACTTCAAGAATTTCCTTAAGAGTGAGGTCAGTAAAAAGGAATTAATGAAATCAAGAATAGAGGTAAAGAGGGATTCAGAAAGCACTAAGGTGAGCTATCTAGTTCAGGAAAAAGGAATCTGAGTATTCCTTTCTCTATGACTAGGAAAAAGAGTTAGATTTTGCTATGGGGAATGTTGTTTCTTCAGGGGTAACTGTAAAACATTTTGGTTAATAATATATATTTATAATTTAATGATTATCTTAGATTTTGTAAAGAGCTTCACATATTTTATCTTACTTGATTTGATCATCCCAGCAATCTTATGTGATTGTTGATAATATTATCTACATTTTATAGCTGAGATAAATAAGTCTGAGAGTGGATGAGTGACTTGCACCTAGTCATGCAACTAGTGAGTGGGTTGGGGGAAGGATCTACTTATTTAGATGAGGTTCTAAGATCAGCACTCTATCCATTACATATCCCCTAGTTGTTTCTTGGATTATAAGGCAAATATTATGATCTTGTGGTCCAAGCTGAATGAGACTTTGGCTCTCCAGAGATCAAAAATGGTAAAAAAGGAATAGATCAAGTTTGGATAGGAGACTGGAGAGAAAAAAAAAAGTTAGGGTAAACTTTTAGTCAGAAATTTTATTTTAAAAATTAATAAAAAAAAACAAAAAAACACCTTTACCTTTTGTCTTAGAATCAATACTGTGTAATGGTTCCAAGGCAGAAGAGTGGTAAGGGCTAGGCAATAGTGGTTAAATGATCACACAAGGTCACATAATTAGGAAGTGCCTGAGGCTAGATTTGAACCAAGGACTTCCTGTCTCTAGGACTTGCTCTCAATCCACTGAGCTACCTAGCCAGAAATTTTTAAAACAAAATTGGGGTAGATAAGAACCTCAGAGCTCATCTAATCCAACTCCCTTATTTTTCAGATATGCCTAGTGAGACTCAGAAGAGTCTCTTGCCAATGGTCATAAAGGTCATAGTAGTACTGAGATACAAACCAGGGCCCATGACACTATGTGCAATATTCTTCCTACTATGTTATGGTTCTTCTGGAACTCTAATACCATTCTCTGGGACTTAGGTAAGATATGAGGGCTTAATTGGATGTGAGATGTTTCACTGCCCCTGTGACCAGTCCTATCCTTTTTCTGATGAATTCCTATTTGGAACCTCCATTTGAGGAAATACTAGGACTAGTTACAAGCTGCCCTACTGTTTTATCAGACTTCTACCTTGTACCTTTGTGGGTATCTTCTCTCCTCTGCTTTTCAATGCTATATTCTATATTGTCTTCCCCATTAGAACATAAACTCCTGGATGAATAGGCAGTTTTCACAAAATGAAATCAAAACTATCAACAATCACATGAAAAGTGTTCTAAATCCCTCTTGATTCGAGAAATGCAAATTAAAACAACTCTGAGGTACCATCTTAGACCTAGCAGACTGACCAATATGGCAGCAAAGGAAAGTAATAAATGTTGGAGGGAATGGGGCAAAATTGAGACATTAATACACTGCTGGTGGAATTGTGAATTGGTCCAACCATTCTGGAGGGCAATTTGGAATCATGCCAAAAGGGCACTAAAAAGATTGCCTGCCCTTTGACTCAGTCATACCACTGTTGGGTTTCTACTCCAAAGAGATAATAAGGAAAACAACTTGTACAAAAATATTCTTAGCCAAGCTCTTTGTGGTAGCAAAAACTTAGAAAATGGGGGGTGTGTGTCCATGACTAGGGGAAAGGCTCAATTAATTGTGGTATATGTTGGTGATGGAATATTACTGTGCTGAAAGGAATAAAGAAATGCAGGAATTCCATGTAAAATGGAAAGACCTCCAGGAATTGATGCAGAGCAAAAGGAGCAAAACCAGGAGAACATTATACACAGAGACTGATACATTATGGCACAATTGAGTGTAATGGACTTTTCTACCAGCAGTAATGCCGTGACCCAGGACAATCCAGAGCAACTTATGAGAAAGAACACTATTTACATCCAGAGAAAGAACTGTGAAACTAGAAATGCATTAGAAAAATATGTGCTCAATCATGTAATGTGATAAGACTATGATTGGGGTTTTGATGTTAAAGGATCACTCTATTGCAGATATGAATAACACAAAAATGGGTTTTTGGACAATGATGCATGAATAACCCAATGGAACTGCTTGTCAGATTTGCGAGTGGGGAGGAAAGAGAGGGGAGTGGGGGGATCTTAAATCATGCATCCATGGAAAACTATTCTAAATAAAAAAAGGGGAAAAAAGAACATAAATTCCTGGAGTGTAGGCAACTATAGATTTTATTTTATTTCTATTATTGAATTTTGCACAGTTGCTAGCACATAACAGATGTTTAACAAATGCTTTTTTGACTGTGGATTCTGTTGACTTTAGTCTGTTTATGCTCTGCCATTGTAGGTTGTTCATACTCCACTTTGTGGAAAAGAAATTATGTATTTGAACTGAGTGTATGTGCTAGACTAGTAGAAGAAGCTAAAGAAGAAAATAAAAAAGAAAATGCCAATGAAGGACATATGGAATGTTCAGAATACTAGGAGTATGTTTCTTTGGAAAGAAATGCCCCCTCCTTTTATCTTTGGTTGGTAGTAGCAGAAGAGTTCATCCAAGACCAGTAATGGAATGAAAAACCCATTTGGGGACCTTGCAGGTTTTTGGTGGGTTTAACAGACCATTTATAAATTTAAGGAAGAAAACTACAGTTCAGTACTAATAGGAAATTTGCCTATGTCTAATTTATTGAGGGTGATACAAGGGAAATAGCCAGGACATGTGACAATTATCTGATTGGTTCCTTTGATCCTGATTCTGGCAAATGCCATGGTGCTTGTGAGTTCTAGTCAGGAGCTGACCTTTGTAGCTTCAGAATACTGGGGTTTATACCATTTTAAACTCAGAGAAATATGTGAATAGAGATGTGACAACCTTCATAAATGACCACTCTAGGACAAGCAGAACCCAGGTAACTTTGGATATATGAGCCATGGAATTTGGTACAATTCCTTTGGTGTTCAGTTGGTACATCTATGGGTGTATCCATTATTCTGGATGTTTCAACATATTGTTTTCTCCCTCTGAGGGAAAAAGGCTTAGTCTCATTAGATTACATTACTCTGTCGTTGTTGTTATTTGAGTGGGTTACTTTGTTTAATTATGGGATCTTACATAGAATTGAAAAAGAAATCCGAGACTTCCAGGTAATCATGGCTGCAATCTAGACGCCACAGGCTTCCTCTCCCCAGCACCGAACGAAATAGACTACATCAAAGGAGAATAAAAATCACCTTTGGAGGAACAGAAGGACACTCCAGTACTTCCAGTACTCCACTGAGGCGAGAGGTACGTGGGGTTTGAACATTTCCACACTATAATAAGGAGGAAAAGCTTGCACAGAAAAGTGAACTGAGCCGCCCTTCCCCCACTCTACCTCCCCCACTAAACCAGAGTGAGCTACCTGAGCGCTCACTGGGACAACGAGTGAGTGGGGAACGTTTCTGTCTGGGGGGGGGGCACTCCAGGGTCCTTGGGATCTGGGGATTGCCAGGAAAAAACGTCTCAGGGCGGTTTCACTGGAGAATCCACTTCTTCAGCGGAGCTTTACTTGGGGCGGGCTGCGCTGAACATCTCCGCAGAGCTAAACACCAGGGGCGGACCATGCGCTGATTATCTGGGCGGAGCTGAACACCTGGGCAGTGTGGCTGTGATCAGGGAGCCAGCTCTCTAAGAAACCTCGGAGGCTGGGAAGAACTAGTCTGAAGCAACCTAAATTCACAGAAAACCCGTCCATATCACCCAGATCCCAGACCAAAAAGGAAAGGGGAATAAAACCACCAAAAGGATGGCTCACATGGCCCAAAATCAAGCCTCCAGGAAGAAAGGGAAAAAGGTGACTATTGAAAACTTTTATGGTGGAAATATCAAAGGAAAAGAAGAGAATGAGGATTAAATCCAAAAAAAAAATCAGAACATGCCTCCCAAAATGGAAACTATCAACAAGCTCTGGAAGATCTCAAACTGGAACTTATCCAAAAGATGGAAACCTGGAAAGAAAAATGGGAGAAAGAGATCAGCTGTCTGACAGATAAGAATGCTCAATTGGAAAAAGAACTTGAAGCATCCAAAAGAAGGGCAGACAAGGCTGAAAAGCAAAACCAGTCCCTAATGACCAGAATTAAGCACCTCGAAGAAAGTGAGATGATAAAACAGCAAGAATCAATAAAGCAAAGCCAAAAAATTAATGAATTAGAAGAAAACATAAAATATCTCACTGAGAAGGTCACAGATCTGGAAAACAGAGGGAGAAGAGAAAATCTCCGAATTATCGGTCTCCCAGAAAAACCAGAGAGATAAACAATAAACTCGATATTATTCTACAGGAGATTATAAAAGAAAATTGCCCTCACGTTCTGGAGCAAGGGGGCAAAATAGAAATAGAAAGGATTCATAGAACACCTTCTATACTAAATCCCCAAAAGACAACGCCTAGGAATGTAATTGCCAAATTCAAGAGCTTCCAAGTAAAGGAGAAAATCCTACAAGAAGCCAAGAAGAAGAGCTTCAGATATAAGGGGGCTCCCATAAGGATCACACACGACTTAGCGGCTAACACACTAAGAGACCACAAAGCATGGAACATGATATTTAGAAAGGCAAGAGAGCTGGGTTTCCAACCAAGAATCAACTACCCAGCAAAACTGACTATATACTTCCAGGGGAAAGTATGGGCATTCAACAAAATAGAAGATTTCCAAGCATTTGCTAAGAAAAGACCAGAGCTCTGTGGAAAGTTTGATATCCAAGCACAGAAAGCAAGAGAAACATGAAAAGGTAAATATGAAAGAAAGGGAAAAGGAGATAAATCTTATCTTTTTCTTTAAGTCAAACTCTCTTCTATAAGGACTACATTTACATCAAATTATATATATTAATATGTGGGGAAAATGTTTTGTGTAACTCTCATAAATTGTATCATCATAAGAGTAGTTAGAAGAAACATGCATAGGGAAAGATTGGGGCATTAAGAAGATTTGGGGAAAGTGGGGACAAAAAGAGGAAAAGGGAGGGGGGAACCATCGATAATACTAAGAATAACTTCAAGAAATAGGGGGGGAATCAATAGAATAATCTTTCCCATATAAAGATACACATGGGAAAGGGAGGGGAAGAACTCTCATATGAGGAGGAGAGGAAGAGAGCGTGAAGTGGAATTACTTAAACCTTACTCTCAGTGAAATCAAATCTGAGAGGGAAGAACATCTAGATCCAGTGGGATCCTGAATTCTATCTAATCCATTAGGACAAGAAAGAAAGGAAAATTAAGGAGGGGGTGGGGGGAGGGAGTACAAAAAGGGAGGGAAGGAGAGGGGGGAGGGGAAGGGAGCATAAAAAGGGAGGGGCTAGAAAGGGAAGTGTCTCAAGGGAGGGGACTAGGGGGACTGACCTAAAGTAAATCACTGGTTCAAAAGGAGAAAGCTAAAGAAGAAAGGTCAGAACTAGGGGAAGATATCAAAATGCCAGCGAATCCACAAATGACAATCATAACTTTGAACGTGAATGGAATGAACTCACCCATAAAATGTAGACAAATAGCAGATTGGATTAGAACCCCAAACCCTACCATATGTTGTCTTCAAGAAACACATATGAGATGGGTTGACACTCACAAGGTTAGAATTAAAGGTTGGAGTAAGACCTTTTGGGCCTCAACTGATAGAAAGAAGGCAGGAGTTGCAATCATGATATCTGACAAAGCCAAAGCACAAATAGACCTGATCAAAAGGGATAGGGAAGGTAAATATATTCTACTAAAAGGGAGTATAGACAATGAGGAAATATCACTAATCAACATGTATGCACCAAATGGTATAGCATCCAAATTTTTAATAGAGAAACTAGGAGAATTGAAGGAGGAAATAGACAGTAAAACCATATTAGTGGGAGACTTGAACCAACCACTATCAAATTTAGATAAATCAAACCAAAAAATAAACAAGAAAGAGGTAAAAGAGGTGAATGAAATCTTAGAAAAATTAGAGTTAATAGACATATGGAGAAAAATAAATAGGGACAAAAAAGAATACACCTTCTTTTCAGCACCACATGGCAAATTCACAAAAATAGATCATACACTAGGTCATAGAAACATGGCACTCAAATGCAGAAAAGCAGAAATAATAACTGCAGCCTTTTCAGATCACAAGGCAATTAAAATATTGATTGGCAAGGGTACATGGAGACCCAAATCAAAAATTAATTGGAAATTAAACAATATGATACTCCAAAATTGGATAGTTAGAGAAGAAATCATAGAAACAATTAACAATTTCGTTGAAGAAAATGACAACGGCGAAACATCCTTTCAAACCTTATGGGATGCAGCCAAGGCAGTACTTAGAGGAAAATTCATATCCCTGAGTGCATATATTAACAAATTAGGGAGGACAGAGACCAAGGAATTGGAAATGCAAATCAAAAAACTTGAGAATGAACAAATTAAAAACCCCCAGAAGAAAACCAAAGTCCTTTTATGACACAAGCATGGTACTGATTCCAAAACCAGGCAGGCCAAAAACAGAGAAAGAAAATTATAGACCAGTCTCCCTAATGAATATAGATGCAAAAATCTTAAATAGGATGCTAGCAAAAAGACTCCAGCAAGTGATTAGAAGGATCATCCACCATGATCAAGTAGGATTTATACCAGGGATGCAGGGCTGGTTCAATATTAGGAAAACTATCCACATAATTGACCACATCGACAAGCAAACCAACAAGAACCACATGATTATCTCAATAGATGCAGAAAAAGCCTTTGGATAAACTATGGGAGTGGAAACACCGAGAAAAAGCAACTGCCTGAATACAGAGGTTGAGGGGACATGACAGAGGATAGA
Organism: Monodelphis domestica; assembly: GCF_027887165.1. Lineage (NCBI taxonomy): Eukaryota > Metazoa > Chordata > Mammalia > Didelphimorphia > Didelphidae > Monodelphis > Monodelphis domestica. Next base: position 124,971,631 of record NC_077227.1, on the reverse strand, counting down.
CTCTAAATGAACACTCTAATGCAAATACTATCAACAAAGCAATGGGTTCAAATCAAGAAAACATCTAATGCCCAGTGGACTTACGCGTCGGTTATGGGGGGTGGGGGGGGGAGGAAAAGAAAATGATCTATGTCTTTAACGAATAATGCTTGGAAATGATCAAATAAAATATATTTTTAAAAAAATAAAAAAAAATAAATAAATTTAACTTCCACAGTTAAAAAAAAAGAAAAAGAAAAAGCCTTTGATAAAATACAACACCCATTCCTACTAAAAACACTAGAAAACATAGGAATAGAAGAGTCATTCCTAAAAATAATAAACAGTATATATCTAAAACCATCAGCTAATATCATCTGCAATGGGGATAAACTAAATCCATTCCCATTAAGATCAGGAGTGAAACAAGGATGCCCATTATCACCTCTACTATTTGACATTGTACTAGAAACACTAGCAGTAGCAATTAGAGAAGAAAAAGAAATTGAAGGCATTAAAATATGGCAAGGAGGAGACCAAATTATCGCTCTTTGCAGATGACATGATGGTCTACTTAAAGAATCGTAGAGATTCAACCAAAAAGCTAATCGAAATAATCAACAACTTTAGCAAAGTTGCAGGATACAAAATAAACCCACATAAGTCATCAGCATTTCTATATAATTCCAACACAGCTCAGCAGCAAGAACTAGAAAGAGAAATCCCATTCAAAATTACCCTAGACAAAATAAAATACTTAGGAATCTATCTCCCGAGACAAACACAGGATCTATATGAACACAACTACAAAACACTTTCCACACAACTAAAACTAGACTTGAACAATTGGAAGAACATTAACTGCTCAAGGGTAGGACGAGCCAATATAATAAAAATGACCATCCTACCCAAACTCATCTATCTATTTAGTGCCATACCCATGGAACTTCCAAAAATTTTTTTTACTGATTTAGAAAAAACCATAGCAAAGTTCATTTGGAAGAACAAAAGATCAAGGATATCCAGGGAAATAATTTAAAAAAATACAAAGGAAGGGGGTCTTGCAGTCCCAGATCTCAGACTATATTACAAAGCAGCGGTCATCAAAACAATTTGGTACTGGCTAAGAGACAGAAAGGAGGATCAGTGGAATAGACTGGGGGCAAGCAACCTCAGCAAGACAGTATATGACAAACCCAAAGATCCCAGCTTTTGGGACAAAAATCCACTATTTCATAAAAACTGCTGGGAAAATTGGAGGACAGTGTGGGAAAGATTAGGCTTAGATCAACACCTCACACCCTACACCAAGATAAATTCAAAATGGGTGAATGACTTGAACATAAAGAAGGAAACTATAAGAAAATTAGGCGAACACAGAATAGTATACATGTCAGACCTCTAGGAAGGGAAAGACTTCAAAACTAAGCAAGAATTAGAAAGAGTTACAAAATGCAAAATAAATAATCTGGATTACATCAAATTAAAAAGTTTTTGTACAAACAAAACCAATGTAACCAAAATCAGAAGGGTAGCAACAAATTGGGAAACAATCTTCATAAAAACCTCTGACAAAGGTTTAATTAGTCAAATTTATAAAGAACTAAATCAATTGTACAAAAAATCAAGCCATTCTCCAATTGACAAATGGGCAAGGGACATGAACAGGCAGTTCTCAGCCAAAGAAATCAAAACTATTAATAAGCACATGAAAAAGTGCTCTACATCTCTTATAATCAGAGAGATGCAAATCAAAACAACTCTGAGGTATTACCTCACACCTAGCAGATTGGCTAAAATGACAGCTATGGAAAGTAATGAATGCTGGAGGGGATGCGGCAAAGTGGGGACATTAATTCATTGCTGGTGGAGTTGTGAATTGATCCAACCATTCTGGAGGGCAATTTGGAACTATGCCCAAAGGGCGATAAAAGAATGTCTACCCTTTGATCCAGCCATAGCACTGCTGGGCTTGTACCCCAAAGAGATAATGGACAAAAAGACTCGTACAAAAATATTCATAGCTGCGCTCTTTGTGGTGGCCAAAAATTGGAAAACGAGGGGATGCCCATCAATTGGGGAATGGCTGAACAAATTGTGGTATATGTTGGTGATGGAATACTATTGTGCTAAAAGGAATAATAAAGTGGAGGAATTCCATGGAGACTGGAACAACCTCCATGAAGTGATGCAGAGCGAAAGGAGCAGAACCAGGAAAACATTATACACAGAGACTGATACATTGTGGTACAATCGAAGGTGATGGACTTCTCCATTAGTATCAATGCAATGTCCCTGAACAATCTGCAGGGATCTAAAAAAAATACTACCCACAAGCAGAGGATAAACTGTGGGAGTAAAAACACGGATGAAAAGCAACTGCTTGACTACAGGGTTGGAGGAGATAAGACTGAGGAGAGACTCTAAATGAACACTATAATGCAAATTCCAACAACCGGGAAATGGGTTCGAGTCAAGAACACATGTGATAACCAGTGGTATCTTGCGTCAGCTATGGGAGAGGGAAAGCGGGGGGGGGGGGGGGGGCGGGGAGGGGAGGAAAAGAAAATGATCTTTGTTTCCAGTGAATAATGTATGAAAACGACCAAATAAAATAATGTTTAAAAAAAAAAAAGAAAAAGAAATCCAATTTGAAGGGACCTTAGAGATCACTGAATGCAGTCTCCTCATTCTCACGAGAATTTTAAGAAGAATGTGATTTTGAGAGAATTCCAGGTCTAAGGTCCTCAAGCAAATGTACCAGATCTTTCCTCTTACTTCTTTCTCCTGGGTTCATGGAAAACTTATCTTCTGCTTTTCCTGACCTTAAACATGTAATCAGGTAATATCTACTCATCCCATTAAAAAAAAATCCTACAAGTTTCATGGCAAATGTTCCCTCAGAAACTCCCCATTTTTTCATTTAGCTTATTTCCCCTTTCTCTCCCCCAGCTGCCCCAGGAAATACTTTTTCATCTATGTTGCTGGGTAATGCTGTTGGTTGACTTTGAAGTCTAAGACCAGAAACTTATAAAAATCAAATCTATATCCCAGGGAGATAAAGCTGCTTCGGTGAATAGTCTTCCTTAGCATGCTAATAAATTTTTTATGCTTTCAGATTGGCCTCCTCTCTTTGGTCCACAGTCATCAGACCCCCATAGGTGATATGTATTTATTTTGTAGTGTTCTACTCCTTCCAATTAAGACATTACCTGAAAAATCCTAAAAACTACTATGAGCAGATTTAGCATCCATGAGATAATTTTCTCTTCATGTTGAGCTGAGATCTTATCTCACTCTGAAAAGCTTATTTATTCTTATGTAATTTTGGTATGTTCCAATATATATATATTACTTTTATTTCTATTTACTGTATTCTTTGACAAAGAGATTTACTACCTATTGGTGATATTTTTTTTTAAATAACCAAAATGGTGGAAGAAGACTAAACTTACTAGTATAAGCTAAGGGCTACCTTCCCCCTTGAGAGCAACCAGAGATGGTACCTTTTATTCTGCACCTAACTTACTTCTGGGCTAGAAATATTTTAGAGGTATAAGACAGATTTAATTTTAGCTTCATACCCCTCTTGGAGACTGAAAGAGAGATCTCTTAGCTTTGGTGATCTTGAACCACCTTCTCTAGCTAGCCTGCTGGGATTTCATTCTACTCTCCACAAAGGTGGCACATTCCAGCTTATATCTATCTGCTTGTACTTGTGAGCCATGTTTGCCTATATTGGACAGCTCCCCCAGTCCACCCATGTGCGATCCATATAATAATAACTTGCAGATGAGGAAACTGAAGTCTAGAGAGTCGAAATGATTTGTTGGAGATCATACAGCTGATGAGTAGCACAACTGAAATTCCAATTTGGATTTCCTTATTCCTAGTCTGGTGCACTTTACACTAGACTTACACTTTATTCCTAGGTCACCTTATATCTTCCATCTATCATTGAGTTAAAGCTTTCTTCTCAGAGAGTAGTAGCTAACATTTATATGGATAGTTCTTTTAGGTTTGCAAAGTGTTTTGCATATATTAACTGGCTCCATCACCACAACAATCTTGTCAAGGAGGGTGCTTTTATCATCTCCATTTTATATGTGGAGTAAGCCAAACAGAGATATTAGGTGATTTGCCCAGGGTGCCAGAAAATTTGGGCTGACTGTACAATGCAAATATGTACTTGTGTCATTTTCGCTTTGGGAGATTTGCTCTTTCCTCTGATGGATGAATCTAATTTAATTTCCCTTTGTTGGGGATGCAGGCTCCTCTGGTTTGGGTCATTTGAAATATTTTCCATGGAAACCTGAGCTTGGACACTCTCTTGGGTGAGAAGCATTATCTCAAACTTATTGGGATGGTGATTGTGGGGTTTATTTAATTTCATTAAATGCTTTTTAAACAAAGGTGAAGAGTCCTGGACCCTCCTTTAATAGCATTGATTACCATCCCTAATGGGAATTAATTATGTATAATTACTATAATCTAATTCTTATGGCAATATAATACTTATATGCAATGTTCTTGTTCTTAGCCTTTTGATGAGAAATGCAGTTTGTCAGACTATTTAATGGGACTCTAAGTCTTTTGCACTTCATTGTTTGTTATAGTTCTTGACTTTAAGAAGCCTTTAAGGAGAAATAAGGTGTATCCTGGGTCCTAGCTCATAGCGGATCCTTGGTGGACTGCAAAGTTTTATGGTTCAAACTTATTAGCCCTGACAGTAAGGCTGTGATTTGTTGGAAACCTGATTTTTATTGAGTTTCACTTAAGGGATTTTGTAATTTTAGGCCTATGGAAAAGAGAAAGGGGGTGGTGGTAAAGGGAGGGCATGAGAGAGAGAGAGAGAGGAGGAGGAGAAAAGAGTCATTGCAGAAGATTTTAGCCAAGGCATAACTGAAGCTTATCATATAACATTTGAAGGAGATGGGATCTTAGATATTATTGATTCTAACCACTCATTTTACAAATAAGGAGACTAAGGTTCAGAGGTGCTATCCTGCCCTGGGATCCACAGTTAGTGATCATTATTTAATTCATTGATTGGTGTTAGTTAATAGTTAATGGTAGAGCCAAAACTGGAATCCAAATTACAGGGTTAAAGGTGAAAGAGATTTTTTAAAATTATCTAATATAACATTTTCCTTTTTTCAGGTGAGAAAACTGAGTCACAAAGAGGTCAAATTTTTTAGGTTCATAGGATCTTGGATCAAGGGTTGGAAGCCAATTTAGAGACGATCAGTCCAACCTACTCATTTTGCAGATAAAAATATTGAGGTTCAAAGAAAGGTTAAATGATTTCCTCCAGGTCACATAAGAAGTGAGGAGCATAGCCTGGTATTCAAACCCAGGTGCTAATTCCAAATTTAGTGCTTATTCTTCAATGGCAGGGTGATTTTCTACTATGTGACAATAAGCATCTCCCAGAATATATCAACAGATATTTAAAAACTCAATAACAACAGTTATAATCCAGAAGAATGTCCATCTACTTTAATAATTCTATGCTGGCAGTAAGTGACAATAAGACAATTGTAGTCAGTGTATTCAGGGTTGTTATGGTGGTGGTAGTTGTTATTGCTGTTTGTTAACTCTAATGAAAAACTGAACATTCCCAATATATAAGGACATTTAGTCACAAGAGGAAGCTTCCCATGATCCAGTTCTGTAATGTGTAATATGAATCAAAAGCTTACCTTCAGTAATTATGTGCTCTGCTCATCATCAGAAGTCACTCTTTGGTAACTGCCAAGCGTTCTCCACCAATAAATGGAACTGACTACTTTTCTCATTTCTTATCTTTGTCAGAATTTTGATATTATTATTCTTATAGGGATAGAATGTGGAGAGTCATCCAGTCAGACAACATATGGTAGCCCCATTCCTACACTAGAATGTACTTTCTCTCTTCCAAACCCAGACAGCTAGGTGGATAAAGCACAGAGCTTAGAATCAGGAAGACTCATCTTTATGAGTTCAAATCTGACCTCAGACCCTGGGTGACTCCAGGCAAATCATTTAAGCCTGTTTACCTCAGTTCCTCAACTGTAAAAATGAGCTGAAGAAGGAAATGAAAAATCACTCCAATATCTTTGCCATGAAAACCCCAAAGAAGGTTACAAAGAGTTGGATATGACTAAAACAACTCAGCAATGACAACTCCTGCTCCTTTTGTCTTTAGAAGTTCATTCACAAAAGAATGACATTGTTGGATGCTATTATCTAATTGTAATAGTCCATGAGAAATAATGGCAAATGAATAAGCTTTCAATCTGATCTTGGCATCCATAACTTCTTAGACCAAATAGCTCCTACTTACAATAGTCTACAAAGAGACCTGAACCCAAGAATTTGATAGTTTTATTTAATTAGATTCAAGTCTATATCTCTGGTTTCTATGTTGAGCAAAAGGCATCAGACATTAATGGGTTCGCACAGTCAGGTTAGGTGCTGATCATTCCAATTCAGTACCCACTACCATAGCTTTTCCATTCTACCTTAGCTCTTTTCCCTGCTTTGTTCTAGTAATGACTGTTTATCTTTCTACTCAGCTTCTTATTTCTACTCTTGCTTCTTATTTCTATTTTCTCCTTTATTAGACTTCAATGCTATGCATACCCACTTCTGGATACATGCACCCAAACACATTTTCAGAATGAGAAAGGGAAACTCAATCCCTTATATTATAGGTGTCCTATGTCATAAAAATTATATTCTTTGTTCAGTCATCATACCAGGAGAGGAGAGGGAAAAAGTAACTATGCCTGGAGGAATTAGCAAATAGAAAGTTTAGGAGATGAGAAGAGAGTTGGGAAACTGAAAAACAAAGAATATTGTAGAAATGAAGGAAAGAAAATGCTACAATTTCATTGATATTTCATTGTATTCTATTTTGAATGGATTATGTGCTGTGGAAGAATGAGCATTGAACCAGGATCTGGGAAATTTAGGTATTAGTTCTGTCTAAAACTAGTTAAGTCTGTGATTTTAGGTGTCTCAAATTCTATAAGTCATGATTTCTTCAATTATATAATGGGGATAATAATACCTATGGCATGATCTGTGCCCACATGTAGATATAAATATGTGTTCTCTGTCATTCTTGTATCCTTTTTGGAGTTTGAAATATAATTGCCCAAAGCAACTCTGGGCATTCAAGAAACTATACCAGGCCACTAGACTGGGAGATAAAGTTTTATACTTACTTGATGCACTACCTAGTTGGCATATACCTGCTTAGATCTCCTCTCATCACTTAAATAGGTTTTTATCTTTTGATCCAACTGTATTTGAAAGTCTAGAATACCAGACTAGTTATTCCTGGGGAGTTCAGATAAAAGAATTTCTACATCCTCAAAATCTGGTTCATAGAGGTGAAATGCTCTTTTAGTTCTTTAATTGAGAGATAAGGCTCTAATAAAAATTTAGGCATGTGTTTATGTAAATATTCTAAGTCATGGGTGGTGAATGACTTATTAACCTTTTCATGTAAGATGCCAGAGTTTTCAGTGACCTTATCTACATCACCCAAAGGCATAATTTTTTGAGCCTTTGATGCATTTGCAAGATTGTTAGTAGATGCTTTAATTGGTGCCTTGTATTTTGTGCCTATATGTTATTGGCAAGGTCATTTCCTACTGCCCATAATGGTGTCCCAGTATTAGTATTAGTAACTACTTTGTCCTCATTAATCTGTCCTGTCATGTCCCCAGTCTCCACGTTGGTTCCCTTCCCCATGCCTTGTTTTCTCTGTGTGTAATCCTGGCATACCTCAGTTATAATAGGGATATGACCAAGCAATGCCTCTAATCTATTATCAATTCCTCGAGCATATACAGTTTTCTTTTGGAAGATCAGGTTGACAACAGCTTTGGTGTTCTTTAAGATATTAGTTACTGCCACAAACACCACATAAATTTGGGGTATGATTTGCCAGAGGTAATTCACATCTAGATAATTCATTGGTATCTGTGTCCATTTTGATTAATGTCCCCAAAACATTATCTATCATCCCTGCCACAGTATTATAAATTATATAGTAGCCCCAATAAATTGCAATTATTCCTACCACATAAGACCACAGTGTTAGTTGTAACATGTTTCCCATTAGATCTTTTCTATGCTCTAACTGCCAGGAGATAACAGTTAGAAAATGATTATCTCCACAAGCTTTGCTTCTAACCAGGATCTAAGATGGCTAGATCCTAATAAGCTGATAGCCCTGAGGTAGTGTCCCTTTTACAATGGCTTCTCTTCCTCAGTTTTCCAACTGTCCACAGAGGCAGTTGGTGACTGGCTTATACTCCCCACACCAGGAATCAAGATGTCTTTTATCCTATGTGGAAACCCCTAGGCAGAGCCAGTGACAATGGTTGTTAGCCTCAGGAGTGACAACTGACAGTTGATGACAATTGGTGACAGTTGGTCACTAAAACTTTTTAAAATTGGGTTCTATTAAATCCTGGGGTGGTAATTGAAATTGAGATGAGAGAGAAAAGAGGAGATCTCCCTTCTCAAAGCAGGGTTCAGGGGAGATAGCTGATGTTTAGGGTTGGCTCAGAGAGAAGAGAGGGGGTTTTGAAGATTTTCCCCCTTCTGCTTTCCCTTCTTAGCTAAGGCTGGTCTCTCAGATTCACTCTTGTCCCTCTTGTCCCCCCTCCACTACTTGAGAACAAAGGGTCTCCCCTTGATCTGTTCACTCACACTTTTTCACAGTTTGGGGAACAGATAACTTTTAATGTCAACTCAATCAGGGTAATACAAAGAATAACTAGCAGAGAAAGAATGGGAGAGGAAAGTGGGGAAAAGGAGGTCCCAGTCTCTATCTAAAACCTTTTCCCTCCCTCCTTGAGTTTGGGGGGGAACTCAGGCCTTGACAGTCTGACCCCCCCAAGAGAAAGTCAGGTTGACTCATCCTGGGTTTGGCCCCTTGGCCACCATTCAGACTCAGGGCAACAGGAGCTGAGGTAAAGTTATACAGAGATTTAAGATGACTTTCTCTCAGGGGTCTCTTGGGGTCCTCTCCCATTCTTTCCATGCTTGTTATTCCGTTGTATTATCCTGATTGAGTTGACATTAAAATAGTTATCTGTTCCCCAAGTTGTGAATCAAGTGTGAGTGAACAGATCAAGGGGAGACCCTTTGGTCTTGAGTAGTGGAGGGGAGACAAGAGGGACAGAAGAATCTGGGAGAGCAGCCTTAGCTAAGGAAGGAAGGCAGAAGGGGGAAAAATCTTCAAAACTCCCTCTTCTCTCTCTGAATCAACCCTAAACAGCAGCTATCTCCCCTGATCCCCACTTTGAGAAGGGATGTTCTCCTCTCTTCCACTCTGAAAGATTGAACCCCTCAGTTACAACTAAACAACCCCTCAAACACAGGAGTAGGGTATGAGGCTACGGTGAAAACAAATATAAGGCTGAGCCATCTCAGTTCAGGATAATCCATGGTCAAGAGACATGTTGCTCAGGTGATGTTATATATCAGAGGTTCTTATCTTGGGGTTATTTCATTATGATACATCTTCCAATCTCATCATGCTATTTCCAGTTGCCAGTGAGCTCTTAGTTGTCAGGTTTAATGGTCTTTTTTCAATCCCTATTTTTCGTGACTTCTCTATAAACTGTTCTTTTAACATTTATAATATATATACTTCATTAAATATTTCCCAGTTTCATGCAGATTTTTAACACTCATTTTTTTAAAACTTTGAGTTCTAAATACTCTCCCACTGCTCCCTTGCCTCTTGAGCAGGCAAGCAATATAATATTGATTATAAATATGAAGTTATGAAAAAATTTCCTTTTTAGCCATGTTTATCTTCACCCTTTGACATTCTTACTTATACTCTTCTTTTGAATATACTCTCCTTTCTAGCTTTTCATGCCTCCATTCTCTCCTACTTGTCCTACTACTGTGGCCAACTAATCTCTCTCAGTCTCCTTTGTTCAGCCTTTATGCAGCTTACTCCTGCTAACCATTCATATCTTCCAAAACATTTATTCTGGGTCCTCTTCACTTCTATATTATTTCTCTTAGTCAACTGATTAGTTTCTCTGGAATCATCTATCTTTTTGTAGATGATTCTTTATTAATTCAGCCTTAATCTCTGTAATGACTTTTAGGACAGCATCTCTAATTGTTCACCAAACATCTTAAATTGTCCTGTAGATATCTTAAACTCAGTATGTCCCAAACTGATCTCATTATCCTCTCATCTCCCAGAAAATTACCTCCCTCTTCTAAATTTCCCATTACTAAGGAGAGAATACCACCATCTTTCCAGTGGCATGGACTTGAAACCTTGTTGCTATCCTTCATGTCTCACTCTCTTTCATCCTCCATATCCAATCTGTTGCCAAGGCGGATCAATTCTACTTTTGTAATATCCTCGAATATTCCCCCTTCACTCCTCTGATATTGCTACCACTTTGCTGCAGGGCCTCATCACCTCACAGCTAGATTATTGTAATAGCCTGTTGGTGGGTTGCTGTCTTAAGTCTCTCACCATTCCATCCAGCCTCCACTTGGTTGTCAAAGTAATTTTCTTAAAGCACAGGTCTAACCAGATCACTTCCATTTTATTACACTCCAGGGATTCCCTATTGCCTACAAATACAATCAAGTATAAACTTCTCTAGTGGCATTTAAGACCTTTCATAACTCATTGCCAACTTTCCTTTCCCATTTTATTATATAGTATTCCCTTTCATGCATGCTATAGTTCAGTTTAACTAGCCTTATTGTTTCTCACATACAGCACTCAATTTTCCACTGATGTAATTTATACTTGCCATCTCCCATGTCTAGAATGTACTCCTTCCTCACCTCATGCTCTTAGAATGTGTAATTTCCTTTAAAGAATAATTCAGATGCCACCTTCCACATGAAGCTTTTCTTGGATCCATCAACTACTAGTACTCTCCCTCCAGATAACCTTGTCTCTATTTTGTATACACTTGTACACATCCATATTTCTCCAGATGAATTGTAAGCACTTCCTCTGCAGGGACTTTAATTTTTATTTTTATATTCCCAGGATCTAGGGTGGTATCTAGAACATGGTAGATGCTAAATAAATTTGTCCTTATCGATCGACTAAATCATGAGTCTCTGTGATTCTCTGGGAGACAGTGAAAGGAGTTAGAAGTAGATAAAACATTAACCTGGAAGTCAAAAGAACTTGGTTCTCGTTTGGGATCTGCTAATACTATTGAGGACACTATCATCCTCCCAGTAACTCAGGTTCACAGCCTATATATAATCCTTACCTCCGCATTCTCTGTCACTATCTCCATCTCCAATATTAAGATCTTGTTGATTATACATTCTCACCATTTCTAGTATTGGTCCTTCTGCCCTCTCACAGTGCCACCAATAAGTTTCCAAGACCAATTAATTCTACCCTTCTTGGCATTTCCAGTATTTACCATTCTGTTATCTAACACTGCTACATTGGTGGCATTCAGGTGTTAATCACCTCAAGCTTGGAATGTTAGATAATCCGGCTGGTTGATCTCCTGCCTGAAGTCTCTTCCAACTCCAATCCATCCTTGAGTCATGTAAGAATTGAATTAATATTTCTACCCAGATATATATTTTATAAAGTTTATTAGAAGGGGTAGACAATCATAGTTTGAAATCTCATCATTCCTCTAAGTAACCTGAGCACGAGTTGCCTAGCCTACCAGTCCGTTCCTCTTTTCCCCTTACCTGCCTGCTCTGTTTCCACGTTCATTCAAAAGCAAAAAGCCCAAAAGCCTTTCCTTTTATTGATGTACAACACATACATGGATGCAAAACCTGGCATAACTGTGTTATGTGAGGAATGTTGACAGACAGGTCAAGCTACTCAGGAGGGGGAGGGCATGAACTTCCTTGACACAGTCAGTAGCCAAAGCAATCTTCCTAAAGTCCAACTCTGACCATGCCACTCCTTTACTCAATAACCTCCAGTAGCTCCTTATTATCCCTAGGATCAAATACAAAGTCTTTTGTTGGACTTTTTAAAGCCCTTCACAACCTGCCTTCTTCCTACTTTTTCAACTTCTGGCACATTACTACTGTGTGAAATTAAGATTTTAATTATAACATTATCCACCACCTACATATCAATGATCCAGCAACAATGACCTTCTTTCTGTTCCTCATTTCAGACACTCTATCTCCTGACTCACTGCATCTTCACTGGCTACTCCCCTTGCCTTGAATACCCCTCCTCCTCATCTTTATGAGGTAACTTGACTTCCTGATTTTTTTTTTTAAGACTTAGCTAGCGTGCTACCTGAATAAAGAGGCTTTTTCTCATTCCATCTCTTTGAGATTACCTCTAGTTTATCCTGATCAATCCTGGCATGTTCTTGTTGTTTGTCTGATGTCTCTGCCATTAGAATGTGAGCTCCTGGAGAGCAGGTACTCTTTTGGTCTCTCTCGGTAGTCCTAGCACTTAGCATGTAGTAGTAGGTATTTGAGAAATGCTTGCTGACTTGGTGTCTGTGGATAGATTTTTGAGAGTTCATGGACTTGGATGTGAAAATTACACCTTAAATCTTATGGTTTGTTTTTTAAAAAAACATTGTTCTGGGAAGGTGTTTATCGATTTCATGACCTTGCCAAAGGGGTCTATGACAGGGTAAGACCACTGCCAGATGAAGAAGAGGTTGGCATTCTGATACAGCAGTCCTGGCACAACTAATTCATATTCTAGATAAAGTCAATGTATTTATGTATTCATCAATTGTGTTTATTTATTAGCATCTCCTGCTCTATTGGCAATAGGACAAATAGAAAGGATTTTATTCTAAAACAGACCTCCACAAGCTTGGAGATTTCTGGCCAGTACAAGGATTTCTGATAAGATTAACTTCAGAGAAATGCATTTCCTATAGGAACAGACCTGACAGCGTCTCCTGTGAGTGACCTCAAGAAATATATCTACCCCCTTCCCCAATTCCATTCTGTAATGAAGTGCCATGAATTGGATATATTTTACAAGTAGGTCTAAAAAAGCTGCAATGACAAAAACTCTACCCCAAGAAGCTGAGATGACTCCTCATCCAAATAGTCTTTCTTAGTGCACTAATAAATGTATTTTCCTTTCAGTCTGGCTGCTTAATTCCTGACTCTGGGCCTGGTGCTCTAGCCAGTGTACCTATAAATTAACTGTGTGACCCTAGATAAGTCATTTCCCTTTCCTTGTCCTCATTTTGTTCATTAATAAATTATGGGTGTTGGACTAGATAATTGCTAAAGTTCCTTTTAAATATAACATTTAGTGATCTTGGGTAGTGATAGGATATCTTAGGAACATAGTAAATGGAAGTAGCCAAGGAATTCTGTCCTTCCACAGGTCTCTAAACCATCTGTGCTCAGGGCAGATACATGAATTCTCACAGGGTTAGTTATCATTCCAATTCTTTGGAACAACCTTGGAGCAATTTTGTTCTAGACAAGGGAAGCTTGTTGTCTCTGTCCCTAGCTTTGCCTCTCTGTCTCTTTCTTTTCATCTCTCTATTTCTCTATACTAATATCTCTATCTTTGTCTCTGTATCACACACACACACAATTAAAAGGAAGAATATAGCTAGGGAAGAGAAGATGCTGACTTTGTTTCTTGGACTCAGTTTATTTCTTATGTCTTTTTTCTCATTCATTTGGATGGACAACTCCAAGAGTCAGAGGTTGAAAAATTCAGGGACTCTGAACCAAGAGAATTCTTGGAAGTTTATATAAAGAATAGTTTATAAGATGATGCTGACGGTACATTTTAGCTTCCAGAATTTAAGCTGGGGACCATAATAAATTGGTAACCCTAAACCAGTGAGAGGTTTTTGGCAGGGACTCTTTCCTTAGTGTACAGGAATAATTGGAGGTTAAAAAAATCAATTTTATGCCTAAAGGAATTAGTTAGCTGGGACTCTTCTGTGCTCCAAAGAGCTTAGAATCTATCTCCTTCTGGAGAGGAAATACTCATTTCAGCTGAGGTTCTGAGAAAAGACATACTCCTTATGAGAAGAAAGGTTGCTAAGGATTTTCCCGTAGTCTGATGACTGGGCATTTTAAGATTTTGTTTTCTAAGAGAAATCATAGCTTAAAACTTGGGCAGAACAACTCTTCTTTTTCTGGGAAGAGGCAAGTTCTCAGATGAAGACTCTAGTTAGAGTCAGAAACTGGACATAGAAAGAAGCTCTAGACCTTTATGGTCTGGGCAGTTACACTTGGGGGTGACCAGCAGCAATCAGGGGACCCAGCAAAGCACCATCAAGCAGAAGCCATATAAAATGATAAGGGAGCAAAATTTGCTAGAGAATGATTGCAATGCAAGACCAATAGATAGCAGGACCAGTGGGATAATGGGATGAGATCCTCAAAAGACATGGTAGCCTCCCAATTTCTTAGGTGTTAATTGCTTCTAAATATAAATGCCATAGGCACACATATTACCTACATTTATTTCTTCACTGTGTGTCCCGGAATAATATATTCCCAACATGAATCCACTTTTTTCTCTGATGGATTATATATTTGTGGCATAGTATGACCCAGGTTCCCAAGGGGATCATTTTATTTCTATTTTAAAAACTATGCTCTTTCATTTAAGGCCTTTGTTTTGGATTAATCATGGACTCTAACTGAAAAAGTGAAACACATTGGAAGGGATTTGTGAATTTTTGTTTTAAGTGGATGCTGATCCACAGGGTAACTTGAACCTGTCTGTAACCTTGTTTGAGAGACTCACTGTGTGACTTAGAGGTGCCCTCAGATGCTATGCTATAAACAATCAGGTGACATTTAAGTTCTTTATCTGTCATTTTTTATCAGAGACTATATCCTGAGGATAGGAAAAAAATCATTAAAATGTAATATCATTTATAACTCTAATATATTAGAAAAAATCTGCCCTGGAAATCACTGCTTAGACTGAAGGCACATTTAGTACCAGAGTAATCAAAGTCCCTAAATTGCATTTTTCTGAAAGCAAAATGGAGAGGAAACTTTAGAAATTGCTTCCCTGTAGCATGCCCTCATAAATGGCTTTTATCCTCTATGGTATCTCACCCAGTTTGACTGGTTGGCATTCTATATTCCATTTAAAAAGAACAATTCTAAGAGTCACATCCTATCAGTTTTAGGTTTGTCCCTAAATGGAGGCACTGCATTGAGGGTTAAATCAATCTCTTCTTGTTGTCATGGCAATTTTGCAAGTAGCAGAATACTGAGCGGCTGGCCTCCTGGCTCTGGCTGGAATCATGTACGCCCCATGCAGCTTCAAAACATTTCATAGACTCCTTGCATTTAGAACTGGGAAGAGACCGTTGAAATCATCTAGTCCAATCCCTTCTTTTTTCAGATGAGTAAACTGAGGTTAGGAGAGTACAATTGATTTGCCCAAGATAGCTTTAAGAGGCATAATAGTAAACGAGCTAAGGTAATAGAGATCATAAATCAAACCCCATCTACAACTATCATTTTGAAACTCTAGTGGTAGACTTAGGGGAGTCTGTTTGATCTCTCTAAATTGTTCTATTACTGGCCTCATCTCTCCACTTATATTCCAACACAGCACATACTAGGGACATCATAAATGTTTATTGACTGAGTTAAGATTACCTAAGTATGCTTCTGACTCTTATTTCAATTATTGGATGAAAACTCCAGGAAAGCAGTATGTACTTTGATTTACTTTGGATCTTTGTTACTGATCAATAGAATTTTTGTTAGGTCTGATTCATACCATCATTATCCTTCCAGGTAATGATGAAGCATGCATTTAAATGTCTGCAGTACAGAGCATGTCATAGGAAGTGCTTGTTGAGAACAGGCCAAAGAAAATGTATATTCCTAGAGCTTCAAAAGGCCAAGAGGGTAAGAAGCCAATAGCAAGAGTCTCTGCTGATAATGACCACCCCCATACCCCCAGATCTGGCTTCCTGTCTAAGTAGCACGGAAAGGACTGAAGTCCCACTCTCAGGCTCTTCAGATGTGCCCAGATTTGTGGGAGAATTTTGGCCAAAGGGCCATCTGTGAAAGTAGCTCTCTACATATACACATGAAGACCCAACACTTGATTATTGATCACAATGAATAGTAGGAAAGGCACGGGAATTTCTTCTTATGTGTGGTAGAAAGGGCACTGAATTGGGAAGTAGAAAATAGAGTCTAGTGCTGGTTTAATTAATTGCTTGTCAAATGGGAGGCTCCATGGTATAAAGAATGAACAAAGTACTGGTACTGACGTGGGCATTGTACCCCCAGACACTCAGGCAAACCATTATCAGGAAAACTCTTTTGCTCCCTTACATCCTCTTGACTCCTAGCCTAAAAACATCCAAGGACTCTGAGATGATTGACCTCCTTTGATTCTCTTTTAGATTTAAGATGGAAAAAGAGATGCACCTCCAGGATACACCTTGATTCTATCAGGCCACATCTCAGACATCTGCCCATCCCCTAAAACTAAGGAATCTTCCATGAGGGTCACTCCCTATGTCTCCAGGTAGACTCCAGTCAGATGACAAACTCCCCCCCCATAAAATGCCTGAGTGGCTACCACTCTAGAGTCACGTCCATACTATGACACAGCATTTATTGTAAGAGTATAACATCCCCAAAATTGATGGGTTCTGGGAGCCCCTTCCCATCATGCTGTTCCACCTGTACTATCCTCCTGGCTGTTCTCAACATTACTCTCTAAATTAATAAATTTCTCTTTTTATTTTTAAGCTAAGTTTTGGAGTCTTGCATTCTTACAGAAAGGTATCCTTCCCGAAACCAAGGGGTACACCTCTTCACCCCCACAACAGTACCAGAATTTGGATTTAAATCCCACAGTTAATGCTTGTTATTATAGTGATTATGGGCCAGGACACTTTACCTCTACTTCTGGTAAATGTATGTTGGAACCAGCTCAGTCTAGGCTCAATTCTATCCAAAATCATCAAATGTCACAAATCAGGGCTTGATTTATTATTTTGCTAATCATCTCTATTTAATAAGTTATGGAGAAAATGTTAATAATGATGATTAAACTTAAAAACATCTTGCCTATATCTCTGAGGCCCCCAACCCCTAAGCTGGTTGTTAAACATTTTACTAGCCCACCACTGTTATCTTCCCTTCCTGTTCTAAGAGATGATTTTATGACTTTGGACAAGACATTTTTACTGTATAGACTTCACTTTTCTTATCTATAAAATAAAGAGGTTTGACTAAATAAATTTTAGGATCAGTTTAATTTTTACATCCTGTGATTTGGAGTAGAATAGGGTGTCTTGAGGACACAGGCATAGAGAGAAGTTGGGGCTTCTCAATTCTTTAGACCTATGACTTTTGAGGCCCCCTCAATTCCCCAGGAGATTAAGTTTTCTAATTAAGTTTACTTAGAATGAGATTAAATTTAGTTAAGACTCATTCTATGAGCACATATTGTTTGGAAAAGTAGTGTGCTGAGTTGGGTCTGGGGAAATTTGTCCAAGTACTGAAGATTTAAAACTTATTTTGGGTATACCACATTGTATAATTAAATACTGACTGCATAAATATAGGTAGAAATTTAATATTACCTTGTACCCTTTTCTTTGGCATCCCAAGACAACTTTTGAATTTTAAAAGCAAAAAAAAAAAGTTTAAGATTGAAGCTACCACTTACTTCTTCCCCCATACTCTAGTCAAAGGAGCTAGGGGACAAAGCTTTTGTTATCTGTAAACAAGCCTCTTAAGATAACTCAGCCTAGGAATGTAAAGCCATTCTAAAGGTCTCCAGACATCTGACATCCAGATGGGAGAGGGAGGAAGGGAGGACTTTTCCCTTTGGAATCAGAGTCAGTAGGTGTGAGTAGGGTCCCAGCTCTTTAAAGGGAGGGTGGCTGGCCAGATCTGGCTGGTACCTTCTCTTTTTGTGGCTTGCTGTTTTGTTATTTAATAAATAATTAAAAATTAAGATGCAGAGAGTTTTAATCACATCACATGTAACAGTATAAGTGTATCTAAATATATTACATTTATACAATGATAATACCTGTATTGAGGGCAGGATACTATGCTGAAGAAAGAATGATAAAATCAAAAGTCTTGAATTGGAATTCTGATCTCTTAACAACTTCTTTGGTTTAGAACAAATTACATGTATTCCCTGATCCTCATATTCCTTATGTATAAAATATAGAGATTAGACTCATTGAATGACCTTCTAAGATGTCCTCCAGCAGCCCCCATGGAACTCACATTCTTAAAAAGAAAGAACACATTTAGGAAATTTCAGCTACTAGTTTCATGGAAAGGTCTTCATGGATGCAGTGGCAAAACTGATGTCAATATAATACATCTTCTTTATTGTCATTTCCATAAATGAAATTATATCAAATGCCGAGGCCTTTGGTGGCTAAAATTATCCTGCTCCCTCCTCCCCCCAGGTTATTAGTACTTATGACGACTATTGAGGAGAAAGGCTACCAGAAGAAGCAGTTGTCATGCCATATCTCTTCAAGGGTTTGCTCTTTGGATGATAGTTTCAGCAACTCCAGTGGAAGAAGAGTCAATGGAATAAAGTGTGCTGCTGTTTCTTAGGCACTTCCATGGACTACCATCTTCTGGGATTGAGATGATGTGGTTGTCATGGTAGTAGAAGTGGTTTTGCCTAGCTAGATTGGCTTATCTGCCTTGTAGGTGGCTTTTGATTATCAGCTGGTGGGGATGGCTATCCCCTTTTCCACAGGGGACCTTCCCCTGCATGATGACTCTTGGGATCTGGTCTGGAAGCAGAGCCAATGGTTTAGAGGACAATTGTATTCCTTAAACTCTTAGGTTTACCCATCTAGTTATGATATAGTTGGGAGATTTGAAATGGAAAATTTCTTCCTATCTCTTCCCATAAACATTGGGCATATTCTCCAGTGAACATACACATATGCATATCTATATCTTTGTTGAACATAGTATTTTTACTAGGTTTTCTCCTTGCTAGGCATGGTAGCATCTTTCCTAGGTCCGAAGTTTCTGCCTTAATGGGCTTTCAGTTTGCTAGGATATAGTATCTAGAACCTACTCTGATAAAGGCAGGATGCTAGCTTTTCAATTAAAGCAAACTTGCATAGATAACAGAAGTCAGATGTAGGGCTTCCCCCTTCCCATCATGATGACCTCTTCCTTCTGTCAGACTAAAGATTAGATATTTTATAATATGTATTTCTGGGACTGAATGCAAAGCCTCCTGTCATAGCAAGGTTAATCACTCTTACCTCCAAGATCTTCTCCGGCATAGCTATAAGTAAAATTGATTTGGAGTGAAAAGTAACTGAAGAAAGTAAAGATTGCTGGTTTTTTCATTGCTTCAATCTATATTCTTTTATATGTGTGTGTACATACATACATATATAATATATACATACTATATGTACACACATATATATTCAACATCAAAACATTTCATCACTGTTTTGCTCAGTAAAAAGCACTAGCCTCCCTATGTTTTCCTTACTGATAAAGAATTTGTAGTCAGACAAATTATCTGTGAATGAATATTATAAGCAACATAAATTGATAGATAACATCTACCCACATGGTACCATGCACATGAATAGAATGCATGATACAGTGAAGCAAGCTAACAAGGAAAACTATATACACGGTGACCACAATATTAGATAGAAATAAAAATAGCAAAATGATTGCAACTGAATTCCATGGAATTATACTGAGCAAGTGTGGCTCCGAAGATATGGGAAGTCACTAAAGTCCCACAGGCTTCTAGTATTGCTCTTTGCTTAGGACTATCTCAAGAAGGGAAACAGACTCTGGGTTTTAGGGTTTAGGCAACAAATAGACATTCCAGTGTGCCTCAGTTTTAACTTAAGAGACACACATAGGCACCTAGTCTAATGTTACTAGTCTAAGAGTTTAGATTCCCTTAGAAGATGAATATACTTGAAGTTCCTTAAACAGGGATCATGCCTTCCCACTGGATCCACACTACTAAAAAATTCACAGTAATGATAGGGCATAAAGTAAATGCTTTTCCTAAAAGTTAATTGTCTAGTGACTGATTTTGTTAGTGGGAAGCAAAGTGGAGGGGGCTCATGAAAGGCAGCTCAGACATGCAATGGATGAATAATGGACATAGGGTCAGGAATATGTGAGATCAAATTCAGCCCCAGAATTCAACTGTGAGACCTTTGGTGGGGAGTGGAAAATCACTTGATCTCTGCCTCAGTTTCCTTATCTGTAAAATAGGGATAATAACCACACCTACCTAACAGGGTTGTTGTGAGGATCAAATTAGATAATAATTATAGAGTGCTTAGCACAGTGCTTGTTATAGAGTAAACATAATATAAATGCTAGCTATTATTATTATTGTTGTTGTTGCTAAAATAGCCCCTTAGTATATAAATGTGTCTTGATCAATGATATATGTAAAACCCAGAGGAATTGCATGTTGGCTACAGGAGGGGTTTTGGAGGAGGGCAAGGAAAGAACATGAATCTTTTAACCATAGAAAAATATTCTAAATTAATTAAATAAAAAATTTAAAAATAAATAAATAAAATAGCCCCTTAGGTTACCATTAGGATGCTGAGATGAGTAGTAGTCAGTTGTCTTTTGAGGATTTGACTCTGTCCAAATTTAACACTAGCCTGTATCCCTTTCTTTGGTACCCCAAGATAGCTTTTAGATTTTAAAGAGAGAAAGGTTTAATCTTAAAACTGAAGTTACAACTTTGCTTCTTTCTCTCACTCTCTGAATAAGAATGAATTTTATATGCACTTTTGTTATATGAAAACAAGACTCTTAAGAAAGTGGGGTAGAGGAAGAGTAGTGGGGTGGAGAAAAGTGGATATGTCACTCTGTAGCTATTTTAAAGGTCTCTTGATTCCTGGTGTCCAGAAGACCCTTGTTTCTCACCCCTCTTGACTACTGGCATACAGAAGATCCATCTCTTGTTCAGAGTGAGGTTGGAGTCCTCTAATTAGAGGGGTTGTGGAAAAGGACATCTTGAAGAGCATAAAGTACTCTTTACTGGGAGTACTGGGAGGAAGGGGGCACCTTTTGTCAGGGAATTCTGAATGAGTAGGTATATGTGCTTTCCATCCTGGCTCTCAAAGGAGGCTGCTAATGGAACAGCTAGTCATCTATGGCTAGTGCTCTCTTTTTCTCTGGCCTGCTTTTTATTTAATAAATAATTATAAATTAAGATACAATCTCCAGAGAATTTTAATCACAACTCATTATTACTTAAGAGGGGATGCTACCTCCTTATTAAATGTCTACCTCCTTATTAAATATCAGCATGTTGCCTATAGATCATTCTTCTGGCCTTTAGAGCTTGGTGATAAAGAAGATGAAATATTGGACTTGGAATCAGGAAGCCCTGAGTTTAAATGCTGTCTCAACTATTTGGTTGATTTTGAAACTGAGCAAGTCCCTTAACTTCAGTTTCCTGGCCTATAAAATGAGGATAACTGCTTCTACGTTTTTGAATGGCTTTGAGGATAAACCAAGTTAACATCCATAACTTTAAAAAGCTATAGAAATTTTAGCCATTACCATTGTTTCCTTATAAAATGGCTTTTGGTCGCTTGTACCTCTAATAGCTTTTGGGGACACATGCATCATCTTTATCCCAAAAGGCTATTTCTTCCCAAAAATTCTCTTCTAAATGGAAGGTCAGATTCCAGGGCACTTGAAATTGGGTTTTTGGAGAGGCAACCCAAATAATCAGGAACTGTTCTTTGTCTTGATAAATGACTAGATTGTGTGATTGTTATTGCTCTGGATCTCTGAGGAAGTCCCTTTTGTTTAATAAGAGGTTACATGCTGGTTACATTCTCTTAAACTTGTAACTGATAGAGAAAGTCCCCAAGAAGGACATCTCAATATTCTTCTAGAAGCTAGGACTTGGAACTTTCTCTATGCAGACAACAGTCAACATATTTTCTTTCAAAACTGTCCTGCTAGTAGTCTATTTCTTATCTAACTTCTTTCTGTTCTCTTGCATTAAAAAAAAAAAAACTGTGACCCTTTTCCCTTCTTTTTCTTTTCTTTTTTGGCAACACTATTACTAGCTTTACTCTCCTCTCCCAAGTCTGTCCTACTGCTCAAGAAACAAGGAAATACATAATCCTCCAGATGACAAATAAAAAAACAATAGTTCAACAAAAAAAGTCTACCCTTTTGCCATCTCTAAAAATGCGCTTTTCATTCTGCACATTGTGTCCATTATCTCTCCATTGGGTGTTGAATAGCTTGTTTTATCTTTGGTCATTAGGGAATATTCAGTTTTTAGTAGGGGACTCTATCTGAAAGTTAGGTAGATAGAACAATAAATCATTTATTGAGGACTTAATATATGCTATGCATTGTGCTAAACACTGAAGATATAAATATAAGCAAGAAGGAGGGTCCCTTTTTTCAAGGAGTTTATGTTCTAATGGGAGAAGATAACACTTAAGGAAAAGAATGGGGTGGTGGTAGTCCTTACCAGCCTGATGTGGAGATACTTGAAAATTGTTAAGGTGGTCTGGTTCTAGTCAAGATGAAGAGAAAACACTCAGAGTCTGGTGAGGCAGGGGTCTCATCCAAGACTGTGGTGGAAAGAGAATGATACTTTTAGTGTAGACTCCATGGTAAGGAGAGAGCAGGGAAGTCAGTAAAATTAGTAAAGTTAATAGTATATATTAAATTAGCATACTTTAAAAAAGGAATATGTTCTGGATCCTACTTCCCAACCTCTCAGATCAGACTGCTATATTTGCCCCTCAGGATTCCAAGGTTTAACCCTAAAGTATTGTCCCCACCAGACATTTCCCCTTCATTTTTAAGAGCAACTTATTAGCGCTCCAGTTCTATTTAACCATTAAATATCAACTAACTTTTATGAAGGAATATTTACTAAAAAATATAGAACTAATAAAAGTCATTCTCTTCACACATACTATCAAATATCTCAGTGCATATAGTGTCCCCTCCTCAGCCTCTGGAGAAGTAAGCTCAAAACTTAATTCACTTCCTAAATAGCATTAGTCCTACCAACTTCATGTCCAGATGTGTCATACTTTGAGGGGAATCTTTCTACTCAGTTATGTAGCAATGGGTTGCAAAGCATGACAGACAGGTCATGAGACACAGAATCCCAGAGCTAGCAGGGGAAAGGTTCCTAACCTTTGAGGAGATGTTGGACTTACTTGGGAGTTTGCAGCTGAGAGAGAAGTTGGGGATCGCTCATCTGTGCTCCTGTGAACATCTCTGAATCATCCTACAAGCAGCCCTCTGGATAAGAGTGGACAGAAGTGTCCCTATTGCCCTTGGGTAGACCAAGGGAAAAATTGGGAGCTCCAGTCATTCTCTAGACCATCTATAGGACTCCTCATCTGGACTCCAGCCTCTACTTGCCAAAAGACTCTTATCTGTAAGATCTCTGCACTTTCTGTTGGACTGGCCCTTAGGAGTTTAGGATAAGATAAGTTAAGATAGGATTATTAGTTAGGAGTTTAGGAGTAGGTTTGAGGCTGTATTTAGACTTCATCAGTTCTTTCACTGAAAGTAGCATTTTTCATTGTGAGTCCTAGAGGATTTTCTCGAATTACTGTATTGCTAGGAATAGCTAAGTCATTCATAAATGTTCATTATATAATAGTGCTTTTACTATGTACAATGTTTTCTTGGTTCTGGTCACTTCACTTTGCATCAGTTCATGTAGATCTTTCCAGGCTTTTCTTAAATCATCCTTCACATCATTTCTTATAGCACAGTGTTATTCCATTAAGTTCATATGCCATAACTTGTTAAGCTATTCCTCAGCTGATGGATAGCCCTACTGAAGGTCACTCAAATATCATTCCTTGATCACTGGGGCAATGATGTTTTATTTGCTGAAAAACTAGGCTTGAATTTGAACTCTTAAAATTTCTGTAGCTTTCTCTCTTAATCAAGAATGAAGACTCTGCTCTAAAACAGAAAAGAATGAATGAAAAAAGCTAAAAGCTAAGGTCTCCCTCATATGGGGAGAAAGTCCTACAGTCTATCCCTTTAAAATACAGTCTCTCCCCAGTTTCTGTGATCCAAGGAGTCATTGGATGAAGGGAAGAGAGAGGAAGCCAAAGCTGACTCAGAGTTTTTTGGAGATGATTATGGCTTAAACAGTTGAAAAAGAATCCTACCAATCATGTGGTTAGTCAACTGGAACCAGTTTGAGGATGATATTTTCTCATGTTCCATAATCTCTCCAAGGTACAACCTTACACAGTATTGTGATTCTCCCAGGAGTAAGCTCCTTAGTATCTTCCAGCAAGCTAATGAAGAACATCCATGGAGCAAACATCCCCCATTAAGACTTTATTTCTCTCCCTGTAGAAATCTTTATCCTTGGTGAAGTAAAAAATAATTACTTGGTGAAAGAAAACTTTTCAAGGAAGGCATCTTTTGATAACTTTGACTGGCAATGGCAAAACAGACACTCCACACCCATATGCTGGGGTTGCCACGTCATCAGGAACACCCATTATCAGTGTGGGCTTCATTGATCCAAGGGGACTCTGATGATGGAGCACCCCCTTCTGTCAGTTCCCAATCCTGAGCTGTGGAAGGTGGTGAAGGCAGTATCACAACAAATGCTGTGGAATTCTCCACCTCCCCCTCATGTGAAGAAGATGCCAATAACAGCTTCTGCTTTTGCTGATTTCCACACAGCTTTAAGATAGCAGACACAGCAATGCTCAGAGGGATAGCATTTATTTGCACTTCTGAGGCATTCTGACAGCAATTTCACTCAAATTTGGAGCCTCAACATCACTTGTACACACATTAAAAGGTCTCTTTGTGTGCCTTCTAGCCAGAAAGAAATATTTTCAGACTACTAAGCTCCACGGTTCCTTTGAAATGATTTTATTTTAAATCTTTAAACTGAAATAATAAATGTCAGGCCATTTGGTTTACATAGCATTATTAATCTCTGCAGGGATAACCTTTGCTTTTAATACCCCAAATTTTCCTAGGACTTCCCTAATTTTCAGTAAGCCTTTCTAAGATGTGTTTTCAGATCAGATATGCTGTAGGTCAAATCATGTTCCTAAAAAATATCTCAATTTATATTTAAAGACAACAACAAAAAACAACCCAGGAGGCAGTTAGGTGGCTCAGGCTGAGAGAGGAGGTCCTGGGTTCAAATGTGACATCAGCCACTTTCTAGCTGTGTGGCCCTGAGCAAGTAATTTAAGCCCTTTTGCCTAGCCCTTACTACTCTTCTGCCTTGGAATCAATATATGGTATTAATTCTAAGATAGAAAGTAAGGTGTTTTTTTTAAAGCCCATACAATAAAACCATAAAACTTGACAGAACAGTATTAGCATATGAAGTAGACAGATCCTAACAACATCATTGGAAAGGGTGCTTTTTTAAAATAAGAGGCTGGCCTAGAAAATTATGTTTTAAAATGTGAGTAAATGAAAGAGATTTCTATTCAGCCTGAAATAATTTATTTACCTGTATCTTCCTATACTCCCCATCCTTCAAGGAATAGGTTAAATGCTATTTTGATCATGAAGCTTTCCTCATATTCTTTGGCTATCACAGCACTTTCTATTCCTTCTGTACTCTAATTATAGTCTACTCTGCATTTTATTTATTTATCTGTGAGTTGTCTTCCTTCTTTGATTTTAAATTTCTTGAGGGAAAAGACTGTACATAGTAGCATAGTAGATAATTCATGAATGCATGCTGAATTTTCCCATTTTATTCTTCTCTTTTCTTCTTCTGAGATCACAAATATTTTAGTTCTGGTCTTACTTTTCTATACTATTCTTTGTGCTACACAATACTGACATAAGTTGAGATAGCAATCCAGAGCTTTCAGGATATGGTTTTTTGGAAGACAGCATGTTGTAGAACAAACAAGGCACTGATGATTGGATCTGGCATGAGAGGACTTGGTTTTTTTATTTATTTAAAGGATTACATTGGGCAAACCATTTTCTTTCCTTGGGACCTCTGTTTCTTCAAATGTAACATAAGAGATTTGGACTATGTGATCTCTAAGGTCCTTTTCTAATCTAAGTCCTAGGAAGGCAAGCATTTATTCAATTCAACACACATTTAACATCCATTTTGGCTTTCTAGTTTTCTCTTGGCAAGTCTTTCTCAGGGTTCTTGTCCTCTTTTTTTGTGTCGCCATCTTTGACTTGCTTCTCTTTTTGTGTCTAATTTATTTTTGCCTATTATTGTGAAGCATCGTCCCGTTTTTTTTTGTCCCTCCCAAGTCACCTTCTTTTATAGTAGGGTTTGTTTTTTTTTGACTAGCATGTAAGCATTCCATTTTATTGCTTTTTATAGGTAACTTAGCTGTTTGCCCAGGGATTATGGAAGGAGATAAAAATAATTAAAGACTTTTTAAAGAATAGAACTGATTGAAGAGATGAAAGGAGCCCGATTCATAACAGGTAAAGAGATTGACCTTGCATTCCAGGATCTGCCTATTTCAGTACTGTTTGCAACTCTGAGTAAAAGTTGGTCAAGCTTTTATAATAGGTCTATATATGGCTTAGTTCCTTGCCATTCCAGATACTAGTTTGCTTGCCAACCATTGACAAAGTCAATATAGTTCAAATCACATATTTAGAACTAAAGATTCTCACTCTCTCATTTTATTGATGAGGAAACTGAAGCCCATTGAGATGAAATGACTTGCCTATGGTCAAATAGATAGTGGCAGAATTTGGGATCCAAATCTAGGTCCTCCAAATTCAAATCTAGTTCTCTTAATAGGTATTTGGATGATACACACACATACATAAAAGCCCAGAAGCCTCAATAATTTTTCCAGATATTTGAAGAAGGGTTTCATTAAGATCTTGAATGAAAAGTTTAGTTGTTATGATGAGTAGGACTCAGCACACACACAAAAAAGTCTGTGTTCCTTCTGTTACAAAATATGCCCCAAACAAAATTTATTATCTCTCTTCTACCCCAAGGGCAGCTATGTGGCACAGTGGCTAAAGCACAGGACCTGGAGTCAGGAAGATCTTCCTGAATTCAAATATGGCCTCAGACTCTTACTAGCTATGTGACCCTGGGCAAGTCACTTAATCCCTTTTGCCTCAGTTTCCCCATCTGTGAAATGAGTTGAACAAAGAAATGGGTAACTACTCCAATATCTTTGTCAAGAAAACTCTGTATGGGGTCAAAAAGAATTGATAATGACTGAACAACAAATTTACCCTAAAGCATGTTATCTCTGGCTGGAACCCTTCTCTCCCTCATTTCTTCCATTTAAAATCCTATCCATACTTTAAGATCTCAGCTAGCCAGACTTCCGGGTAATCATGGCTGCAATCTAGACGCCACACGCTTCCTCTCCCCAGCACCGAACGAAATAGACTACATCAAAGGAGCATAAAATCACCTTTGGAGGAACAGAAGGACTCCCCAGTACCCCACAGAGGCAAGGGTACGTGGGGCTTGAACATTTCCACACTAAAATAAGAAGGAAAAGCTTGCACAGAAAAGTGAACTGAGCCGCCCTTCCCCCACCCCACCTCCCCCACTAAACCAGAGTGAGCTACCTGAGCGCTCACTGGGACAGTGAGTGAGTGGGGAGCGTCTCTGTCTGGGGGGGCACTCCAGGGTCCTTGGGATCTGGGGACTGCCAGGAAAAAACGTCTCAGGGCGCTTTCACTGGAGAATCCAGCGGACCTGGACTTGGGGCGGGCTGCGCTGAACACCTGGGCGGGCTGCGCTGAACACCAGGGTGGACCAGGCGCTGATTATCTGGGCGGAGCTGAATACCTGGGCAGTGTGCTGTGATCAGGGACCCAGCACTCTAACAAACCATGGAGGCTGGGAAGAACTAGTCTGAAGCAACCTAAATTCACAGAAAAACCACCCATATAACCCAGATCCCAGACCAAAAAGGAAAGGGGAATAAAACCACCAAAGGGATGGCTCACATGGCCCAAAATCAAGCCTCCAGGAAGAAAGGGAAAAAAGTGACTATTGAAAACTTTTATGGTGGAAGTACCCAAGGAAAAGAGGAGAATGAGGAGGAAATCCAAAAAAATTCAGAACACGCCTCCCAAAATGGAAACTATCAACAAGCTCTGGAAGATCTCAAACTGGAACTTATCCAAAAGATGGAAACCTGGAAAGAAAAATGGGAGAAAGAGATCAGCTGTCTGACAGATAAGAATGCTCAATTGGAAAAAGAACTCGAAGCATCCAATAGAAGGGCAGACAAGGCTGAAAAGCAAAACCAGTCCCTAATGACCAGAATTAAGCACCTCGAAGAAAGTGAGATGATAAAACAGCAAGAATCAATAAAGCAAACCCAAAAAATTAATGAATTAGAAGAAAACATAAAATATCTCACTGAGAAGGTCACAGACCTGGAAAACAGGGGGAGACGAGAAAATCTCCGAATTATCGGTCTCCCAGAAAAACCACAGGTAAACAACAAATTGGATATTATTCTACAGGAGATTATAAAAGAAAATTGCCCTCACGTTCTGGAGCAAGGGGGCAAAATAGAAATAGAAAGGATTCATAGAACACCTTCTATACTAAATCCCCAAAAGACAACCCCTAGGAATGTAATTGCCAAATTCAAGAGCTTCCAAGTAAAGGAGAAAATCCTGCAAGAAGCCAAGAAGAAGAGCTTCAGATATAAGGGGGCTCCCATAAGGATCACACACGACTTAGCGGCTAACACACTAAGAGACTGCAAAGCATGGAACATGATATTTAGAAAGGCAAGAGAGCTGGGTCTCCAACCAAGAATCAACTACCCAGCAAAACTGACTATATACTTCCAGGGGAAAGTATGGGCATTCAACAAAATAGAAGACTTCCAAGCATTTACTAAGAAAAGACCAGAGCTCTGTGGAAAGTTTGATATCCAAGCACAGAAAGCAAGAGAAACATGAAAAGGTAAATATGAAAGAAAGGGAAAAGGAGATAAATCTTATCTTTTTCTTTAAGTCAAACTCTCTTCTATAAGGACTACATTTACATCAAATTATATATATCAATATGTGGGGAAAATGTTTTGTGTAACTCTCATAAATTGTATCATCATAAGAGTAGTTAGAAGAAACATGCATAGGGAAAGATTGGGGCATTAAGAAGATTTGGGGAAAGTTGGGGCAAAGAAAGGAAAAGGGAGGGGGGAACCGCGATAATACTAAGATTAACTTCAAGAAATAGGGGGGGAATCAATAGAATAAACTTTCCCATATAAAGATACACATGGGAAGGGGAGGGGAAGAACTCTCATATGAGAAGGAGAGGAAGAGAGCGTGAAGTGGAATTACTTAAAACTTACTCTCAGTGAAATCAAATCTGAGAGGGAAGAACATCTAGATCCAGAGGGATCCTAAATTCTATCTTATCCATTAGGGCAAGAAAGAAAGGAAACCCAAGGAGGGGGTGGGGGGAGGGAGTACAAAAAGGGAGGGAAGGAGAGGGGGGAGGGGAAGGGAGCATAAAAGGGAGGGGCTAGAAAGGGAAGCATCTCAAGGGAGGGGACTAGGGGGACTGACCTAAAGTAAATCACTGGTTCAAAAGGAGAAAGCTAAAGAAGAAAGGTCAGAACTAGGGGAAGATATCAAAATGCCAGCGAATCCACAAATGACAATCATAACTTTGAACGTGAATGGGATGAACTCACCCATAAAACTTAGACAAATAGCAGATTGGATTAGAACCCAAAACCCTACCATATGTTGTCTTCAAGAAACACATATGAGACGGGTTGACACTCACAAGGTTAGAATTAAAGGTTGGAGTAAGACCTTTTGGGCCTCAACCGATAGAAAGAAGGCAGGAGTTGCAATCATGATATCTGACAAAGCCAAAGTACAAATAGACCTGATCAAAAGGGACAGGGAAGGTAAATATATTCTGCTAAAAGGAAGTATAGACAACGAGGAAATATCACTAATCAACATGTATGCACCAAATGGTATAGCATCCAAATTTTTAATAGAGAAACTAGGAGAATTAAAGGAGGAAATAGACAGTAAAACCATATTAGTGGGAGACTTGAACCAACCACTATCAAATTTAGATAAATCAAACCAAAAAATAAACAAGAAAGAAGTAAAAGAGGTGAATGAAATCTTAGAAAAATTAGAGTTAATAGACATATGGAGAAAAATAAATAGGGACAAAAAAGAATACACCTTCTTTTCAGCACCACATGGCACATTCACAAAAATAGATCATACACTAGGTCATAGAAACATGGCACTCAAATGCAGAAAAGCAGAAATATTAACTGCAGCCTTTTCAGACCACAAGGCAATTAAAATATTGATCGGCAAGGGTACATGGAGACCCAAATCAAAAATTAATTGGAAATTAAATAATATGATACTCCAAAATCGGATAGTTAGAGAAGAAATCATAGAAACAATTAACAATTTTGTTGAAGAAAATGACAACGGCGAAATATCCTTTCAAACCTTATGGGATGCAGCCAAGGCAGTACTTAGAGGAAAATTCATATCCCTGAGTGCATATATTAACAAATTAGGGAGGACAGAGACCAAGGAATTGGAAATGCAAATAAAAAAAACTTGAGAATGAACAAATTAAAAACCCCCAGAAGAAAACCATACTAGAGATCCTAAAAATTAAGGGAGAAATTAATAAAATAGAAAGTGACAGAACTATTGAGCTAATAAACAAGACTAGAAGTTGGTACTTTGAAAAAACAGACAAAATAGACAAAATACTGGTTAATTTAATTAAAAAAAGGAAAGAAGAAAGGCAAATTAACAGCATCAAGGATGAGAAGGGGGATCTCACCTCCAATGAAGAGGAAATTAAGGCAATCATTAAAAACTACTTTGCCCAACTATATGGCAATAAATATACCAACCTAGGTGATATGGATGAATATTTACAAAAATATAAATTGCCTAGACTAACAGAAGAAGAAATAGTTTTCTTAAATAATCCCATATCAGAAAAAGAAATCCAACAGGCCATCAAAGAACTTCCTAAGAAAAAATCCCCAGGGCCTGATGGATTCACCAGCGAATTCTATCAAACATTCAGAGAACAGTTAATCCCAATACTATACAAACTATTTGAAATAATAAGCAAAGAGGGAGTTCTACCAAACTCCTTTTATGACACAAGCATGGTACTGATTCCAAAACCAGGCAGGCCAAAAACAGAAAGAAAATTATAGACCAATCTCCCTAATGAATATAGATGCAAAAATCTTAAATAGGATACTAGCAAAAAGACTCCATCAAGTGATTAGAAGGGTCATCCACCATGATCAAGTAGGATTTATACCAGGAATGCAGGGCTGGTTCAACATTAGGAAAACTATCCACATAATTGACCACATCAACAAGCAAACCAACAAGAACCACATGATTATCTCAATAGATGCAGAAAAAGCCTTTGATAAAATACAACACCCATTCCTACTAAAAACACTAAAAAGCATAGGAATAGAAGGGTCATTCCTAAAAATAATAAACAGTATATATCTAAAACCATCAGCTAATATCATCTGCAATGGGGATAAACTAGATGCATTCCCAATAAGATCAGGAGTGAAACAAGGATGCCCATTATCACCTCTATTATTTGACATTGTATTAGAAACACTAGCAGTAGCAATTAGAGAAGAAAAAGAAATTGAAGGCATCAAAATAGGCAAGGAGGAGACCAAATTATCGCTCTTTGCAGATGACATGATGGTCTACTTAAAGAATCCTAGAGATTCAACCAAAAAGCTAATCGAAATAATCAACAACTTTAGCAAAGTTGCAAGATACAAAATAAACCCACATAAGTCATCAGCCTTTCTATATAATTCCAACACAGCTCAGCAGCAAGAACTAGAAAGAGAAATCCCATTCAAAATTACCCTAGACAAAATAAAATACTTAGGAATCTATCTCCCGAGACAAACACAGGATCTATATGAACACAACTACAAAACACTTTCCACACAACTAAAACTAGACTTGAACAATTGGAAGAACATTAACTGCTTATGGGTAGGACGAGCCAATATAATAAAAATGACCATCCTACCCAAACTCATCTATCTATTTAGTGCCATACCAATGGAACTTCCAAAAAATTTTTTTACTGATTTAGAAAAAACCATAACAAAATTCATTTGGAAGAACAAAAGATCAAGGATATCCAGGGAAATAATGAAAAAAAATACAAAGGAAGGGGGTCTTGCAGTCCCATATCTCAGACTATATTACAAAGCAGCGGTCATCAAAACAATTTGGTACTGGCTAAGAGACAGAAAGGAGGATCAGTGGAATAGACTGGGGGCAAGCAACCTCAGCAAGACAGTATATGACAAACCCAAAGATCCCAGCTTTTGGGACAAAAATCCACTATTTCATAAAAACTGCTGGGAAAATTGGAGGACAGTGTGGGAAAGATTAGGCTTAGATCAACACCTCACACCCTACACCAAGATAAATTCAAAATGGGTGAATGACTTGAACATAAAGAAGGAAACTATAAGAAAATTAGGCGAACACAGAATAGTATACATGTCAGACCTTTGGGAAGGGAAATACTTCAAAACCAAGCAAGAATTAGAAAGAGTTACGAAATGCAAAATAAATAATCTGGATTACATCAAATTGAAAAGTTTTTGTACAAACAAAACCAATGTAACTAAAATCAGAAGGGTAGCAACAAATTGGGAAACAATCTTCATAAAAACCTCTGACAAAGGTTTAATTACTCAAATTTATAAAGAACTAATTCAATTGTACAAAAAATCAAGCCATTCTCCAATTGACAAATGGGCAAGGGACATGAACAGGCAGTTCTCAGCCAAAGAAATCAAAACTATTAATAAGCACATGAAAAAGTGCTCTATATCTCTTATAATCAGAGAGATGCAAATCAAAACAACTCTGAGGTATCACCTCACACCTAGCAGATTGGCTAACATGACAGCTATGCAAAGTAATGAATGCTGGAGGGGATGTGGCAAAGTGGGGACATTAATTCATTGCTGGTGGAGTTGTGAATTGATCCAACCATTCTGGAGGGCAATTTGGAACTATGTCCAAAGGGCGATAAAAGATTGTTTGCCCTTTGATCCAGCCATAGCACTGCTGGGCTTGTACCCCAAAGAGATAATGGACAAAAAGACTTGTACAAGAATATTCATAGCTGCACTCTTTGTGGTGTCCAAAAATTGGAAAATGAGGGGATGCCCATCAATTGGGGAATGGCTGAACAAACTGTGGTATATGTTGGTGATGGAGTACTATTGTGCTCAAAGGAATAATAAAGTGGAGCAATTCCATGGAGACTGGAACAACCTCCACGAAGTGATGCAGAGCGAAAGGAGCAGAACCAGGAAAACATTGTACACAGAGACTGATACATTGTGGTACAATCGAAGGTGATAGACTTCTCCATTAGTATCAATGCAATTTCCCTGAACAATCTGCAGGGATCTAAAAAAAAATACTACCCACAAGCAGAGGATAAACTGTGGGAGTAAAAACACAGATGAAAAACAACTGCTTGACTACAGGGTTGGAGGAGATAAGACTGAAGAGAGACTCTAAATGAACACTATAATGCAAATTCCAACAACAGGGAAATGGGTTCGAGTCAAGAACACATGTGATAACCAGTGGAATCATGCGTCGGCTATGGGAGAGGGAAAGGCGGGGGGGGGGGGGGAAGGGGGGGAAGAAAAGAAAACAATCTTTGTTTCCAATGAACAATGTATGAAAACGACCAAATAAAATAATGTTTAAAAAAAAAAAAGATCTCAGCTCATATGTTTCCACTCTGAGTCCTCTCCTTGAATCAGATAAGCATTCTCCTGCATCTGAATTTCTATAGCACCTTGCATTGTTCTTAAATACTTTTGTTATGTACTATATAGTAATTCTATAATTGTTCTATATAGTTCTATAATATTGTTATGTGTCATCTTTCCTAATAAAATATAAGTTCCATAAGGTCAGAGACTTTGTTCTAGTCATCATTTTCTTCTATCTCCCTTCTTGAAATATCCGGTACATTGCCTTCTTTGTTACATAACAGGTTCTCAATCAATGCTAATCAACTGAATTAATTGACCTTGGAACTCCTGAATATCTCTGCTTTGCCTGCCTGATCTTAAACTTTATGATGGGTCATTGCTTATTTTCATGATTCTGAAAGCCATTTTTTTTACCTAGAAGAGAATAATGCAATATTATCTTTGCTGTGTTTTTTATTTGGAGATTGTAATACTAATTGATTGAAATTGGCTCAGGATTTTGGATTACTAAATTAAATGTTCTCTTACTTATTCAGTAATTGTATCACCTTAGTTGAGTCACTTCCCTCCTCTGAGTCTTGATCAGGAGGAAAAGGAGATTGGACCAAATGATACTGAAGGTTATTTTCAATTTCAACACTATCTGTCCTAGATAATGAAACAGTTGTAAGTTATACTGTCCCCAAGTGAACATTCTCCCAATGACATCTCAGTAGCAACTATAAATGAAAATGAATTTCTAGAATTAAATTGCATAGATTTACATGAATTTTATTTGCATGCTACACTGATCCATATCATTAGTTATGAAAATGTCTGGGTTTATCTTTTTAGATCTTTTTCTTTTTTAATTCCTGGCACTTAGTACAATACCTAAGAAATGATAGTTTAATGGGTGACTGGGAGGGAAAAGAAGCAAAAACTCAACATTCTAAACCCAAACTATTGGTCTCTGTCTGGGCTCTAAGAAACCACTGTAATTCCTAGCTAAATCATCCAGTCGAAAGAGGATTCAGGAATTTGGTTTTGACTGAGAGAACCCTGGATTAGAGTCAGGGAACCTAGATTTAAATCCTCACTCTACCATTTACTAGCTAGGTTCTTCATCTTTCTCAGTCTGGAAAATGGAACTAGTTATCCCTCTCAGAGTTATTTGTGCATCTCTGATGAGATAACAGGAGGAGACATCACAAATTCCTTGCAAATTAAAAATGCAAGGCACAACATTCATTTGGAGTAGTAGGAATTAATGGAATTGAAGAAACATTTGAGAAAAGTTGTTGCCCTTCTTCCAGAGACCTCAGAGGGTACAATTAGGTTTCTTGTTCATCAAGCCTCCAGACAATAACTGAGTGATACTGTTAATCACATTAGAGGGACTTCAGGATGAAAATTTTTTAAGGATGCTCTCTGGGGTGATAATAGTCTGGCAATTGCATATAGATTTGCATATTTATGCAAATGATCTATATCCGGATTGCTTATTTCTAGCTGTCCTATAAATGAGCCCTAATGCAGGGCCAAGGTGAGGAGTGGGGAGGGGTTGGGGTAGAGTGGAGAGAATAGAACTATTAGAATGGCAGTTAATAGTTCTTAAAAATAAATTTATAGATAATCAAGGTTGTATAGAATTATAAATGAGAAAACTACTCCAGGAGAACGACAGTCTCCTATTTAGGATATTAGGATGGCTGGGAAGCTCTTCCATTCACCCCAGACTAAAAGATAGCTAATTGACCCAATTTACTGATGGCTGAAATTTTATCATTAAGAAATGCAGTCTTATATCTCAAGGGTTTGTGCCCTACTAAATATAAATCTCTCTGGATGGTCTCACTTTAAATCTTGTCAGACATTTACACTTTAGTGCAAATAAGTTGATCTGATATTAATAAAGAAAGAATGGGAAGGCTTGCAGTGGGAGATGAGTTAGGCAGCACTGCATATCAGTGCTAAATAAAAAAAAAAAACCTTACTATTGTCCGTATATTTGAAGTCAGAAGTGTCTCAAAAAAAGGACAAAAATCCAGGTTCCTTTTTTAAAAATAAAAGTTCCTCCTAGATGCTGAGGGCATAACTCTTGCATATGACAAAACAAAAGACTTTTCATTTGGAAAGGAGCTGAATTCCTGATTAGAAAAAGAAGCAGCTCTGAAGCCACTACTGAACCAGAAAGCCAGTGTCATCTAATGAGGTGGGTACTCTCATGCTGAGAGAGCAAAGTTTAACTGAAGCAGTGATGGGAAAGAAAGCCTCTCTTCACATAGAATCCGAACTGCTCCCAGCTAAGAAATGAGCCATTCTGGATGGGCTTTGGGACCAAGCTAGCCAGAAACCCATGACTCCTCTCAGGGGACTCTTGATACAAAGTTAGATAGAAAAGGCAAAGGAACCTGAGGAAGTCAAAGGAAAATGAGTATAGGGATAAAAAAGAAACTAGATTGGAAATAAGTTCATAGGCAGATGGGTAAGAAAGTCCTGTTTGCGTATATGATTTAATAATGTGTACTAATTCTCTCTGTCTCTGTTTCTCCTTCTCTCTCTGGGTTTGCAATTAGAGACTTGTCTGCCCTCATATTTGGAAAGACTGCTGAATTTTGAGCCAGAGGTCTTGAATTAAATCTTGACTCTGCTCCCAAAGATGGATGTCAATTTGGGCAAGGGACTTAATCCATCTGGGCCTTGAGCTTTCTCAGTTTCTGTGAAATTGGACTAGATGGCCTTAAAGATCTCTTCTATAAATGTATAGTATGGGGGCAGCTAGAAGTCTCAGTGGATAGAGAGCAGAGTCTGAAGAGAAGAAGTCCTGGGTTAAAATCTGGCCTCAGATAATTCCTAGCTGTGAGATCCTGGGCAAGCCACTTAACTCCAACTGCCTATCCCTTACCACTCTTCTACCTTGGAACTGATTTTAAGACAGTAGATAAGTGTAAAAAAATATGATATGACCCTATCATTTTATCCTTTCATCAAACACACATACATATATATCATACATATTTAATTTCATCACATATGTATAATTACTTGATTTATGAAATATATACCATTATATATGTATATATATATATGACATATATTTGCTTAGATTTAATTTTTAAAATTGAGATCCATTTGTGTGTGGAGTGTGTGTGTGTGTGTGTGTGTGTGTGTGTGTGTGTGTGTGTAAAAGGTTTAAATTTATGGTATAGTTGAAAGACAATTAGAATTAGAGTCAAGAGGATACAAGTTTGAAACTTGTTCATGGCACTCAATGTCTTAATCACTCCCCAGAGTGTCAATAAGTTTTATGTGGCAATTTGCTTATCTTGAAATTGGAAATAATGATAGCATCTATCACATAAGACTGGTGAGAATCAAATGAGATGTTTGTAAAGTGCTTTATAAACCTGAAAATATTAGCTTTATTACAAATTTTGGCAATTTATATAAATTCATTATCATCATAATTTAAATAATTTTCAGTTCAGATTATCTAGACACATCATAACACATTAAAACTACTTGTTGGTAGCAAACTTCAATTGCTGGAGTGACTTTTTGAGAGGTTAATGAACTACCTTGGGACCTAAATCAACAAAACTCTCATCAGGAAGAGAAAGTATCATTACCGGATGGCATGACAATTCATCCATCCAACAAGAATTTATTAAATGCCTACTGTGTCAGATGGTCGTCACTGTGGGATAGTGGATAGAGAGTCAATTTTTCCCATTAGGAATTCCTAGGTTCAGACCCCCCTTCAACACATACTGCCTGTGGAACTCTGGTCAAGTCACTTAAATTGTCACTTTTCCCAAGCACCTCTCTGTCTTTCTGTCTCTGTCTCTGTCTCTCTCTGTGTTCCTCTATCTGTGTGTGTGTGTGTGTGTGTGTGTGTTTCTCTCTGTCTCCCCTCTGCCTGTCTCTGTCTCTCTGTGTGTCCCTCTATCTCTATGTGTGTGTGTGGAGGGGTGTGTGTCCCTCTGTCCATCTCTGCCTCTCTCTATCTCTGTCTCTGTGTGTCTCTCTTTGCCTCTGTGTGTGTCTCTCTCTGTCTCCCGCCTCTGCCTGACTCTGTCTCTCAGTTTCTGGTTGGCAATGATAGAGTTTCATCATCAGGAATTCCCCACACCAATTAAGTGCTACTTCAGACAAAAGAAAAAAAGTATAGGAATTGACATGATCTTAGGTCCTTCCCTGTCCAGGACTTGAGGGGTCCTCAACTAGGTGTGGCAGTGAAGGTGAAAATGAGTGATAGGTGACAGTCAGGAGTGTCAGCCCTGGGGGCAGGCTATACATGGAACTGTTCCACTAGGCCCAGAGTTGGCTTTACTTTTATACCCCAATGATTACATACTTTCTTGGCACACTGTTACATTATTCAAAATACATGTTCAACTGCTGATAATTGGATAAGGGATACATTAACTTTTAACAAATCGTATGACTAACATTCTGTGATCATTCTATATACTTATATTGTTACTATTGATTCTGACAACCTACACAAAGCTTTTACAAAAGACAAATGATTTTGTCATAGGCAGTGTAGCTAGAGGTCAGAGTTTTCATTAACCTGTGAAGTGTTTGAACTTGTGGACAATCAAAGAAAATCACTTGTTACTTTTAATAAAATAGATAATCAATCAGGAGTTCTTTAGAAAACAATCAACAAACACTGAAGCCAAGTTGAGGGATCAAAGGGATAATAGAAAAAATCCAGTTTTAAATATCATTTTTCTAATATTACATTGGGGGTTTCCGAGACAGATTTTAGTTGGTAAAACAAGTCACTGAGGCATGGCATACTGGCCTCTTCCTAGGGTGATTGATGTACTGGCTTAGGAGAACTTGTTCCTGGCCTCTACATGGGGATGGAGAATTTTGAGTTCTGCTCTGTTGGAAGTTAACCCATAAGAGCATTGTAGGTTTGATTTCGTAAATATGATCTTTTGGTGTAATTCTGGGGAGATAATGTGGACCATTAGAATTAATCCTGCAAGTATTTTGCTCTAATATTATTTTTCCTGAAGCTAGGGAGAGAACAATAATCATAACAATTCCAATAGTAAGGGATGTTAGTGGGAGAAGTCACACAGAGGGGGGCTGAGTGGGTGTCCCCATCCTTCCTAGGAGCCACTTTGTGACCTTCTGGTTTCCACGACTGACTATGTCAAAACATTATGGCTTGATGGCCCCCAGTGTAAAGATTAACATTAATAATCAATAACTAAGTAATGTATTTTTAAAGTTTCATTAATAATAATTAAAGTAAAAGGAAGTACCTGAACTCAGCCTGGTCACATAAAAGAGAGTGTGGGAAGGGTTACACCCAGTTAAATACCAATAACGTGATCTTGCCAACATGGAGATGCAGGAGATATTATAGGGAATTTTGGGAAATAAGACTTCTGGGGAATGAAGTCAAAGGTTCAGAATCTCCATTTATACACATCCCCCTGTGATCCTATTGGGAGACCAGTCTCCTGAAAAGGATCATAGACACATAATCAACTTAAAAATTGCAATAATTTGTGGATAAAAAGGGGGAAAAAAGAACAAAAAACAATGATTACTAGGTTGACAAAAAGCCAATTTGGAAGCAGTCCCCTTTGGCATAAGAGTATACATTCAAAACAAAGGCATTTCAACCCCCTCCCTCCACTTCAATTCACATTCCAAAGTTCACTCTGGATCTTCTGGTGCAGCATGTAGTCTCTCTAGGTATCTATCTTCATGGTGCATTCTGGATTCTGGGAGGTAACACATTTCTTATCCTAAAATTGCTCAAATTTAAATCAAAGTTCACAACAATAACTTGGCCCCCCTGAGGTGAATAATAACAAACACAGGCATCACTCAGGGATGCATGGCTGAGTTATGAGGTATATGAATCAATTTGCAAAAGAAAATCTAAAACATGAAAAAATAAAAATAAAAGGGAAAAATAACTTGTGGATGAAATACAAAATGTAAAAGTCTTATGTCTAAAAAAATTGAAGTAAAGTAAAAACAAAGCTATAAAAGGTCCTTGAATCAAAGCCCAATTAAAATGATTTAAGAAATTATGCACTACCCAGTCAGTGTCCAGGACTACAGAAAGTTTGACACACAATGA
This sequence comes from Monodelphis domestica, assembly GCF_027887165.1. NCBI lineage: Eukaryota > Metazoa > Chordata > Mammalia > Didelphimorphia > Didelphidae > Monodelphis > Monodelphis domestica. The sequence continues at coordinate 124,931,782 of NC_077227.1, read as the reverse complement.
AAGACAGAAAAGGGACTAGATTTCAGCAGCAAATGGGAGCCAGAATGGCAGCAAAAAGGTACTTGATAGAATGTGGCTCAGAGGTAATCCAGCCTCTGACATATGTCAAAACAACCTCGACCTCAAACACCAAACAAGTTCAAGTCCTCTTGTCTTGGCTCAAAATTACATCAATCCCACTGGGATCTGGTCTCTTTGACCTTGTACTCAATAGGCACTATGGAGGTGCTCTGTGCTTCTTTAGCACTGTACAGTAGCTCTTTTGTATATTCCTTTCTTCTGGAATCAGACAGAATCATGAAGCAAAATCCCATAATTTTTAAACAATCAATGGCAACATTTTCATAGTCTAAGTCTTTTGGGTATGCATTAATATTAGAACAAATGTATTTTAAATTTATATTACTGCAAAATCAAAAAAGTTTAAGAAAAATATCAATACTGTTGACATGTACTTCAAATATAAAAAGGAGAGAAAAATAAAACTCAGATGTGCTATGTTGCACATGCAAGGAAAAACAATAATAAAAACGTCTTAAAAATAAAAAAAAAATATATATATATAGCTTATAATCAGTGACACACTGTGTCAGTCAAGGAGAGGTAGAATATAAAGGTTCCTCACTAAAAAATGGGATCCATTTCTTTTTTAACTTGGCCATGAATCACGGTGTGAGTACATTATAATTTTCAGAATAAAATAGTAATACAGTAGAGAATGCACATTAAAAGAAGTACCAAAGTCCCTAAAATTCACAATAGCCCAGTTAATTAAAATAGCAAACAAACCTACTATCATATTTCATATAAGTTGCCATATGACATAAAAACCCCTATGAACTGATGGATATTTGTCACAATTTTTATAGATATAGCAAATTTTTCAACCTTGGCAAATATATTTTTAAATAAAGTAAAACTTAATTGGGTCTAGAACATTATTAAGATATCTAGATTTTTCTGGTGGAAGTAAATTAAACTGAAGAGTTTTGCAGGAGCTCTCTTTGGCTTCCTGCTTTATAGAAACAATTTGGTAGGAACGTTTATTTGTTTCTCTACCTTTAATACAACATTCTTTATAATATAAATATTTTTAAAAATCATTCAGAAACCACTAGTTAATTAAAGTTATTTCTGAAGACCCCTTAGAATTACCATTTAAATTCTTAACTCATTAAATTCTCCAAAAGTTGCATACAATTTAACCAGTTTTTTTGAAATCCATCCATCATCATCTATGTGACAATTAACAAAAGCAAAAAAAAAAAAGAGAGAGAGAGAGAGAGAAAAGGCTTTTTAAAGCAGCATGTGATCTTTGATGGACCTAGGATTGGGCAAGATGTTCATGGACTTATACACTATTTTGTTCTTCAGCAGAGGTAAAGATACAAATTAAAGATCAATATAGGCAAAACATAGTAGCTTAAAATGATTCAGTATTACAGAAAGATAATGATTAGATTAATACAGATAAACTTAAAAAAATTAAACTTTAAAGCAATCAGGTAATACAATAATATAAACAAATAAGAAGGTGCAGACAGGCAGTGCAGTCAAAATCCTTTTCATCAATCTCAATAGACTTATTCACTATTATAGGAGAAGAATAAACTCAAAATAATTAGCAATAAACTTCTAGATCTCTTTTAAAGTTTCCTTCCCCTCCTCTAATATTTATCATCCATTTACATTTCTTTTGTCAGAGATTTAAAGTTGATCAGAGCAAGAGAGAATTCTGCACTGAATATAGTATGGAGGGATCTCAAATTGGAGGTATTGTAGAGGTTGGACAGGCCCAAATGCCAAAAGTGTGTAGGAAGATGAATCTCCCCTATGAATATCAGGATTATTCAAACTAAACACAAGAATCCTTGTACCCAGAAACAGTAGTGAGAAAAGATACTCCAAAACTTTGAGCTGCCAGAGATATGTAATACACTGCTCTTTCATAGTGTTACAAGGGAATCACTTTAAAAGACTGATATATATTAATTTAAGGTCGCCAAGGAATCAGCTATGTAATTCCTAAATGAAAACTTAAGTCAGCCGTCAATCTTTTATGGAGTTAAATTACAATAGGAGGAAGTAATTAGAGATAGAGAGAGAGAAAAGGGAGAGAAGGAAATAGGGCTTAAATACCCCTTCTGTTTAGGCTGGGCCAAAAGGCCCAAGCCCTTAGATAGCTGGGGCAAAGAAAAGAGATCAGTCCCTATTACTCACATGACCAAAATGGAGAAACAGTCTCAGAGGCCCCCACCTTCAGCTTCCTTCAGAGCAAGCTTCTCAGAGCCCACACAAACCACACCGCCCAACTGCTCAACCCTCCTCTGAAGTCTTCAGACCCCCTATCTTTAAGGAAACCATCCAAGTTGCCTCCCCTCAGTCCTCACATCTACCAATCACTGTTCATCAATTTCCCTGTGCTAGCTTAACCCAGGACCGCCCAGAGGTTTCTGGCTTTTGCACAGGTCTGTTGAAGGTCATATTTTCAAATGATTAAATCTTTGCTCCTTTGCTACAGCCCTTTCTAAATCCTGTTAACCTGAGTAGGGTAGAGATTGGAATAATTAAATTTTGATCTAGGCTACAGCCCTTACTCAATCCTGTTAGGACTGAATAGGGTGGAGATTTATTCCAAGTATCTCCATTGTATCAATTCTAAAATCAATCATGACTCAAAGAAATTCTGTTCTATGCTTAAGCATCGGTCAAAGTCCTTTCCATTGTTCAGCAAAAGGTTTCTGTCCTAAAGTAATCTTAAGAAGGGAAGAGAAGGAACCTCCCATGCCAATGGGGTTCCCATTCCAATAGACTATCAGTAAGAAATTTTCCAAGTATGAAATATCCCAATGGTGAAATTTCCAACATTTATAAGTCTAAGGAATTTTGAGGTTTACAATAGAGTGAGCCATTCTTTGTAACAAGTTTACTCCTTAAATAAAAGTTAAACAAAAGGAGACCCTGACTGAAGGTAAAAAAACTTTTCTTTTTTAAGGGTTTTTTACTAAAGGGTTTTTAAGAGCTCTTCTTCTGTGCTCTCTTCCCTAAGGGTAAAATTTTGAGGGACAACAATAGCATATCTGTATATGAAGGAATGGCATTTTGGGTCAAGAGAGAAGGAAAAAAGAGGCTTATTTACCAAAACTGACTTTAAATCCATGGATTTGGACTCCTTACCTTCCCTGTGAAAAACCTTCTAAACTAGGAGTCCAGAGTTGGCTTTAAAAAAAAATCTGCTTGAAAATTAGAAGGGGGTGTGGTTTCTTTTCTCCATGCTGAAAAAATGGATATGGCAGGCTAGAAAAACTCATGTGGCGTGTGGAAAGGGATTGAGGGTGGAAATATTTTTATATATCACCCTCTGTGGAAAAAAAATGACTGGGATTGGCAGGCTCTTGTGGCAGGTATGGTCTCGGCAAGAGGAAGTTCCAAGCTGGGTGGAGAGCTTTAAGGAATGCTGGCTCAAGCAGATGGACAGGAGAAACAGCAGGCAGTGACAGGTGGCAGGGCAGGGCAGGAGTACAGGCAGACCCTGCCATCGGACCCTCAGGGTAGGCAGAGCCTGGGCACATTTACTATCTTTACTGTAAGGCTATTTTTCAAAAAATTTCAGAATTCAAAATTGCTTCACAATAAGCCAAAATGTAAAGATTAAAATTAATAATCAATAACTAAGTATTATATTTTAAAAGTTTTATAAATAATAACTAAAGTAAAAAGAAGTACCTGAACTCAGCCTGGTCAAGTAAAAAGAAGAGAGCATGGGAGGAGTTACATCCTGTTAAATACCAATAACATGATCTCACCAACATGGAAAATTATAGGGAATTTTGGGAAATACTTAGGTCTTCTGGGGAATGAAGTCAAAGGTTCAAAGTCTTCATTTATACACCAGCAAAGAATCTCTGAGAGAAAAATGAAATTGTTCCTACTCTGACTTCAGGGATCTTATATGTTATAGCATGAATCAGCATGTGTCTGTGGTATTGTTTTGCTTTTGTATGTAGATACCCATCACCTGGTGCCTGAAACATAGTACGTACTTAATAAGTGCTTGTTTATGGCTAGGTATAAAGTAATTTGTGGTAGTTATGCTGTGACACCTGAATACAATCAGAATTAGAGTTATGGTCATATATTATGAAGACTGGAATTAACTTCAAGACAATTTTTAGTTGAATTTTCCACCTTATTCCCTCTAATGCTATTCTAAAAATGAGAAAACTGAGGCCCAAATCACACACTGACCAGTATCAGGGCCAATCTGAGTTGCTAGACTTCCACTCCAATGTTTCCAATGGTTGCCTTACCTAGAGATGGTTAAAAATCTTAAAAACTGTTGTAGAATTGATACAATGGATAATATAGAGAAAGTAGACAGTTTCTCCTCTCTCCTTTGCTATAAAGCTCACCTCTTTTCTAAGACCTTCCTGTCTTTTTTAAGATACCTACTGCCATTCAATAACCTTTTCCCCATCAAAAATGAGGCAGAATAAGAGAAATGGAAAACTCCTGGGAAACCCCTCCAATCTGTTCTACATCTTGAACTTGTTGACTTGGCCTTAGCTTCTGGTAGCACATGCTGTTGTCATCTTTACATCTGCACCTCTCCTTTCCCCATTCCATCCATTTCTTTTTCCTGTATAGTTGTCAGGTTCCTTGCCTTCCTTCCAGGGTCAACTTAGTTGCTACATGCAACCTCAGTAGCTGGTAGCAGCTTCCTCTCTTCAACAGTATCCACTATTTTGCTGGATACTTCTATTGCCTTTCAGTGACTGCCTTGGGCTACACTGTACTTACCTGGGTATGTGTTGCATCACTCCAAAGGAAGCCTAGTTCCCAGAAGAGAAAGATTATATGGGTTCCCTCCTCCTATCCTCAGTCTGTGGTGTGATATCTTGTACCTAATTGGCACTTAATTAACGTTTGTTACTGTTAATATGCCGGCAGTCTTAAAGTATTCTAGAAGTCCTCCTAGCAATAGGGGATCAGACTTGTTCTGCTTGGCCCCAGAGGATGAAAATTATGAGCAACAAGTGGATGTTCACAGTGAGGAAAATTTCAGCTAGTGAAAAGAGAAACCTTCCTAAAGCTTAGGGCTGTTTTAGAGACAGAATCAGCTGCCAATGGAACTGTTGTGTTTCTCATGTTTGGATGTTTTTTTTTTCCCTTTTAAACCCTTTAAAACCTTTACCTTCAGTCTTAGAATCACTATTGTGTATTGGGTGGTAAGGACTAGGCAATGGGCTTTAAGTGACTTGTCCAGGGTCACAGTGACACAAATCTATCTGAGGTCAGATTTGAATCCAGGTCCTCCCTTCTCTAGGCCTGGCTCTCAATGCAATGAACCACCCAGTTTCCCCCTTCTGCCCCACCCCCTTGGATGTTTTTTAAGGAAAGTTTGGATGGCCACTTGCAAGGGATTTTGCAGGAAACCCTGAGTATAGGTTGAACCAGAAGTTCTCTGAGGCTCTGCCTAATAGTCACTTTTATTCTATGATTTTAAAATCTTGGCTGTTTCCCTACTCTACTCTTTCCAAGCACCTTAGTGAATTTCCAAAAGGCTTGGGTTCTAATAAGGGCCTCCAAGAAATGGGCTCTCCTCCCTACCTCCTTCCAAGCCCCTATAATAGAAGATAATAATCTACTTCACTAATCCAAAGACACATCAGAAAGGGCATGGCCTCATCAATGAAATGGCTCAAGGAAGGTGCTGGAGCTCTTGATTCTTGGTCTGTGAGGCAATCCATGTGCCTTTCACTCAATCACATTTTCCTGCCAGGGAAGAAATACTTTATAATGGAAGGAGGTAGCGCTTGGACTGCTTGATCTGGTTCTGGTTCAAATTCTAAGGAGGAGACACACATGGGAATGCAATACACAAGAGGTACTTTATTCATGCTATAGCTTGGGCCTCCACAAGAAGTGGAAGACCTCGAGCATTGCATAGGTCTGGTTTATATAGAGGGGCTAGAGGTGGGGGTACTCTTGAAAACCAGGTGTCAAAAGTGAAGACACATCAATCTTAGTCCCAGATGTTTCCTTTTTGGCTGGTGACCCAGGTCAGTGAAACCTGAAGTCTTAAAATAACATATAGTTTTAGTTCTTGGGACAAGGGGGTCCATTACAGTATTGTCTAGAGTGCAATTTTCCCATGGTAACAGTATGTTTCTTCAGGACTAAGCCTTAGAATAAGCTAAGATTTTTAAAAGAGAAAGATAGAAAGCCAATGTAAAATCTCAGAGATGGGAGATGGGAAGAATTTAAGATAATTTGACTAGAATACTGTAGGCTGTATGAAGGGAATTAATGTGAAATAAGTCTGAAAAAGCCAGATTGTAAATTTCTTTAAATGTCAATTTGAGGAGTTCATATTTTATTTTAGAGGCAACAGGGAACCACTGAAACTCCTTAGTCAGGAGATTGACATGGTTAAATTGGTAACTTGGGAAGATTATTTGGGCAACTTTGTGGAAGATGGATTGGAGAGGGAAGAGACTGGGACCAGGGAGACAGAATAATTAGGAGCTCATTGCAATAATCTAGGTGATGACCTGGACAATGGTGCTACTTTAAAATTCTTCCCCTACCTCCAATTCTCATAAATGTCTTTTTCTTTGAAGTGAATACCACTATTCAATCAAAATTCTAGTAGCTATTGTCTATGGATCTCCAGCTCACTCCTCTTCCTTCCTCATGGATGCAGTCCATGGCTCACAATTCTTCTCACTTTCCTAACTCCTGTCTTTATAATAGAAGCCTTCAACACACATACTGACTCCTCCATAAATACTAAGTTCCTCAACTTACTCACTTCATATGACCTATTTCTCTAACCCATCTGAGCCACAAAATATTGATACATCCTTGATCTTGCTGTCAAACACAGATGTACCATACCTCCATATACAGGGGTTCAGGGAAGAATAATATCTCTGGTATGAGGCCTTGCTGAGCCCTTTTCAGGGATGCTTTTTTCCTTTGGTATCTATCTGTTGCCCAACTCTCACCTTTAAGTCTTAAATAAAAGCTAGTCTTCCATGGGAAGGTTTTCTCAAACTATCTTAATCCTATTGCCTTTTCTTTTAATTATTTCCTAATTATTCTGTATATAATTTATATACATATATATATAATAAAATAAAAATATAATTATTTGTGCAAATGTGTGTGTGTTGTCTCCCCTATAGAATTGTGTGCTCCTTGATGACAGGGACTGTCTTTTGCCTCTTTTTGTATTCCCAGCACTTAGAATAGTACCTGGCATATTGTAGGTACCAAGTAAATGTTTACTGATTGATTAATTGTTGTCCAAGAGAACAGAGAGAAAAGAATTAATGAAATTGTTGTAGTCCCAAAATCTGGCAACTGATTGGAGAGGAGGAGGGGGGTAACAAAGAGTAGAGTCAAGGATAGCTCTGAGTTTATAATTCAGTAATTAGAATGACTGTGATGTCCTGAACAGTAATAGGGAATTTTGAAAATGGAAAAGAACTCCTGTAATTAGGGAGAACATTGGTTTCATTTTAGATCTACTGAATATGAGGTTCTGCTAGGTCTTCTAGATGTGAATTTTAAGCAGGTAGTTATAGATAGTAGAGGTCCGTACAAAAGACATATTAGCTCTTAGTATATATGTAGCCCAGATATAGCACCTGCTATGCTCATGTAATGATATAGTCTCAGTGTTGCACCTTTTGTGACATATCAAATTCCCCTCTTATTCTTTGTTTTGCTTTACTCAAACTAGCTCACCATCACACTTGCAAATTTTAGGAGATTTGTAAGGGATGTGAGAAAATGGTATCCATGGCTCCTACCCAATTCTGATCATCTTAAGTATACTCTGTTACAGAAGAATACATGTCCACTACTCACTACTTCAGGTCCTGAGACCCCACCAGTGTGTTCCCATTTATACAAAACCAGTCACAATGGCATCAACTCAAACATGATACATTTGCTAAACAAGAAGGGAAAAGTAAGAATAATCACAGCATTTATTATGTAGAATACAAAGACAGGGATAATTACAATACTCACCATGATCCATTTATTAATCTAGGTCACACTCTTTCACCAATTTGCTGTGTTCATGAAGGGAAGCAGGTACACACAAAATCCTAGCAGGGAGGCATATGAATAGGAAAACCATGATGCTCATGATAACTTATGACTCTGGACTATAGGGGTTGAAGTCCTGAATAACTTCAGGTAATAGTTCACTTCATGTACAAACATGATTCTCTGCTAGCTTCTCCCCTTTTGATTCTCACAACTCTCCTGCTGGGCAAAGCCAGTTCTCTGTTACATTTGGGCTGCTAAAGCAGTGTCAAGGTCTTTTAGCACACAGCAGGGGAAATAGAAGTGTTATGCTCTTTTAAGAAAAAAACAAAAAACAAAACAAAACAACCAGCATTATATTCTCTTAGTGAAAAGCAGTTTCTTTAAGCTGTATTCCACCAAGACTATCAGGTCATCTCCCTATGGGCTTTAAAGTCTTTCCCCTTTTTAACTAGAAGAAAACAGAAGAGGACAACACAGCCTTGAGAGTATTCTCTTTTCTCAGGCTATAGATGGTGCTAAAGAACAATAAAGCCAGATAGTGTTTCACACAACTGTAGGATTCAGTTCTCCTCCAGAGAGTTTCCAAAAGATACAGAGCCTATCTCCATTTAGTCAGCTCTCTTAGCTGACTCAGCTTTTCTCCAGAAATTTCCAAGAAAAATATTTTTCTTCTAGTTAGCATCATTCCTAGCAAAGCAGCCAAAGAACCTCCCTGTTAGCTTCTTGATATCTTTAAATGCTGTTTTCTCAAGCTTTTGATCTTTTTCTTTTTTTCTGGCTTTTATAAAGAGTGTCTTTTATCTTCGGGATCTTCTGTTCCATTTCTACAGGCTTCTGATTAAGAGAGAGGATGGGAAGAAGAAAATGATACCTCTCAAGAGAACAACATACAGTGTACAGAAGATGAATGATGATCTAATAAAATAAACTGAAAAGAAATGAGTAGATAGTTCCAAAAAGCAAAAGAGAATGATGCATAGTAAAAGTGATAAACTATGCTCATTTGTGAAAAGAGTTTAGAGTTTGTATATTTGATGACAGCAGGGAAGGGTACAATGACTACAGGTCATGAATAGCATGAAGAACAGATTTTGAGACAGAGAGGTGAAAAGAGAGATGGAAAGATAAGTTATGATCAGGGAATTTCAGCCTTCCAGTTCATAGAGGTAGAATAATATAGAGGTAAGTGTGAGATCAAGGCTATGTTGCCCCAGTTTGTTGTTGAGGTGGAATGAAGAATGAAAGGGAAGGTCATTAGAGTGGAGAACATTGATGGGTTGAGAGACCAAGATAGTTGAGAGGTCATTAAAATGTGTATTGAAGTTCCCCAGGATGAGGGTAAGGAGATTGTGAGGCCGATATTAATTTCTTTGAGAAAAGAGAAAGCATAACTTAGACCTAGGTATGCCTTACATACCTTATGCCTTACCTCACACACACACACACACACACACACACACACACACACACACACACACACACCTAATTAGATTATTGCTGCAGTCATCTCTTGATCTCATTAGTTGCTCTGAGCATGTAAATGCATACATGTATAGATACATCTCTATATACATACATATACATACTCATATCCGTATCCATTCATCAGTATATACATATGTGTGTGTGCTTCTCTATGTCTATATACATGTAGTAAACTGCAAAGAATGAACAGATGCTGAATGATTGTGGGAGAAAGATGGCCCGAAAGTGACAATCATAATAATAATAATGCTATTAAAGGTAATGTCATATAGCATTTACATAGTGCTTTAAAGTTGTAAAGCACTTTTCACATATTATCTCATTTTATCCTTATAACATCCCTGGGAAATAGTTACTATTACTATTATTATTTACATTTTACAGATGAGTAAACTACAGCAGATAGCAGTTAAGTGACTTGCTCATGTTCACACAGCCAGTATATGTCTGAGTTTGAGTTTGAAGATATTATTAAAGACTCAGTCTATGCTACCACCTAGTCAACTGTATTAGGGGCATGAGACAAGGTATATGTAGTGGAGAGGAGGGTTATCAGGAAAGTAATGTCTCTGGGAGAAGGTTATGCTATATGAATGTAAGAAGGAACGAGTGTGAGATGAAAGAATTTATGATCAAGGAATTTGGTAAGAACAGAAGTTCTAGAAGGCATAGTGGAAAGAAAGATCAGATCAGCTTGGGAGAGGAGGGCTGAGATAGAGGTGGGGGATGAAAGTGTGGGTTATAGTAGAAGGGAAGCAGTTTCATTTAGGCAGGTGGTACCTCTGAATCACAGATTTTAGAGGAGATGGGAGTTTGATGGCCATAGGATATGGGAAACTGCCATTTGGCTGGGGCTGCCACACTCAACAGTCCTGAGATGTTGTAGGGTGGCATCATTTTATCCTACCTCAAACATGAGATCTAGAGGAAGATTTCTTGTAAATACCTAGAGTGATCCTGTCTCCAGATGGACTCTCATGTCACTCTAACTCCTTTACCTCATTCCAAGACAGTGTCCACAACATGTTAATCTACATTTGGAATGCACATTTGGTTTCTGGTTGGGTCTGGTCCTTCTTTTGGCTGAAGTCTTGGTTGTAAAAGGCTGTTGACTGAGGATGCTTAAGCTCCCTCTCTGAGCTTTGGTTTGAACATTTATATAATGGAGATAATAATAGTTAAGCTGTCTCCTGATATTGGGACAGCTGGATGACATAATGGTGGATTTGAAGTCAGGAAGACTAGAGTTTTCATTCTACCTGAGATATTTACTAGTTTTATGGTCCCAGGGCAAATCATTTAACTTCTCTTATGATCAATTCCCTCATCTATAAAATGGAGATGATAATAGCATTTATCTCACATGGTACTGAAACGATCAAATAAAACAATATTGCATAGAGATAGGTCTTTGGTGAACCTTGAAGTTCTCTATAAACATTATAATATATATAATTATGTAATGCATTATTATTAAATATTATTATGACCTTTTGTTCTCATTCAGTAATTTTTCAGTCATGTCCAACTCTTCATGATTCTATTTGGAGTTTTCTTGGCATAGATACTGTAATGATTATATATTTCTTTCTCCAGCTCATTTTACAGGTGAGGAAACTGAGGCAAACAGGATAAAGTGACTTAAACAATTAGTAAGGATCTGAGGCCAAATTTGACTTCAGGGAAAATTCATCTTCCTCTGACCCCAATCCTGGTACTCTATACACTTTGCTACCTTGCTGCCTTTGTTATTATTACCTACTTCAAAGTTTTGTTAAAAAGTTCAAATAGGACAATATATGAAAAAAAATGTGTTGCAAACTAGATCTAAAGAATTGAAGTCATTATTATTATTGTTATCACCATTAATACACCTACCCTGACATTCAATGAAAATGTAATCGAGAAAATTATAAAGGAGATGATATTTTTTCACATCAAGATCATATATGCCTTCATGTTTCCTGTTACTAGCTGGTTTCTCAGTCTCTGCTTTGTCTCCATCTCTCTCCTCTTTCTTTCTTGCTCACCCTCTTTCTTCCTCTCTGACTCAGTGCTCTTGGTAAATTTGTGTCCCCAATCAATGAAGGTTTGAAGTTATTTTTGTTGACAGAGGCAAAGCTATTATAGAATCACTGCCTGCTGCCCCCTCCTCCCTATATAACCTCCTGCCTTTGGTTGCCCCCATATGCTCTGTTCTGACTGGTCTTGAGGCTAATTAGAGTGCCACTATTACTGAGTCTTAAATGACCAAGTTCATTCTTATAGATGGGCTGTAGCTGATGGGTTTGACCAGAAATTACTAGTGGAATGGTACTACAAGTGGTTCCACCAGTGCTTTTTGACAAAGCTCAAGACAAGCTACCCCACTATTTCAATATGATGGCTAGTGCACACAGACAATACACTAATAGGATACTAAGGACTCTACTGCAGAAAAAAAGCTCAGCAGCTCCTAATAATGCAGTATTCTCATTTTCTACCAGATCATCTAGAGCTCAGCAACCTTTCCTTTCACTGACACTGGGTATTTAGGGTCCCATATGAACTCATCTTTGCAGTTGTAGGTTACATTTTCTCATGCTAATTAAAGTGGCACTATATTCATTGCTTGAAACCTTTAAGCTGACAGACACTTTCTTTCTGCCCATCGATGGATGACCTGTGGCTTCCATGAGACACTGAAGTCATTTGTTCATCTCCTAGTAAGTCATATTTACATTTCAGCTTTCTTCAGTCTCCCCACCTCCACCTTTAAAATCCTTCTTTGGAACAGCAGACTTTGCCTCCCACTCCAGACATTTTTCTGTGCTAATCTTAATTGGGAAAAAAATCACTACAAATTGAATTTCTTTTTCAGCACCTCCTACACATATCTATTAACTCCAGCATGTTAACAAATACAAAAATATTCACGTAAAATTTTTTCTACATTTAGAGAACATTGCTCCTTGTTCCAGGTTCTTTTGTTTAATGTCAATAGGTAGAAATTATCTCTCTGTTTTATAATATTTTAGAGTAATCTAGCATGTTGCTTTGACAGATGACAGTTAACAGAAAGAGTTGAAGGGGCACTGGATTAGAATTCAGAAAGCATAGTTTTCAGTCACAACTCTGCCATTTGTGTAAACTTGAGGGCCTCAGTTTCCTCACTGGTAAAATAGTACTACCTGTGGGTGTGGTGAAGAACAAATGAGAGAATGTAGGAAAAAGAATTATATAAATTACAAAAAAGTAAAGTATTATTGTTATTCTGAAAAGGACCTCCTCTTCTACCATTGACTCTTCTAAATCTTTCTGATGCTAATTCTGTTCTTTAATAATTTATTGTACATATATTCTCTTCAGGGTACTCTGTTAGGCATGTAGGTGTGGGGATAAAAGACCCCTACCCCCTTATACTTGATTAGATTTTAGTGATAGTGAAAGATTTAAGATAAGTATTGTGATTCTAAGGTGATTAGTATAAATTACATTATAATCTTAATATAATCAGTAGAATTACAAGGATTTCTAACTAAAGCATAAAAAACTGCTTCTAAAGGGATATCTAACCCCTTCCTAAGTTTGTACTTCCCTTTATCATAAGATGCTGACTATCTGAATCTCATGTCCCAATATGGCACAAACATCACGCACCCTTTCCTGTTTGGAAATAGTCATCTTTTCCCCCAGATCAGATGAGAGGTAATGGTCATTTGACTTAACTAAGTCATTAGTCTAAAGACTAATATGGGCTTTCCAAAATGAACTAACCAATCAGCTTTGTAATTGGGTAACTGTTTCTAAAATAAGATCTATATGATGCTATGTCTTGTGATGTGTCATCAACCTTGAACGGAAGTATTCATTTTACTATATAAACCAGGTCTCAGCCTCTGGGCACTGTCTCTTGCTGGGGTTCGGCAATATAATACATGCAAGAGAATGCTTTTATTGGAGGACTTGGCCCTCTTCCAATAAAATCTAACTTTCTACCTTGACTTGGAGAAATTTAGATTTTTTACTTTATTTACCTAAATTGTCTATATGGAGTCTGTGGGTTTCTATTTCACAACATAGGAGAATACAAAGGTGAATAGGGTCCCTGTTTTTAAGGCATTTATAATCTAATAGGAGACATAAGCCATATAGACAAGTAACAGATACAAATTAGTATATAAATGCTACAAATATGCTATTAGAATTTAGAGGAACTTCTGGCTGTTTACATAGAAATAGGGAAATAAAGAAAGGGAGAATATATCAAGGAAAGCTTCCTAAAGAAGTTCTAGTAAGACTTGATAGACAGAAATGGGGGGGAAATGAATGAATAAGAAATACTGAGGCTTGGAGTGAGTGAATGAATGTACTTTTTATTGAGGTTTCAATGAGTGAATGAATGAGTTCATTGGTGAGGTCATGTAGAGTAATAGAAAGACCACTTGGATTTGGAATCAGATGTGATATCAAATCTTAGATCTTCCACATAGGGTAAGAGAATCATGGAACTGCAGAACTGAAAGGGACCTCAAAGGTTATCTAGTCCAAACCTTATCTGAAATTTGAATTTGGTCTGCAACAGAGACAAGACCCATGTCAATTTGAAAAGAAATTTTCATTGGTGTGTGCAAAGAACAGTGCTTATTCGCATGTTCTGGTTTTATTAAACACTTGGATAAAGGTGTAGATGATTTACTCATCTCATTTGTAGATGACCCAAAGCATTCTCTGTGATAGCTGAGATTCACAAAGATCAGAAGCTAGAACAATGGGCCAAATATGTTAAAATGGCATTCATTAGGTATAAGTGCTTGTGCATAAGTAATGGGGCTTTAAAAAAATCCAGCTGCAGAAATTCAAGATAGGGAGAACTGGGCTGGTGGGTAGTTTACACAAAGAAACTCAAATTTAGGACTAGAAGGGATCTCACAGGTCATATAGGCCATGCTTATTTTATTTTTTTCATTTTGTAAGCAATAACTGATTTAGGTCACTTGTCTAAGGTCACACAGCTTGTAGCAGTGATAGGATTTGAACCTGGGTTCTCTGACTCCAAATCCAGTGTTCTTTTCACTGTACCATGTTTCTTAATAAATGAACTCTAGAAGTACATTCAACTAAATAGAAATTCCTGAATGAGGGGGAAAAAAGTTGATATAATAGTTTTGACTACTGCTAATTGTGATGATTCTATGTAGTAGAAAAATTTTTTTTAAGATTCCATTTAGTTTACTTTTAGCAGTCCTAAGGAATATCAGAGGAAGGGGAGAAACGGTGCAAGTCTTTGGTCAGTCAGTCTGTAGACTGTTGGGAATGATTTCCACTGACCTCCAAAGTAAAAGCTATCTTTGGCTCGCTCTGACTACCTACTTACTGATTAGAATATCTAACAAAAGGTTAGTAATCATTACCTCTTTACAAGTAACAAAACACTTTCTTCACAACAACCTTGTGAAATGAGTGATGAAAATAACACGTTTATGGCCAAAAAACAGATTCAGAAAGCCTGAGGTACTTCCCCAATATCACAGAGCTAGAAATTGGTCAAAACCAGTTTGACTGAGAAGGATTTGGAGATTTTACTTTAGTTTGGAGGATGGATGTTTTGGTAATTTTACTGCACATTCAACATGGGTCAACAGTGTGATGTGGCCCCCAACAGAGACATTTCAATCTTTGCTTGTCTTAAGTAAAGGAAAGCTTGTACAAAATTTATAATCCCACTCTTTCTTGCTCAGATCCCACTTTCAGTATTGTATTCCCTACTGTGAATCACATTTTTTTAGGAAGAGTATTGATAAGCTGAGACTTGAGTTTAGGCCATATGAAAGTCAACTGAAAGAACTGGCAAGGAATGGTCTTAGTTAGAACACCAGAAGACTAAGTCAGAAGAAGAAAAGTATCTGATAGTAATTTTCAAGTATTTGAATGACAAAGAAAAGAGATTAGAATTTGTCTGTTAGGGCTTCAGAGGTCAGAAATAACAGGCAGAAGTGGCTGTGTCCTTTGAATGCTTAAAGGAAGAAAAACAATTGCCTGGAAATTTCCTAAAACATTAATCTTGTCTACAATAGTCTACCACAAGACATACATCAACTTAGAAATTAAATTCTATGATCATATGGTTACAAGAGAAAAAAATATGATTGAAAACTATCTTCAAAAAATTAGTTGAAAACTTCAAAGTGGATTGGGCAGCCTCAGGTTTCAGAAGGCAGTGGCAATGACTGAACAACCACTTGTTGGGTGTGATGCAGAGGGATTTCTTTTACTGGTATTGGAATAACTTGAACTTAATGGGCACCAAAGTCCATCCCAACTCTGAAATTCTATGATTCTGTGTTATAGGTACAAAATATACATGCGTAAATATTGTAACAAATGAAATTCTCCAGAGGCAGTATTTCTTAATTTTAAAATAATTTATTGACTGCTCTAGACACTCCTAAACTGGACAGTTGACTCCCTCCACAATTCCCAATGAGAGTAATCAGGGTAAAAGAGCGGGAATCAAAGAGTGAGAGCCCCTCCATAGGCTAATAGATACTTCTTGTGTCCACACCACTCAGTCTTTCCCCTGGACATTCAAAAACATCTCTGATTGGTAGGTAAATGTCACCAAGGAGGTGACACCCAACTCCTCTGTCATTACTTCATCACAGGAAAAGGGGGGTCCTTGTAAGGATACCAACACACCCTTTCCTTTTCACCATATGGTCCAACATGGTGGCTAGAGCTTGCTGACTTTTCTTACATAAGACAGCTCTTGTTTACAGATAAATAAGGAACATATCTATCTCCATCCTGCTTCTAACAAAAGTCAGCTTAGTGAGATGCCTTGAGGCCAATGAGTAAATTACTTGAAATTGCAAGCTGGCTCACCTTCAAAAATCAAAGGTTTAAGGAAGGTTTCATATAAAAATTATTGAAATCCAACAATAATTTCCCACTACATATATACATGCATACAATTACATATATTCATATATATATACATACACATTTATAATATAATTTTTATATATCTTATATATTAAAAAGTATATTTTCTACTTTTTGGATATATATATGTTTTATATATATATGTGTGTGTGTATTTGCATACAATTTGCATATAATTCTCTGTCTATGCAGCTGTAACAGTTTTTTTGCTAAAAGTATTATTTTTAGAGGTTTATTAAAGATTAAAAATATAAAGAAAATACAAAATAAGAAAGCACGTGTCTAGGCCCAGAGAACCCATTCACAATCACTCACTCTATATCCTGCCTGGTAGAGCTGCTTGTGCCCAGACATGGAAGCCAAGAGAGAGTCTTTGAAAGCGGAAGCAGGAAGCAGGAAGAGAGAGAGCCTAGGCAGATACAGTCAGTTTAAATACCCTGTCTCACTCTCAGCCCAGGTGAGGTTACAAGGCATTTTGGGAAGTGGCCAAGGACTCCTGGGAATTGAAGTCTGGGGTTCAAATCTCCATTTTTACATATCCCCATATGATCCTTATTGCAAAAGATTTTCCCCAAAAGGATCATGAAAATATAATCAACTTAAAGATTACAATAATTTGAGGATAAGAGGAAAAAAGAATAAAACCAATAATTGCTAGACACATTGACAAAAACTCCAGTTAGGGGGCAGTCCCCTTTGGCATGAAAGTATACATACAAATAAATGTTCAATCAACCACACCCAAAGTTCATTCTTGATCTTCTAGTGCAGCTTGTGGTCTGGAGGCATCTTAGTGGTGTCTTCTCCAAACAGTTCAGTTTCTGGATTCATAGAGGTATCATGTTTCTCTACCTAAAATTCTTCTTAAAAGGAATTTAAACTTTTCAATTTAAAATAATAATATTTTTACATTTCCCCGTGAAGAGGGTGATTGAAAAATACAGGATCACTTAGGGATGCATGACTGAGTTATGAGGTATATGGATCAATTGGCAAGAGAAATTAAAAAGACATCAAAAAATCCAAATAAAAAGAAAATTTCTGGATGAAAATATAGACTATCAAAGTCTTATGTGTAAAAACTCCATGTTATAGAAAAGTAAATCTATAACAGGTCCTTGAATCAGGGCCCAATTAAAATGGTCTTAGCAATGATGCATTTACTCAATCAGTAGCCAGGACTACAGAAAGTTGCCACACTATGAAAGACAGAAAAGGGACCAGACTATAGGAGCCAAGTAGGAGCCAAGTTTGGGGATACTCGTCTGTATTTTCAGAGTGAGTGTGGACACAAGGAAGGCCTATGTCCTAACAAATGTTAAACATAGCAACCCTGAGTCTTCACACTAGGTTCAAGACGTTTGTATTGGCTTAGAAGCACACCAATCCATCCTGTATTGGTTTATCTTTGGCCCTATGCAATGGCTCTTTTGTGTATATCTTGTCCTCGAATCAGACAGAATTATTAAGTAAAGTTCCATAATTTTTTTAAATAATTAGGGCATCATTTTTATAGTCTCAAACTTTTGGGGCATGCATTGACATTATAGCAAATGTATTTTAGACTTATATTACTGAAAAATCAAAAAGATAAAGAAAATCTTAATACTGGTGATGTCCTTCAAATATAAAAAAGGAAAGAAAAAGTAAAAAACTGAAATACGATATTGCACATTCAAGAAAAATATAATAAAGAGTTTCAAAATTCAGAAATATAGTTTATAATCATTGACACACTGTGTCAACTAAGAAAATACAGAATGCAAGGCTTTCTCACCAAAAATGAGATCCATTTCCTCTTCATACCTGGCCATGATCCACTGTGAATTTCACAAGGTAACAGTTTTTTTTAAATAAAGAACAGTAGTATAACTATGTAGATATCAGTATCCCCAAAATTCTCAGTAGCCCAATTAAGTACAATAGCCAACAAACACACTATCATATTTCACTTAAGCTGCTGTATGACATTTTTTTAAAAGCCTATGAACTGATGGATATTTGTCACAATTTTTTACAATCATAGCAAATCTTTCAACCTTGGTAAACATATTTTTAAACAAAGTAAAACTTATTTTGGGTTTAGAACATCATCAAGAAATCTAGATATCATTCTCTTGGAAGTTAAGTAGTGAGCTGAAGAGTATAAATGAGAGGTGCTCCTTTTTTTGAGGCTTCTAGGGGTACATGCCCTCGGATTAACTGTCCAAGCTTCCATTCACATTTTTATAAATGTGGTAGTTGGGGGTTAAATTTGTATTTCACTTCAGCTACTAGAATGGGCCTTACTTCATGTTAGGGGCAGGCAAAAATGACCAGAGATTGTTAATAAAAATTCTAAAAATCATGTCTAAAGAACTCTTAAAATCAATTGAGATATTTTAGCTCATTAGATTTTCCAAAGTTGTTGTAGCAATTTTCTGATGGAGTCCATCTATACTCTATGTGACAATTTACAAAGTCAAAAATAGAAAAGCTGTTTTTATGTGGGCCCACTCAATGTTTGTTCAGTATAGTTATAGGGGAAATACAACAGAATTTAACAGTAGTTAAAACCCAGTACATTAAAATGATTCAGTATAACAGAATAGTACAGAATGCAGTAATATATGAATTTAAAATCACAAAGTTAAACCTTAAACAAAATAATCAGCAGAATGCAATAGAATACAGAAAATTTTATAAAACATTGGAGTCCAAAAATTCTTCTTAAAAATATGACCTTCAATCTTTTTAAAGTTCCTTGGGTTTTTAATCCATTTAGATGCCTACTGTCAGAAGGCAGATTGGTAATGTTTAGGCAATGGGATTTAAATGACCCCAAGTGACTTGCCCAGGGTCTGTGTGAAGTGTCTGAGGCCAGATCTGAACCCAGGACCTCCTGTCTCTGGGTCTGGCTCTCAATTCACTGAGCCACCCAGCTGCCTCCATAGTGAGGAATCTCAAATTTGGCTAAAGAGTTGCAGGGAGCTGAATTTTTCCCCTGCATCACATGTGAGGTAAATGAAGGAATCAATATAGTTAAAAGATATCCTTTTAAACTAGCCATGTTTTAAGTTCCTGTTTGGAAAAGTGTCTATCTTCTTTCCCTTTCTTTCTCCCCTCCTGTTATCCCCTGCCCCCAGTCCATGTGGAGGCTAATCGTAGCCTAAGGAAAAATTCCTCACCCAATTTTTACCAGCTGGTAGAAGTGAGTCCTGGGGCAATGAGTCAGAATTGCTGTGCCCGACAGTTCATCTGGGTCGGGATTGTAGGCAACAGGGCAGGTGGGTTGCGTCTGGGCCTGGGGCAATGAGCACTCTGTTCCAAGGCTAGAGTTTTCTGGGCAGGCAGTTAGTGACCAGGTGAGCGAGATTTGGGTTAAACAGATCCGGACGATGGGATCAGGAGCTGAACCGGCCAACTGGGCAGGAAGGGCAGGCAGGTGAGTGATATTGAATCAAGAAAGGCTGAAGCAGATGCCTGCAGGTCATAGCTGATCAAGACAGTTTTCTCAAAAAGCATCTTGGAGAAATGTGGCTTAGAAATCATTATCTAGGCTATCTTTCTTTTAGTGTTTTTCATAAAAGCTATGAGCTCCCTCTGACTCAAGGAGGCAGGGGGAGGGATAAGTTGGTTAGGAGGGTTAGTGTCCAGAGAAGGGTGGGACAGAGATTCTGATAATGTTCTTAACTCTCTTTTAATGCTTTTCATAAAAGTTACGATCTCCCCATGACTTCCCTCTATAAGCTCCCGCTGAGTTTTGCATTTTGTTGAATATTAGAGGGAGCAATTGGTTGGTTTGACTGAGAAATGAGTTCTTCAAGGAGATCCAATATTACAGCTACAACAATCAAAAACTCAAAGGAAAGTAGTATGTTGATTAGATTTTGCCATAAGTTCCATGGGATGAGCCCTTTCAGAGAGACAAGGAATTCTGTATTTACAAGTTTGGTCATTGAGCTGATGAGCCAGCTGTAAGTAAGTTGCAGACTAATGCTTGTACTAAAAAAAGAACAAAGTATTTACTGAAAAAACCAGTTATTAACTAAGTTCTGAACTGGCTGTAACTCCATATTTCTAAAGTAAACATGTGGGAAGCAGGACAAGGCCAAAAGCTTTTCCTAGGTTTTTCTTAATCCTAATTTAGGCAGTTGTTCCTGAAAGGAATGGATATTTAAAAACAACTCTTCTAGCCAGGACCTTAGTGCCCTGTTGCTAAAATTTAAAACAGCTGTATTCTATTTAATTTAAGGAGAAATCAAAAAGTTTTTTTACTCACCCGCTCTTGCAGCTGTGTTCTGAAGCCGAGTTAGCACATTTAAAAAGACTGACTGACAGAGCAAGCAATAAAGAGAGAAAGGAAAGAGATTTCACAGAAACTTTTGAGGGTTTTTTCACCAACTTCGTGGTCAGCCATAAACTATGGCAATTAAAGTAGTGTTTGCCATAAACTGTGACCGTGGAAATATGGTTTAAATCAAAAATAAAGTGGTTGCCATGGGGAAATTCCCAAATATGAATATACCCAAGTCATCTGGGTTTTTATGGAGATTTTAATTAATACAAATAAGGAATTAATGAGAGAGAGAGAGAGAGAGAGAGAGAGAGAGAGAGAGAGAGAGAGAGAGAGTAAGAGGAAACAATGAGAAAAGGGAAAGGCCAGCCGAGGCCAGCCTAGGCCAGCCTAGGCCCAAGTCCTAAGAGAGAGATCAGTCAGTCTTTAATCCACTCACCACAAAATTTGTCCCAAGCAAGATTCTAGTGTTCAGAGAGACCCACCAGTTCAGCTCCTGAGCTCCACTTCAGCTTCCAAGTCTGAATTCTTTCTCAGAGGCCTTCAACTCAGCTTTTGACCTCCTTTTAAAGAGAATTTTCTCCTATGTCACCTCCCCTAAGTTCTCACATCTATCAATCACAGTAGAAGCTTTCCAAAGGACAGACCATTCTTAATTCACACCTGAGTAGACTAAACTTTTGAGTAATTCACACCTGAGTAGACTAAAACCTCACACCTCTTTTGTTAAGTCTTGTCCCTTACAAGTTTGCAAGTTGCCTGACCTTCATAGGTACTTAGCAGCTTCCTAAAAATAGACTTAGCTTAAGGCTTTTGCTTCACTATAAGTATGAGTTTTCATTGTTCAATAAAGAGTTTACAACTTTATCTTCCCCTAAAGTATGCTTAAGTATGGTTGGAGTAGAGTTCTCACATTCCTGACTAAGTCCCTTCATTGTTTAAAATGGGGAATGGTCTTAAACAAGTGTTCTGAAGTAGGGTCTGAGAATTTTTTTTTTTTAAATATATTTTATTTGGTCATTTCCAAGCATTATTCGTTAAAGACATAGATCATTTTCTTTTCCTCCCCCCCCCAACCCCTCATAGCCGACGCGTAAGTCCACTGGGCATTAGATGTTTTCTTGATTTGAACCCATTGCTTTGTTGATAGTATTTGCATTAGAGTGTTCATTTAAAGTCTATCCTCTGTCATGTCCCCTCAATCTTTGTATTCAGGCAGTTGCTTTTTCTCGGTGTTTCCACTCCCATAGTTTATCCTTTGCTTATGAGTGGTGTTTTTTTCTCCTGGGTCCCTGCAAGTTGTTCAGGGACATTACACCACCACTAATGGAGAAGTCCATTACGTTCGATGATACCACAGTGTGTTTGTCTCTGTGTACTATGTTCTCCTGGTTCTGCTCCTCTCGCTCTGCATCACTTCCTGGAGGTTGTTCCAGTCTCCATGGAACTTCTCCACTTTATTATTCCTTTTAGCGCAATAGTACTCCATCACCAACATATACCACAGTTTGTTCAGCCATTCCCCAATTGATGGGCATCCCCTCATTTTCCAGTTTTGGGCCACCACAAAGAGCGCAGCTATGAATATTTTTGTACAAGTCTTTGTGTCCATTATCTCTTTGGGGTACAGACCCAGCAGTGCTATGGCTGGGTCAAAGGGTAGATATTCTTTTGTCGCCCTTTGGGCATAGTTCCAAATTGCCCTCCAGAATGGTTGGATCAGTTCACAGCTCCACCAGCAATGAATTAATGTCCCTACTTTGCCACATCCCCTCCAGCATTCATTACTTTCCTTTGCTGTTATGTTAGCCAATCTGCTAGGTGTGAGGTGATACCTCAGAGTTGTTTTGATTTGCATCTCTCTGATTATAAGAGATGTAGAACACTTCTTCATGTGCTTGTTAATAGTTTTGATTTCTTTATCTGAGAACTGCCTATCCATTTCCCTTGCCCATTTATCAATTGGAGAATGGCTTGATTTTGTGTACAATTGATTTAGCTCTTTATAAATATGAGTAATTAAACCTTTGTCAGAGGTTTCTATGAAGATTTTTTCCCAATTTGTTGTTTCCCTTCTGATTTTAGTTATATTGGTTTTGTTTGTACAAAAGCTTTTTAGTTTGATGTAGTCAAAATTATTTATTTTACATTTTGTGATTCTTTCTATATCTTGCTTGGTTTTAAAGCCTTTCCCCTCCCAAAGGTCTGACATGTATACTATTCTGTGTTTACCCAATTTACTTATGGTTTCCTTCTTTATGTTTAAGTCACTCACCCATTTTGAATTTATCTTGGTGTAGGGTGTGAGGTGTTGATCTATTCCTAGTCTCTCCCACACTGTCTTCCAATTTTCCCAGCAGTTTTTATGAAATAGTGGATTTTTGTCCCAAAAGCTGGGATCTTTGGGTTTATCGTATACTGTCTTGCTGAGGTCGCTTTCCCCCAGTCTATTCCACTGATCTTCCTTTCTATTTCTTAGCCAGTACCAAATTGTTTTGATGACTGCTGCTTTGTAATATAGTTTTAGGTCAGGGACTGCAAGGCCCCCATCATATGTGTTTTTTTTCATTATTTCCCTGGATATCCTTGATCTTTTGTTCTTCCAAATGAACTTTGTTATGGTTTTTTCTAAATCAGTGAAGAAGTATTTTGGTAGTTCAATGGGTATGGCACTAAATAGATAAATAAGTTTGGGTAGGATGGTCATTTTTATTATATTGGCTCGTCCTATCCATGAGCAGTTAATGTTTTTCCATTTGTTCAAGTCTAGTTTTAGTTGTGTGGCGAGTGTTTTGTAGTTGTGTTCATATAGTTCCTGTGTTTGTCTTGGGAGGTAGATTCCTAGGTATTTTATTTTGTCTAAGGTGATTTTGAATGGGATTTCTCTTTCTAGTTCTTGCTGCTGAGCTGTGTTGGAGATATATAGAAAAGCTGATGATTTATGTGGGTTTATTTTGTATCCTGCAACTTTGCTAAAGTTGTTGATTATTTCAATTAGCTTTTTGGTTGAATCTCTAGGATTCTTTAAGTAGACCATCATGTCATCCGCAAAGAGTGATAACTTGGTCTCCTCCTTGCCTATTTTGATGCCTTCAATTCCTTTATCTTCTCTAATTGCTACTGCTAGTGTTTCTAGTACAATGTCAAATAGTAGAGGTGATAATGGGCATCCTTGTTTCACTCCTGATCTTATTGGGAATGCATCTAGTTTATCCCCATTGCAGATGATATTAGCTGTTGGTTTTAGATATATACTGTTTATTATTTTTAGGAATGACCCTTCTATTCCTATGCTTTCTAGTGTTTTTAATAGGAATGGGTGTTGTATTTTATCAAAGGCTTTTTCTGCATCTATTGAAATAATCATGTGATTCTTGCTAGTTTGCTTGTTGATGTGGTCAATTATGTGGATGGTTTTCCTAATGTTGAACCAGCCCTGCATCCCTGGTATGAATCCTACTTGATCATGGTGAATGATCCTTCTGATCACTTGCTGGAGTCTTTTTGCTAGTATCCTATTTAAGATTTTTGCATCTATATTCATTAGGGAGATTGGCCTATAGTTTTCTTTCTCTGTTTTTGACCTGCCTGGTTTTGGAATCAGTACCATGTTTGTGTCGTAAAAGGAGTTTGGTAGAACTCCCTCTTTGCTTATTATGTCAAATAGTTTGTATAGTATTGGGATTAACTGTTCTCTGAATGTTTGATAGAATTCACAGGTGAATCCATCAGGCCCTGGGGACTTTTTCTTAGGAAGTTCTTTGATGGCTTGTTGGATTTCAATTTCTGATATGGGATTATTTAGGAATTCTATTTCCTCTTCTGTTAGTCTAGGCAGTTTGTATTTTTGTATATATTCATCCATTTCTCCTAAATTGGTGTATTTATTGCCATATAATTGGGCAAAGTAATTTCTAATGATTGCCTTAATTTCCTCCTCATTGGAGGTGCTGTCCCCCTTTTCATCTTTAATGCTGTGAATTTGCTTTTCTTCCTTCCTTTTTTTAACTAGATTGACCAGTACCTTGTCTATTTTGTTTGTTTTTTCAAAGTACCAGCTTCTTGTCTCATTTATTAAATCAATAGTTCTATCACTTTCGATTTTATTAATTTCTCCCTTAATTTTTAGGATTTCTAATTTGGTTTTCTGCTGGGGGTTTTTAATTTGATCACTTTCCAGTTTTTTCATTTGCATTTCCAATTGATTGATCTCTGCTCTCCCTTGTTTGTTAATATAAGCATTCAGGGATATGAATTTACCTCTGATTACCGCTTTGGCTGCATCCCAAAAGGTTTGGAAGGATGTTTCGCCATTGTCATTTTCCTCGATGAAATTATTAATTGTTTCTATGATTTCTTCTTTAACTAAACGGTTTTGGAGTATCATATTGTTTAATTTCCAATTGGTTTTAGATTTGGTTTTCCATGTACCATTACTAATCATTATTTTTATTGCCTTGTGATCTGAGAAGGCTGCATTCATTATTTCTGCTTTTCTGCATTTGTGTGCTATGTTTCTGTGACCTAATGTATGGTCAATTTTTGTGAATGTGCCATGTGGTGCTGAGAAGAAGGTGTATTCCTTTTTATCCCTATTTATTTTTCTCCATATGTCTATTAATTCTAATTTTTCTAAGATTTCATTCACTTCTTTTACCTCTTTCTTATTTATTTTTTGATTTGATTTATCTAAATTTGATAATGGTTGGTTTAAGTCTCCCACTAGTATGGTTTTATTGTCTATTTCTTCCTTCAATTCTCCTAGTTTCTCCATTAGAAATTTGGGTGCTATATTATTTGGTGCATACATATTGATTAATGATATTTCCTCATTGTCTATAGTCCCTTTTAACAAAATATAATTACCTTCCCTATCCCTTTTGATCAGGTCTATTTTTGCATTGGCTTTATCAGATATCATGATTACCACTCCTGCCTTCTTTCTATCAGTTGAAGCCCAGAAGGTCTTACTCCATCCTTTAATTCTGACCTTGTGGGTGTCAACCCGCCTCATGTGTGTTTCTTGAAGACAACATATGGTAGGGTTTTGGATTCTAATCCATTCTGCTATTCGTCTACGTTTTATGGGTGAGTTCATCCCATTCACGTTCAAAGTTATGATTGTCATTTGTGGACTCCCTGGCATTTTGATTGCCTTCCCTAATTCTAACCTTTTCTTCTTCGGCTCTACCTTTTAGTCCAGTGATTTACTTTGAAACAGTCCCCCTTGTCCCCTCCCTTGATGTTTCCCTTTTTAGTCCCTCCCTTTTTGTTCCCTCCCCCTCCCCCCTCTCTTACCCTCCCTTTTTGTTCTCCCTCTCCCCCTCCCCCCCTTGGTTTTCCCTTCTCCTTACCCTTGTTGGGTAAGATAGAATTCAAGATCCCAATGGATCTGGAGGTTTTTCCCTCTCAGAGCTGATTTCCCTGAGATTGAGGTTTAAGTAACCCCCCCCCCCTCTCTTCCTCTCCTTCTTATAGGAGTTTTCTTCCCCTCCCCTTCCCATGTGAATCTTTGTGTGAGAATGATTATTCTATTTGGTCTTTCTTTACCCCCTATTTATACATTACATTTTCCCCACATGTTAGTATACATAGGTTGATATAAATGTAGTCCTTATAGAAGAGAGTTTGAGTAAAAGAAGAAGATAACATTTTCCCCTTTCCTTAATATTTACCTTTTCAGGTATTCCTTGCTCTTTGATTTTCGGTATCAAACTTTCCACAGAGCTCTGGTCTTTTCTTTGCAAAAAGTTGGAAGTCTTCTATTTTGTTGAATGCCCATACTTTCCCTTGGAAGTATATAGTCAGTTTTGCTGGGTAGCTGATTCTTGGTTGGAGACCCAGCTCTCTTGCCTTTCTGAAGATCATGTTCCATGCCTTACGATCATTCAGAGTAGAACTTGCAAGGTCTTGGGTGACCCTGATTGGCATTCCTTTATATCTAAATTGTCTTTTTCTGGCTTCCTGTAGGATTTTTTCTTTTGTTTGATAGCTTTGGAATTTGGCAATTACATTCCTGGGAGTTGTCTTTTGGGGGTTTAGTGTAGAAGGTGTTCTGTGAGCTCTGTCAGTGGCTGTATTGCCCCCTTGTTCTAGAATCTCTGGGCAATTTTCTTTGATTATATCTTGTATCACCATGTCCAGTTTGGTGTTTATTTCTGGCTTATCTGGGAGTCCAATTATTCTTAAATTATCCCTTCTCCCCCTATTTTCCAGATCTATCACCTTGTCGGTGAGATATTTTATGTTCTCTTCTAATTTCTTGGTATTTTGGCTTTGCTTTATTGATTCTTGCTCTTTTACACGATCGTTGTCTTCCAGCTGCCTGATTCTGGCCTTTAAAGCCTGGTTTTCTTTTACAGTTTGGTCAAACTGGTTTTGTAGATGCGTGAATTTCTTTTGCATTATTTCCAACTTTTCCTCCCAGAAGGCTTCCATCTTTTTGGTCATTTCTGATTCAAATTCTTCATAGGTTTGTGGAGAGTTTCCATTTCCTTTGGAAGGTTTTGGAGCATTTTCTTTTATATTATCTTCTGTCTGCTCTGTATTTTGTATTTTGGCTCCATAGAATGTGTCCAAAGTCGCCCCTTTCTTCTTATTTTTCTTGGTATTTTGGGGCTTCTGTGGTTCTGTGGAGTTTGTCATCTCTGAATGTGGAGGATTAGTTTTTCTTGTCTCTTTCTGGTGTTCAGAGGCAGTCCTGGGCAGATAGTTCTATGGGCTTTCCCTGGGTTAAACTGAATATGCCTCACTGGAACTGGAATGGAAGGGTCGGACCACGAGGCCACACTCTCCCCCCGGCTCGCTTTCCGGAAGTTGCCTTCAGAATCGCTGGCCGTGAGGCTGTTTCGTCGGCCTGCGGGGGGATGGGCTGCCGCTTCCCCAAGCTCCGAGAGCACAGACTTTCACTGAGACTTGGATAGCAGGATCCAGCCGGTGAGGCTGTCTTGCCCGCCCTGAGGGTTGCTGTTGTTTTGACCAGCTCTCTGCAGCGGAAGCCCCAGGCAGTAACTTTCACCGGGACTGTAGAAGGCCCTGAGGGTTGTTGTTCCTCAGACCCTGCTCTCTGAGCCGGCCGGGCTGCGGCTTCCGGGAGCCTTGGACTCTGCGCTCCTACCCCTGAGGGCCGAGTGATCTCGGGTTCTGGCTTTTAAGGGGAGCCGTACCTTTTGAACCGGGTCCAGGTCCAGGAGGAGGGTTCCCAGGGTCTGTGCTGTTGATCGTTTTGAATTTCGGCGCCTTAGGAGCTTCTAGTTTGAGATCGGTCGGGAAGGGTTTTCCGGAGATCTGAGCTTTAGCTTTCTCTAAGCCGCCATCTTAACCGGAAGTCCGGGTCTGAGAATTTTTAAGATTCACACTTATCCATCTCATTTTACAAATGAAGAAATGAAGATAAACTGGGTTAAGTAACTTGCCTGGGATCATACAACTTGTATGTGAGGCTGGATTTGAACTCAGTTTTCCTGACACCTAGCTGTCTCAACCAAGAAGGAGGTGAACAGAATTGCAAAAATAAAGAGAGGCTGACAATAGGAAAACTCATTTTGGAGATCATCTTGAGAGAAATAAAGATATTCTGGATATGGAGTAGAAGGAATAGTTGGGTCAGTCATCCAAATAGAGAAATTGTAAGATCAAGGTCAGGAATAAGGAAAATAGAGGGGAAAAGGAGCCTTCAGATGTGTTGATGGGGATGTAAGGGGTTGTGACCATAAGGGAGAAAAGGGCTAGTCAAGGATTTCCTCCTAAGGAAATTTTCCCAAATCAGTTGAGTCAGGTGATCATGAAGATATTAGCTTTAGCTTGAAGCTTATAGAGTAAAATTGAATTCAAGACCAGAGAAGAATTTACTTCATCAAGAATTTAAGAGGCTAAAAGAAGAATTTATGCCTAGCATTTGACTAGTAAGAATGGTGAGTGATCACAAAAATTGGGCTAAATTAAGTGGCTACGTTTGGAAAGAGAATTAAAATGGAGAGTAATGCTTTCCACTGGGGTGAAGTTGGATGAATAGTTTGTATGTGCAACTTATTTTGGATCAATACTCTTTGTCTTCTGATTAGTTTGTTGTGAACTTTTGCTTGTAGAAATGGACTTAGACTGAAGAAAACAATGGGGAAAAAGTACTGGATTTTAATTCAGAGGACCTGAATTCAATTATTAATTCTGCCTCTACTATTTGGGTGACATTGAGCTAATCATGTCATCTCTTTGAGCTTCACTTCCCTCATTTGTCAAATGAAGGGATAGACTAGCTGGCCTCTAAGACATTTTATAGCCCTCCTCTAATGATGGCCATTCTGATTGTCATCCAATAAAATGCTGTGAACCAGGATGAGACCTAAGAAAATAATCTGGTTCCCCTATTAGTGATACCTGTAAGATCTGTAAGGCTGACATAAAGAAGGAACCAAATTCAGCTGAGAAATTTTTCTGTAAGGAGGCTACTTTGTGGGTACACCATTTAGTCATATTGTCCCTCATAAGACTGTTATGTATTGAATGCTTTTTATACTTAGGCAGTCTCAGAGTGTGAGGAGTAGGTGTATGTGTGACTAGGGTGGGGAACATGTTGAGAAAGTGAGACTAAAGGTGAGGTGGAGAGGGCTGAGGAAGGCATGACAGTAGGTATGTGTCCTTTTTATGGCTCATACTTTGGTAACTAGAATTGTGACTTTGAATCCTATTTGACCTCTCTGAGTCTCAGTCCCTGAGATTCTGTACTCTATAAATCCAGTGGTGATATGGTAGCTGTGAGAGCATTACTTCTATTATTATTTTTCAGGTGAGACTGGGATCAAATATGAAACGATAAATGTAGAAGAGAAGATATGGCTGTGGGATATTCACCAATACTCACACTTTCCTCTGCCCTCCCTGGAGTCTGTGACAGAAGTGAAGACTTTCCTCTTGCCTGGCTTACCAACCCACTCAACTGCCATTGTGTCCATACATTAGTCAGAGCAATGTCTGAGTATTCCCACGTGGAAATCTCCTCTCTAAAATGAAAGGGTCTTCATTCTCCGAATGAAGTAGATAGTGCCTTCCCTCATTCTTGCCTTTTTCTTTGCCTGATTTCCCGCCCTCAACCCCCATCTTCCCTACATGAACTCTTTCCTTAGCTAACCCATCTCTAGTGCTAATATGGAGAGAACACTTAGAAGGAACATTGGTGAATGAAGTAATTTTTGACATCTTTTCTTCTAGACCCAAATCTAAACAAAACATCTCTTTTACCATATGGAAATAGTAAAAATGAGGCATATTCATTGCTAGGTGACACATTGCAATAGCACAGCTATTTTCAGCTCTTAACACAAGTCATTAGAATTTGATGCACAGAATGCCTAATTAATGCACAGTAAGGTTAAGTTATGTGGAGTGGCCCACTTTTTCCATCAGAATATTTCAAAGACAACTAAAGAATAATTTGTGATTTTAGCTTTCCAAACAGAAATAACTAAATGTGCCTTTCAATATAGACAGTCTGTCCCAGACTTGAATTTCTCTTGAGGGCTGATGTCACTCCCTCTCAAGTTAAATTCGAGATAGAAGTGAAATGATTATAGTTTTATATAAGCATTGAGTGAAGAGGACTGATATTTTTCTCCTATCCCACCACCCTGAAAACTGTCAAATTATTTTCTTGATCTTTCCCACCAAATCCACCGTTCTTCTGAAGTTCTCTTATAATTCCCTAGGTTTATAGCCTTGGAATCACCCTTGACTCTTCATTTTCACCCCACACATCTAATCAGTTTCTAGTTTTATCAATTCTTCCTGCACAATATCACATCTGTCCCCTTCTCTCTTCTCTTCACTCTTACCCCAGCCAATCATCATTTTCACCTGGGGCTGTTGCAATAGTTTCCTAATCAGTCTTTTTTGTCTCTAGTCTTTTATATTTCTATCCCATCCTCTGTAGAGCTGACAAAGTAATATTCTTAAAGAATGATGGCACCCCACTGCTCAAGAAACTCTAGTGCAATGATAGTGAACCTATGACACAGGTGCCAAAGATGGCACACAGAGCACTCTCTGTGGGCATGTGACTATTTGGAGTCAGAGGACCTCAATTTTAATCCTAATTCTGTTACCCTGTGCAACTTTGAATCAATCACAAAATCTGATTGGACTAGCTTTCTGCCTGTGTAAAATGGGAGAGGTAGAGTAGATGATTTCTAAGGTTCCTCCCAAGCTCAGATTTGTAATCCTATAATCTTATTCATCCTATTGTCCTATTATCTCAACAACCACAATAATAATTTATGCTTACATAGTTTTGTACTATTACAAAACAACTTTTCACTTATTTTATTTGATAAAAAACTGTGGCCACTGGAATCTTATCTTCTGATCAGAGATATAGTTAGCATGGCATGGCCTGGGCTTTGATCCAGGTACCGAGACAAAGTGTTGTATCTTGGATATTCCCTCACTTCTGGATAGAGCACTAGCTGCCTATTTGCTCAATTTCTCTAGCTCCCATGATCTGTCTCCAACTCACCTAGTCACAGCAAAGGTGACACTATTAGACTTTCCCTCCCAGACTTAATTGAGTTTAGCCTAAATGCTAGAATTCCTAGTCCTGGCTCTGTTTATAACCAAAAACCAATGGGTAGGAGAGGAGCTGGTTAACTACTATTTACTTTTTTTAAAAGTGATCCTCCTTATCATAAAAAGGATGCTGGTTATTTGAACAAGTTTACCAAAGCTAACTGATTGTTAGGGCTTCTTGAATATAAACTCTAGAGTCAGAAGTCCTCTGAGATTTGGAGAAAGTTACTCTTCTCTTCAATGACCTAGTTTTAGCCAAAATTAGACTAATAATATCCATTCACAGCTCAGTATTGTGAGGATTAGAGAGATAATGTATGCAAATGTATGCATTCAGCTCCTTATGCAAAAGAAGCTGTCTTAAGGCTAGGGCATTATTATCATTTACACTTTCCCCAGCATTCTTTAGGCATGAAAATTTCTCTATCTATGCTCTTGCTACCCTTATCCTCTATGGAATAGTCAACTCTTAGACTTCTTTCTTTGGTCTTTTCAATCTCCTTTATCTACCATGGCCTGATTGGGAGCAGGGACTGCCTAGGGTTGGTTTGGTTTAGCTCTGAGCTAAGCCCTGAGACCTTGGGAAAATAATTTTACATTTCTTAGTCTCCAGTTCCTCTCCCATAAAATGATAGAGGTGGGCACAACACTTTCTGTGGTTCTTTCTAGCTCTAATTTCCATGTCCCTAGTCAAGAAGATGATTATTCATTTTATGCATCTTACTGACTTGGGTCTATCTTCTGTCTAGTTCTCTCTCTCTCACACACACAGATCTACATCTTCCTATTTTAATAACATAAAAGACTCCACAGATGCTTTTCTATAATCTGGATTTTTCTGATTCCCATATAAAGAACAAAAGATAATTTTATAAGAAGAGGAGCTTGCTTTTCTGTTTTCAGTACCTGTTCCTAAGGGCAGTTACTGTTGAGCCTGTCCCAAGCTAGAGGCTATCCCATCCTAAATGAGAATTTCACCTACTTGATCATAAATTGTCAGAACTGGAAGGGACCTCAGAATTCATTAACCTTTTCATCTTACTGATGAGAAAACTGAAGTCCAGAGACTTGAAGTAATTGGCCCAAGTAAACCAAATGAGCAAAAAGCAAAGTTGAGTTTTGTTTTCAGATCCTCTTAACTCTAAAGTCAGCATTATTTCTTCCTTCTAGGTCTTGCAACTCCCTGACTACTTTTGATTTCTCTCCCTTGCCAGTTCTAACATTTTATAGTATATTCTACAAATAATTTTCCAATAATTACCTAGATTTTCCTGTGAAAACTGATTTTAAGGCCTAATGTCATGGATAATTGGCTAAATGCAGGTTTTTAGTTCATACAATCTTGAAATGTAGTAGAACCCAGAAATAAAGAGAAATGGAGTGGGCCACAGAAAACATAGAAATTTCAGGGAACAAATGAAGGATTCTCCTAAACCAGTCTGGCCAGAGAAGACCATTTCTGATGACCATTCATAAATGGATAAAAATGGCATGCCTGTTCCACTTCCTGATATCTTCATAAGTCCTGATGAACAACTTCTTCAATACTAGTCCTTCCCCTCAGTCATCTGCCCTTCCCAGTCACAAGGATTCTCAGGTCTCACCCACTCCCCAAATTTACACATCCTTGAGGACACGTGTCAACCTCAAGTCCTTCCCAAAGTCACAGAAGTCACCACCTCCAGCCACGTCAAAGTCACCTGTAAGTCACATGCCTCCTACCTCCTTGCTTGTCAAATATTCAGCTCTCTCATAAAACCAATAAAAACCCCACTTTTTTTTTAATAGAGGCAGGCAGACTCCCATCAATCTCCCTAATCTCCTTTTAAAATTTATTGGGATGCCTTTATAATTCTTTAGGTGGGCAATCCTATGAAGGGTAAAATTTAGAGTTGAGACTGAATATATTATTTAGTGGTTACCAGGGACTTAAATTCTAAATCCCAATGAAATACTCAAGTCAGAATGAGATTTTATGGTGGTTTATTTACAATAGAAGGAAGAAATTAAGAATGAGAGAGAAAGAAGGAAAGGGGTAGAAGATCTGCTCCAGCCTGGCCTGAGCTAGGGGGAGTTCAGAGGTCTCTCAGCCAAGGGGCCTTCCCAGAAGATTAAAATCTAGCTCGGTTTCCAGCCACAAGGTCTCCAAGACAAGAGGCCTCTTCAGAGGCTAGTGCCTTCAGAAAGTTCAAAGGAAAGGGGAGTCAGCCTTATCACTCACCACTTGGTCCCTTCAAGGAAAGCAGTCTGAGGTCTCACACTAAGCTCCTCCAGGCTCGAGTTCCAGGGCCAAGTTAGAAAAGGCCACAAATGCCCCCAAAGCCCCAAAAGCTGCTAAAAGTCCCTCTCACAGGAAGTCACGAGAAGTATATAGGCAATTCTTTACATCACTTCCTGTGTCTCACATGTACCAATGGTGGCTTGAACTTGGTTTAGGACAGCCCAGGGTGTCAGTCAGTTGTTTCTGATTTGTCACTTGCTAACACATGCTGGTCATAGGCTTTCCTCCCCTACACCCAATCCTTAAGTGGGGGTGTATACATTCCTGGTTGCTATAATTCTAAAGACTAAGCAGGGTGGAGTAAAACTAAAATTCACAATCCTCCTGAATCAGAATAGCTCTCCCATAACAGAGGGTCTAGAACCAAAATGAACAGAAAGAATAGTATCCTCTGTCAAGTGGGCATTTGGTATCCCTTAAATTCTACCCTTTGACTCCAACTCATTGTCTGAGGATTTGTGAATGCTATTTGTCATTTTTTAAAAAAAGGAATGAGTATTCATGGAACAACCTTCCATATTTCCTTCCTACAACTTTGGACCCTGGGACTGAGGAAAAGTCATAGTAGGCAGTAAATATAAATTTCATAGGAGCAGGGTTTTTGCAACATTTGCCTTGTGCTTTCTTTTTTTTTTTTTTAAACCCTTACCATCTGTCTTGGAGTCAATACTGTGTTGACTGGGAAGTGTTTGAGGTCAGATTTGAACCTAGGACCTCCCATCTCTAGGCTGGCTCTCAATCCACTGAGCTACCCAGCTTCCCCCTGCCTTGTGCTTTCTAATAATTAAAGCTACCCTATATTGGAGTAAACCCACTCAAATCATACAGTAATATCCCATTTACACAGAACTCAGTTATCCAGAGCTGTCTCTTATCTAGAATAGAGGCAAGAATTAGGAAGCAAGCAGAAAAGGACCCTGGCCACGCAAAATGAGTGTCATAAAAGCTCTTCACTACAGTTTGAGTAATTTATTTTTTGGAAAGCCCCTCAGGTCCTCACCCAGGGCCTATTTACTGTGACTTTATAGATAATTCTGACAAGCCTGGTTATTTGCTTTCTAAAACCACATCAGGTTGGATGCAACAAATTAGGAGTGGAGAGAGGAGCTGTCAGAAGCAGATGTACTGACAGCAGTGAGAGGTGACATCTGACAGCAAAGTGAGGTGACATAAAAACTTGGGAAAATACATACAAGAACACAAATAGCACAGCTGTCTGGGCATGTCAAGACTGGCTTTCAGTATAGCTACAGCTCTTTAAGTGGAAAATGGGAGGGAGAGGATGGTGGGGGGGAGAGTAGCTGTGGAGCCCCAATACAGTTTGATAATGAAATAAATAACCAAATCCTCTATATTGGGCACTGTGATCTTCCCCCTGGAACTCCTGTTTAACAAACACCCCTAATTCAGTGAGCTTGCCTAAATCAATTGTTACCTCTTCCAAGACCCCTTCTCTGATCCCTTCCATCAATAATGATTTTTCTCCTCAGGCCTCACAAAAATCTTTGCCTTATAATTCCTTAATGCATTTGGCAAATCTTCAACATTCATGCATTTAACTCTCATGACTTTAAGCATTCTTGTGATTTTATTAATTACCTCATTTTCTCTTTCGCCTTGGCAACCATGAATAATACATCCAAGTTTGTGGAATGGCTAGTGTCCTTCTAGGTGCTTCACGGATCTTGTTCACCCTTTTGCGTGAAAATAGGTCTCTGTGCCTTCATAGCATATTTTCATCAATCTCTTTTAAAATCCAAGTTTTGTATTGCAGTTATGGCCCCAATGCCTAGGACAAGTTATTGAGGCTCTAAGTCCAAGTATGCAAAGTCCATGATGTGTTTTGCTGTCATTATGAGTTTGGTGTTAATGAATTGATGATTCATTATATTGGCAAAAAGAGGGAAGGTGTTTGTAAAAGAATCTGTTCCATAAAGTTCTAAAGTAATCTTTTAAGTACATGATGAGGGAATTGGAAAAAATGGAAAAAGGGTTAGGTTTGTAAGTAAATATGATGGCTGAAGAATGAAAAAGTGTGGTTAATATCACAACACCTCCCTGAAGGCCCAAAACATTTATAAATGTGCAATGAAGGCCCAACAAAAGAAACCTTTTGTACCTAGCCAAGGGTGGGTTTATCTTTTTAAGTTGAAGTGGTTTTTTTTTTTTTAATGTGAAATTTGGAGGTGTAACCAATATGGTATAATAAAGAACCACTCAGCTGAGCTTTTCCAATTCCCCTCCAGACAACTCTAAAATAATAGTTTTAAATAAATAATAACAAATTAATTGACTAAAATAAATAATAAAATTAAATAAATTATTTAAATTTAAAAATAATAATTTCAAATAAAATTTTAGAGTAGCAAAACCAACAAAAGTTTGGGTGAAACAAACTTCCTGCCCAAGACAATTTAGGAGGCAGGTAGTAAAGTTCTTAAAGGTAGAAGTTAGCCTTGGGAGCACATTACAGGAAGCACAGGCCACTGTGGGGCCAGTGGTGGGACTTAGAGACAGTTTTGTTGATACCAGCAGGAGCTTTATGAGCTCCCAGTTCATGGAAGATAAAAGGAGATTGAAAGACGATCCTTTACACTGAGTTCAGGTAGCTGTTGTATTGCCCATATGCAGTTCTATACCACAAACTCAGGGCCAAAAGGAGCTATAGTACTGCCAGTGACAAGAGAGAAAGGGACCTGGTCATGGTTCCAGGATGCAAAGGTGTATTTGTAGTTATTCATGGGGAAATAAGGGTACGGATTTCAATTTCAAGACAGAGTGGATCCACTAGCAATTGCAGCTACAAGAGAGCTAGGTACTTGGTCATAGTCCCAGGGCCAGGAGGTGTTCTAGTGCGGGAGGCTATAGGGGAACATGGTTCTTCCTGGATGAAGAGTAGAGCATAGGCCAGGAGAGCAGTAACTACAATTCTTCTTAGATCATACCACCACAAACACCAAAAACCTACAAACTTTCAGAGATAGCTTTGAAAAAAGCAGCAATAAATGTCTAAAGTTTGGGACAATGCCTCTTTGATAAGAAGTGCAATGCCTGACCTTTAACTTAAAAAAGTAAACAAAAAACAAAAAAACAAGAAAAAGTTTTAAAAAATGAGGAAACAATAACAACAAAAAAGAACCTGACCATAAATGTTATTATGGTGACAGGGTTGATCAAGACACAAACTCAAAAGACAATGAAGTCAAAGTGGCTCCATGCAAAGCATAAAAAAAAAATGAATTGGTCATAGGCCTCAAAGGAATTCCTAGAATAGTTCAAAAAGGATTAAAAAATAATAAAGGTAGAGGAAAATTTCAGAAAATAGATGAAAGGAATGTCAGAAAATTAGGGATGAAAAGAGTCAATGGTTTGGTAAAGAAGGCACAAAAATTTCAGAAGATAAAAACACTTTAAAAACAGATCAAAGAGGCACAAAAACCCACTGAAAAGAAGATGTCAAAAATCAGAATTGGTCAAATGGAAAAGAAGATACATAAGCTCAATGAAGAAAATTATTTCTTAAAAATTAGAATTGGGTAAGTGAAGCTAATGACTCTATAAGACAACAAGGAATAATAAAACAAAATTTAAAAAATGAAAAAAACAGAAAATGTGATAATCTCATTGGATAAAACAACTGACCTGGAAAAGAGGTTGAGAGCTTATTGGACTATCTGAATGCCATGATCAAGAAAAAAGCCTAGACATCAAGAAATTATCAAGGAAAACTGCCCTGATGTTTTAGAACTAGAGTATAAAATAGAAATGAAATGAATCTACCAATCACCTCCTATAAGAGATACTAAAATTAAAACTCCCAAAATATTATAGCCAAATTTTTTCAGTCAGAAAAAAAACAATTCAAATACTGTGGAGTCCCAGTCAAGAT
The DNA here is from genome assembly GCF_027887165.1 of Monodelphis domestica. Taxonomy (NCBI): domain Eukaryota; kingdom Metazoa; phylum Chordata; class Mammalia; order Didelphimorphia; family Didelphidae; genus Monodelphis; species Monodelphis domestica. The sequence continues at coordinate 124,894,303 of NC_077227.1, read as the reverse complement.
TGCACAAGATTTAGCAATTTCTACCTTAAAGAATCAGAGGACCTGGGATATGATATTACAGAGAACAAAGAATGAGGATTACAACTAAAAATCAGCTATCCAGTGTAATACTTCAAGGGGGGGAAATGGTTATTTAATGATATAAAAGACTTTAAATGTTCCTCCATTCAATTGACTATAGAAATCTATATTACCTACAGGGAAACAGGAGAGGAAATAAAAGAAAGGGGAGGGGTGCCAGTAGAAGAGAGGATGGATTAAGGTGGATAGCAATCAAAAGCAAAACAGACCTTTGAGGAAAGAAAGGGATAAACAAGGAAAAAATAGAATGGAGTGAAATACAGTTATTGATCATAAATGTGAATGAGACAAACACTCATAAAATGGAAGTAGATAGCATAATTAATTAAAAACCAGAATCCAACAGTATATTGTTTACAGGAAACACACTTGAAACAGAGAGCCACACGTAGATTAAAAATAAGGAGCTGGAACAAAATCTGTTATGCTTCAATCGAGAAAAAACAAATAAACAAATAATAACAGGAGTGGCAATAATGATCTCAGAGAGTGCAAAAGTAAAAATAGACTCAGTCAAATATGACATAAGCAGGGAAACTACATTCTGCTAAAAGGTATCATAGACAATGAAGTAATTTTAATAATAAACATTCATTTATTATTATTCAGTCTTTTAAGTGATTTCCTTCCCACAGCACCCTATGGCATAGCTTCCAAATTCTTAAAAGAAAAGTTATATATTGTAGGAATAAATAAATACTAAAGCTATACCAGTGAAAGATTGAAACTTCCTACTCTCAGAACTAGATAGATCTAACCATAAAATAAATAAGAAAGAAATTAAGGAGATGAATAGAATCTTTAAAAATTGATATTATAGATTCCTGGAGAAAATTGAATAAGAACAGATAGAAATATACCTTTTTCTTTTCTTTTCATGGCACCATCACAAAATTTGACCATATAGGCCATTAAAAACCTTTCAACCAAATTCAGAAAAACAAAAGTATAAAATGTATCCTTTTCAGGCCATAATGCAATAAAAATTATGTTCAATAAAGGACCCTGGCAATATAGATGAAAAATTAATTGGAAACTCAATGGTCTAATCTTTAAGAATGAGTGGGTCAAAGAATGAATCAACAATAATAAATGGTTTCATTAAAGAGAATGATGAGACAACATCCCAAAATTTATAGGATGAAGCAAAAGTAGTACTTTGCAGAAGATATATATCTCTAAAAGCTTTCATCAGTAAAATAGAGAAAGATCAGATCAATGAATTCAGTGTAGAATTTAAAAAACCCCCAGAAAATATCAAATTAAAAATCTCCAATCAAACACCAAATAAGAAATCCTAAAAATTAAAGGAGAGATTAGTAAGATTGAAAGAGAGAAAATTATTGGACTAATAAAATAAAACTAGAAGTTGGTTTTGTGGAAAAAAAATTAAATAGAAAAATATTGGTTAATTTGATAAAAAATTAATCTCATAATGATAAATTGTCATAAATGTTAAAATCTATTCTATATTCTTTTAAGAAGACCTAGAAGTTCTCATGGATTTTGATTTTCCATTCAATTTTTTTTTTAAATTATGGAATAAACCCAGAGTTACACAGAAAATCTCTCTATTCTAAATGTCCATTATTCTTAATTTTCTTTTGGTGAGGGTCCCATTAAGGAATACAATAAAACAGAAAATGGAAGATAACCAGCCATGCATATTGTAGAATAAATTAATGAATTGTATGAATATAGTTTGTCTCTAAGTTTTCTTTTAGTGTAGTTATAGATCTGATCATGTTACTTTTCTTCTCAGTAAACATTTAAAACTTTTCAGAACCTAGTCAGAATTTACTTTTCCAAATTTATTCCACATACTCTACATATTATAGTCTAACTTAACTGTACTTCTTACTTTTTCTCATATTTAGCACTATCTTCTGTTTCTATACTTTTGTATTGGCTGTTCCTCAGGCTTAGAGTATTCCCTTCTCACCTAATTCTTTTAGAATCCCCATTTTCTTTCAAAGGAAGAGCTTAAGTGCCATCTTCTATGTGAGGCCTTTACAAATTTCTTAGTTGCCAGTGTTTTTTCTCCCAATTCACTTTTTATCGATCTTCTACAATGGATTAAACCAGTACTATATCATGACCACAACATTGTGAATTATAATTAGTCTTCTTTGAAAACAAAGGATGAATAACCAACTAACCAACCAACCAACTTATATACATGCATACATGCTGTTTCCCCAGCTAGACTGGAAGCTCTTTAAGGGTATCTGAACTTAGTAGATGCTTAATAAATTTGTATTGCTTGATTGGTTGAATCCAAAATCTATGATTCTAAGAGAGTGAAAATAGAAAGAAGCAGATAGGACACAATCAAAGACAGGAGAATTTGGTTCTCAGTTCAGATCTTCATTTGCTTTTGAGGACACTGCCATTCTCCTAATCATTCAGGTTTGACACCAAGTATCATTATGGACTCTTGACTCTCTCATCAACCCATGTCTAATTTGTTGCCAATTCTAGTTGAATCTATCTTTTATGTATCTCTCCTATAGGTTCCTTTATCTTCACTGACACTATCACCACCCTGGTGCATGCCTGGATTATTGTAAAAGATTTCTGGTTCGTCTTTTTGCCTCAATTCTTTAGTCCACCCTCCAGTGAGCTATCAAAACAATTTTACTTAAGTTAATGTTTAAGTTGCAGGGCTCCCTATTACCTACAGAACCAAGTAAAAAAAAAAAACCTCATTTATTTTTAAAATTTCTTTATAGCCCAGTTCCTTCTTGTCTTTCCTGTTGTATTCCCTTCATGTACTCTGCAGTATAGTGATACTGGCCCTGCTGTTCCTCACAAAGGACACTCTGGCTACTGAAGTCTGAGCATTTTCATTTACAGTCCTCCATGCCTGGAATTATCTCTTTCTTTATTGCTGCCTCCTGGCTCCTTTGAGTGTCAGTTAAAATCATACTATTTGCAGAAGCATTTCTCAGGTAGTACCTTCCCTCTGAGATTATCCCCAATTTCCCCTGTATATAACTTGTTTCTATATAGTTGTGAGCTCCTTGAGGGCAAAGACCATTTTGTCAACTTTCTTTGTATCCCCCAGTACTTGGAGAGTTCTCAGGCACATAGTAAGTCCTTACCAAATATTTATTGACTTAACTTGCTAGTTAAATCATCCTGGACAAGTCTCTTAAGTTCTCTGGGTCTCAACTTTCTCATTTGTTAAATGTAGGCATGAGAGTAGACAATTTTAATGTAACAAAAACCATAAGGATCTAATTTTACCAGTGAAGAAACTGAAGTCCATCATTTTGCAAAACTGGAATTGGAACCCAAGCATCCTCACTCTAAGGGCCAGTACTCTTCATTACATACTGCCTTGACCATGTTGCTATGGAAACACTATGATTGTGTTTCTGGACTATTTCCCCAGCATAGGAGGGAGAATTATGTTGAACAAAAACCTTGTTTAGCTTGGTTCATTTGCCAGTCATTGTGAAACTGAGCTGATATCTGCAAACAATGTCTGGGTATCCTCCCTCCCTTTCCATCTAGGTATAAATGCAGGCTAATTAGCTGCAGGACTCCAGCAAAGCAAATGTTTTCTCTCTTTTCATACTTGAAGAATGTATTTTTTGCTAGACACAATGGATAAAATTGAGCCTGCTGACTCACAAGAATTTGCTTTTTCTTCAGTCAGTCACTGAACTGACCACTGTTTTATTTCTTCATCTATTAAAGAGAGATAGTAACAACTGATTGTACCAGCAATTCATTTAAATATTGATTAAGCACCTACTATGTGTAAAGCACTGTAGTAGTCACTGGAGATAGAATGACAAAAAAATACAGAAAGTCTGCTTTCAAGATGCTAATATAATAAGGGGAAGATAATAATAATAATATGACACAGATACATTAATTACAAAATATATACAAAGTAAAAAAAAGGGAGAGAAATCATAAAGGTTGGTATCAGGAAAAGCTTGGTGGAGGAAATGGCAGCTCAACCTTGCTTGGAAGAGATTTAGGGATTCTGAGAGGCAGGATTAGGAAGGAAGGTGTTCCAGACACTGAGGATGGTCTGAGCCAAAGAACTGGCAATGGAAGATGGAATATCTCATATGGAAAAGAGCTAGTATGACAGTTGCACTATCAGTAAGTCAGGCAGTAGGTCAACATGTACCTGGTACCTTACTTCCCAGGCCGGAGTCAACAGGAACTACAATAGAATTATTTCTTAGCAGACTAAACAGATTCTCAGATTAGTCCTAGACCAGTTGTGACTGGCCATTTCCTAAATGAGGAAAACACATTGTCATCTCTTTTCTACTCTCTGGGGAAATGATCTGTATTTTTTCAGCATGTTGTCAGACCTTTAATAATAACTTTAGGGCTCTACTGCAGTAGTGGCATACTGTGAAAATTCACAGAAGTTCTCCATGTAATCAAGAGAAGAACAACTAAAATAATTACATTTCAGAGAAAGGCTGAGAAACAGTTTTCATTTAGAGAAAGGGAGAGAGATAAGGAACATTCATGCATAGTCTAGGTTTATTAAACAATGCTCTCTGTTCTTAGGTTCTAGGACAAAAGGAACTCACTCAACAGACACCCAAGAATGGATTATGTAGGATGGGAAGAATGATTGCCTGGCTAGAAAAGTTTTAAGGGAAAAAAAGAATACAAAATTCTCTTGTTTTTTTTGCTGGAAAGTTGTGTACCAGACTATACAACTTTTTAATCTCTGTTCAGTTGTTTCAGTCATGCCTGACTTCTTCATGATCTCAGCTGGGGTTTTCTTGGCAAAGATATTGGGTGTTTTGCCATTTCCTTCTCCAGCTCATTTTATAAAGGAGTAACACAGTTAAATGACTTGCCCAAAGGGACAGCTAAAAAGTGTTTAAGGCTAGATTTGAATTCAGGAAGAGTCTTCCTGAATCCAAGCCTAGATCTAACCATCTAGCTGCCCTAAATCTCTATAAATTAATCATTTATTAATTTGCCAAATATTTATTGAGCCTTTGCTACATATAAACAAGCTACTCATGCTAGTTGATATATGAAGCTTATAAAGAAGGATAGGACATGATCAAGGAACTTATAATCAGTAGGGAAAACAAGAAGTGTATATAAATAACAGCTAATATGTATCCCAAGGCTCAAACTTTACATTTGCATACATGTCTCCCAGTTGGTAGAAAGAACCATCATTTGACAACTCCATTCCTGTGTAGGGGAGAGATGGTGAGATTTTGCGAGAGGGAAGGTTCTTATCTGGGCTTCCAATCTAGTGAGGACACATGTTTGATAAATTATCTTGATTTGCTAATCTTCTTACCCCTAAATAATCTGTTTCTCTTTTCATTGTGCTTTCATTAAACAAATAATTACGTTTTAAAAGCCTAACAAAACATGAATTACAGTGTGCTGGGTTTGGGAAAAATATACAAAGATAAATAAGGCCTTTAAGTGTCCTCTCTCAATTCTAGAAATCAAAAGACAAGCATTTCTTCCCTCCCAACCTTTTACCAGTTCTGTCTGTCATATTTTCTTAGAGCTTTGAATAGTGTTCTCTTCACCAGAAAGGAAAGTTTGATGCAACACCAGCTTTGAGTCCCAAATTACTTAAGTATGCAATTAGGTAGGATGGAATGGAATAAGTACCTACTATATGACAAGGTATTGTGCTAAGCACTTTACAAATATCTCATTTGGTCCTCCTAACAAGGCTGTGAAGGAGATGCTATTATTGTTTTCATTTTACTGTTGAGAAAACTGAGGTAGATAGAAGTTAGGTGATTTGCCCAGCCACGAAACTGTTAAGTTGTCTGAGGCTAGATTTGAACCTAGGTTTTCCTGACTCCAAAAGAAAATTGTATTTCTAATTATAATATCACTGAAAGCAAAGTTTAAGCTTTATTGAATTTCTGTATATCTCCCAACAACCAGCAGGATAAAATCCACATTTTGATAGGTGTTTAAAATATGATTAAATTTGGTAAAGCAAATTAAAAGGGGGAAACTGTTTGTGTTTAGATAGAAATGGTTAATAACTCAAAAATAATTGCTTCATACCCAGAAGGGGCACATAGTATGTATATAGCACCATATCTGCCATATAGGATAAATTAATCCTATATTCTTTATCTGAATCTATTTTTGTTCATTATGTCATCAGCACAGACTTACTCATCTCTAATATTCATGAGAATTCAATATCATATGATTATCTGTTTGCCATTTTCAGCTTTTCCAAATAGCTGAACCATGTATTCTTCCCACTGAATCCTTCATTTCCAAATCAGTTGCTTGTTTCTTTAAGATCCAGCTATCTACTTTGTTCTTTCTGACCTTGTCCATGTCGATTTTATGCAGCCTACCTGTCATGCTTGTTATACAAACTACTCAGGCATAATTTTGCTTGATGGTCTATCTTTAATGCATCTCTCATGTTGATTTTCTGTAGAATTGTTCATTTGTCATGTAGTTTTGCAGGGAGATTTTGCATATTGTTCTTTCAATTGGGCCAGAAGTGAGTACAAGATCCTGCTTTTCCCATTTTGCTGTGGGTCAGCATTTTGACATGAAGGTCATCATAGACAGCCCTATGCAGTTCAGATATTTCTGCCTTTCTTTTAAGGTCAGCTTCCCATCAGTGACCATTATAAAGATGTGTCTGATTCTAAGCCCGTCAACTTTGGGTCTTGTGACTTCTCTTCACTAAGTGCCATTATCTTGGGCATAGTTATATCTATTTCACTATTTCTTTGATATCTAAGACTTCTTTATACACACTGTTCTGTCTGAACAAAGCTCATTTAGTTGAAAGGTTACTGACTGCAAGTCAGAAGATCTAATTCCTAATCCTAACTCTATCACTGACTAGCTATTTGATCTTTGCTCACTTACTCTATAAACTTTAGATTCCTCATCTATAAAAGAGGAAACACTACTACCTCACAGGGCTAATATGATGAGATTGTTCATTTAGAGTTCTTTGGGACCACAATCTATTACATAATAAAAACACAAAATTTCAGGGTTATTTAAAGTCTGCGAAACTGTATGTATCTATCAATCAATCTATCTATCTAGCTCCTTTGATCTTCAAAGTAACCCTATGAGATAAATGTCATTATCCCTATTTTGATGGGTGAGGAGGCTGAGGTTCAGAAAGAAATAAATGATTTGTCTAGGGTCACATAGATAATATAACAATATTTAAATCCAGGTCTTCCTGATTCCAAGGTTGGTTCTGTCCTCTATTTCCTACGAACTCCCTCCATAAATATTGGCTGTTGTTGTTATTATTATTATTATTATTATTATTATTATAATATTCTACTTTTTAAAAAATCAAAATTCATCTCGAAATCAATCAAGTTTAAATACTCTCTGATGCTGGTTCTTTTATTCTTTTCTTTTTGGAGATGACACTTTTGAACAAAACATAATCATTAAAAAAGTAATTGAGGTGTTTGCCATTAATTATAAGTCCAGTTTTTGTTTTTGTTTTTGTTTAGGTGCTATTAAGCCTCCAAGCTAGTTGTGAATAGTTTGGAGGAAACTGCACTCCCTTGTTGAATTCCTTTGTGGATGTTCATTCTGTACGACTCTTCATACAGCTTGACTTCTGATCTGTATCGGGTATTTAGCTTCTTAATAGTATCAATTCACATTGGATTGTGCCCAGATTACATGATAAATTCCTTCCTGTCATTGTTTCCATGGAGTCAAAACACTTTTTAGACAGATCAGTGAAATGGAGTGCCTTGTATACAAAACCCAGTTAATATATATTTATTTGAATTCTGGATATTCAGAGGCTTCTTTGCACAGTAGCATATTTTTGTCCTTATTATTTAATTTTAGTGGGTCTATAGACAATGGAACTATAATAAAATGATCAGTCTTCTCTAGCAAGATTTAGAAATGCATCTTCATAGTAAACTACGAATAATTTGGTGTCCTTATCTGTATTGTATGAGGCTCTTCAGAGTAAGATTTGCCTTTGTTCATTGTCTTTGTTCCATAATATGAGTTGTCAGAATTCAGGATCAGGTTTCCTAAAGGATTTGAATTTCTGTTAAAATCCTTGTTTTTCCATGTAGTTATTTAATCTATAAGTATACAAATAGGAACATGGAATAATAGTTAAATTAACAACAACAGTGAGAAATAGAAGTCCTAGAATCAAATCCCTTTTTTGCCATCTATTTTTTTTTTGGGCAATTTATTTAAACTATCTTGGCCTCAGTTTTCTTATCTGTAAAATGAAGGAGGTGGAATTCTATGATTACTTCCAATGTTAAACCTTGTTTACCTTAAAAGTGTTACCTTAAAGTGAATTATAAAATCCAATCTCTGTTGGAGATATTGAGTAGTAGAAAGATCATTAAACTGAGTGTCAGTAATTCTGGGTCGTGGTTTTGATATCTCAGAGCAGAGGATTTTAAAGCTGCTAATTATAGTTACCTCTTCAAGGACCAAGGGAAATTCTAAAAGAACAATTCTTTTTCTAATTTTCTCTCCCTTTAACTGTCTAGTAATAAACATTGTTACATATTCTATTCACTTCTTTTACTTGAGCATTTCCTTTATCCTAATTTCCCCCCAGATATAAAGAAACCAGGGCAGAAATATATAAAGATAAAACTAAAGGAGAGAACAAAACCTCTGTCTGAATGTTAAGAATTCTCCTAACTGTGGGCTTGTTGGCTAAAAGTAAAATTTGTAGGTCTGATTAAATTTATAGTCCTCACATATGAAAAAAAGAAAAAAGTAAGATTGGTGAATGAGATTGTGTGATTAAAATTGCTGAGGAGAAAGCAGAATGCACATCCATGGTGCCACTCACAGTGTTACAAATGGCGTAGAACTGTAGAATTTTGGAAACTTACTAATCTTTTTTTTTCCCAAGCTATTTCCATTCTATATACAGTCTAGAACTTTGCTAGGCACACACACACACACACACACACACACACACACACACACACACACGGAAGTTAGGAAATGTGTATTGATTAATTTATATATTTATCAGAAGTTGAAGCCATAGTAGACTGTAATGGGAGGACAAGCAATGTTGCTATGTCACTTTCATTTTATAATAATTCACTCTGAAGTTTAATCAGTGGTACACACAGTATGAAATAGTATGGAAGGAGGGGAAAGACTACTGGACTGGGACCAGGGCAGGGGAATGAGGGTCTAACAATCTCTACTAGAAGTGAGACCTGGGAAAAAGTCACTTCATCATTATGGCCCTCAGTTTCTTATCTTGCAAAATAAGGTTAGACTAGGTGTCCTCTAATTAAAAAAGAATTCCTAAGACTTGATTCATTCTTCCAAAATGGTCGAAATCTGTGGTCCTGAACTAAGACCTCCAGGTCCTCTTGATCTATTTCCCTCTTCTTTTGCCTTTGTTCAGAAACATTCCATCAGAATTTTCCTAAGTGACTTCCACTCTCAAATGAAAGCCCATTTAGTTTCACTTCTGGTTTTGCTGAACCATATACCCTTATGAACCCAGTCAGAGCTCTTTCAGCCAGGGGAACCAGCATGATTCAGAAAACACACTTGCTTTTCTTCATGAAACGAATCCCTGCTGCCCATCCTTTCAGAGTTTTCAAATGTCAGTACCTGCTGACTTCTTTTCTGGTTATTGAACTATTTTTAACTGACAGTTGCTATGGTTACATCAGAATCACTTGAAAAGAAATAGCCATTCTGGCAACATTACAAATATTGGCTGCCTCACCTTTTCATTAATCCCCTGGGTGCAAAACTGAGTATTTGAAATCCCGTGAGAAGGCAAATTGCTGTGCATTATCCTCCAAAGGGAAGCTTGGTCTTCCCTCTATTTACATAATATCCACATTAAAGTTTCTTTCCTTCTAAACCACAGTGACACAATCATTATTGTAGCAAGATACTGGAATAGCATTATGGATGGAATAAGCATTTTATTATATTTGAATCCCATTTATCCTTTATAAGGAGGTTCAAGAAAGGTTCAGTTAAATTCATATAGGAACAAAATAGATTCTTATGAGGGAGATGGAATTATTCTGAGTAAGTCCCTAACTGTTTCAGGCTTTTGTATGAAAGTACAACTGTTGTATTTTGCCATCCCAAATCTTTGCTTTCACCATCTGGGATAGAATATTGGATGGGACAAGTCACTCTGACCTCTGTAGCACTAGTAGATGGTAAGCTCCTTGAAGGCAATAGATAATGTAGTTTTCATTTTTTTACTCTTTACCACCTCCTAAATTACATAAATTAGTAAGTATTTGGTTGTTGGGTGTTTCAGAGGGTAGAAGAGCCACTCTCTCCAAATAACAGGGCATGGAAAATGCCCATCATATATAGCTCACTGACCATCTTGAAGTGAAGGATAGCTTGAAGCTGAAAGAAATATCATAATAACAATGGGCAGGCAAGAGATACTGGTAGATGACATTGGACTTGCCTTTATCTACAGAGCTATGGCTGGGTCAAAGGGTAGGTATATATTTTTTTAAATCCAAAAAAAAGTTTAATTTTGAAAAATAATACCTGTAAACACAAGATACAGTAGAAAGCTACCCTAGCTTCTGGGCTGTTTAGAATGCTAGGGTACTTGGTGACACATGGATAAAGCACAGGGTCTAGACTCAAGAAGACCTTAGTTTGAATCTGGTCTCAAACCCACAGTAGTTGTGTGACCCTGAGGAAATCATTTAACTTCTATTTGCTTTGGTTTTGCTAGGTGGTACTGGAAAAAATGCTGGGCCTAGAGCAGGAAGACTTGGCTTTGTAAGATCAGATACTTACTAGCTGTGTGATCCTGGGCAAATAAATAATTTAATCCTGTCTTGTCTCAGTTTCTTCATATGTAAAAATAAGCTGGAGAAGAAATGCCAAACCACTCTAACAACTTTCTCAAGAAAACCCCAAATGGGATCCCAAAGGATCGGATATGACTGAAAATGATTAAACAAAAATAATAAAGACAATAATAATAGGACCTACCTCTTCTACCAACCAAGGTTGTTGGGAGGATCAAATGAGATAATAATAAAAGGTTTAACACAGTGGCTGGCATATAGAAAGCACTACTTAAATATTCACTATTTATTATCATATTATAGGATCATAGGATTTTAGAGCCGGAATAGATCTTACAGATTAACAAGTTCAACCTTCTTGTGATAGAGGAAAAAACAGAGGTCTTTGTTGTTCATTTGTTCAGTCATGTCTGGTTTTTCATAAGCTCATGAACCATAGCACACTTGGCCCTACTTCTCCACTTTCTCCTGAAGTCTAAGTTCATGTTCATTGCTTCTACAACAGCATCTTTCCATTTTATCCTGCGTTGTCCTCAACTCTTCCTGCATACAAAATTTCCCAACATCAGGATCATTTCCAATGAGTCTTCTCTTCTCGTGTAGCCAAAAATTTAAACTTCAGCTTCATTATTTACCCTTTCAAAGAATAGTCTGAATGAATTTCTTTAAGTATTGACTGATTTGATCTCCTTGTTGTTCAAGGGACTCTGAAAAGACTTTTCTAGCACCACAATTCAAGAGTCTCAATGCTGTAGCACTCAGCTTTCCTTGTACTCCAATTCTCACAGCTATATCCAGGGATTGGAAAAACAATAGCCTTTCCTATATGTATTTTTGTTAGCAAGGTGATGTTTCTGCTTTTTTCTTCTTCTTCTTCTTTTTCTCCCATTTCAAGAAGTTCTTTCTTTTTTATTTATTTATTTATTTTTTAAAACATTATTTTATTTGGTCATTTTCATACATTGTTCATTAGAAACAGATCATTTTCTTTTCGTCCCCTCACCACCCCCCCTCCCCCCTATCCCTAGCTGACGCATGATTCGTCTGGGTATCACATTTTGTCCTTGCTCTGAACCCATTTCCTTGTTGTTGGCATTTGCGTTAGGGTGCTCATTTAGCGTTTCTCCTCCATCATATCTCCTCAACCTCTGTAATCAAGCATTTGCTTTTCCTCAGTGTTTTTACTCCCTCATTTTGTCCTCTGCTTGAGGATAGTTTTTTTTTTTTTCTCATAGATCTCTGCAGGTTGTTCAGGGACATTGTAAAGCCATTACTGGATAAGTCCATTACTTTCTCTTGTACCACAGTGTATCAGTCTCTGTGTACAATGTTTTCCTGGTTCTGCTCCTCTCACTCTGCATCACTTCCTGGAGGTTGTTCCAGTTTCCATGGAATTCCTCCACTTTATTATTCCTTTTAGCACAATAGTATTCCATCACCAACATATACCACAATTTGTTCAGCCATTCCCCAATTGAAGGGCATCCCCTCATTTTCCAATTTTTGGCCACCACAAAGAGCGCAGCTATGAATATCCTTGTATTTTTCCTTATTATCTCTTTGGGGTACAAACCCAGCAGTGCTATGGCTGGATCAAAGGGCAGACAGTCTTTTATTGCCCTTTGGGCATAGTTCCAAATTGCCCTCCAGAATGGTTGGATCAATTCACAACTCCACCAGCAATGCATTAATGCCCCTACTTTGCCACACCCCCTCCAGCATTCATTACTTTCCTTTGCTGTCATGTTGAACAATCTGCTAGGTGTGAGGTGATACCTTAGAGTTGTTTTGATTTTCATCTCTCTGATTACAAGAGATATAGAACACTTTTTCATGTGCTTATTAATAGTTTTGATTTCTTTAACTGAAAATTGCCTATTCATGTCCCTTGTCCATTTTTCAATTGGAAAATGGCTTGATTTTTTGTACAACTGGTTTAGCTCTTTATAGATTTGAATAATTAGACCTTTGTCAGAGGTTTTTGTTATGAAGATTGTTTCCCAATTTGTTGCTTTCCTTCTAATTTTAGTTACATTGGTTTTGTTTGTACAAAACCTTTTTAATTTGATGTAGTCAAAATTATTTATTTTGCATTTTGTGACTCTTTCTAAGTCTTGCTTGGTTTTAAAATCTTTCCCTTCCCAAAGGTCTGACATGTATACTATTCTGTGTTCATCTAATTTACTTATAGTTTCCTTCTTTATATTCAAGTCATTCACCCATTCTGAGTTTATCTTGGTGTAGGATGTGAGATGTTGATCCAAACCTAATCTCTCCCACGCTGTCTTCCAATTTTCCCAGCAGTTTTTATCAAATTATCAAATACTGGATTTTTGTCCCAAAAGCTGGGGTCTTTGGGTTTGTCAAAGACTGTCTTACTGAGGTCATTTACCCCAAGTCTATTCCACTGATCCTCCTTTCTGTCTCTTAGCCAGCACCAAATTGTTTTGATGACTGCTGCTTTGTAATATAGTTTGAGATCTGGGACTGCAAGGCCACCTTCCTTTGTATTTTTTTTTTCATTATTTCCCTGGATATCCTTGATCCTTTATTCTTCCAAATGAACTTTGTTATGGTTTTCTCTAATTCAGTAAAATAGTTTTTTGGTAGTTTAATGGGTATGGCACTAAATAGATATATAAATTTGGGTAGGATGGTCATTTTTATTATGTTAGCTCATCCCACCCATGAGCAATCAATGTTTTTCCAATTGTTTAGATCTAGTTTTAATTATGTGGAGAGTGTTTTGTAGTTGTGTTCATACAGTTCCTGTGTTTGTCTTGGCAGATAGATTCCTAAGTATTTTATATTGTCTCGGGTGACTTTAAATGGAATTTCTCTTTCTAATTCTTGTTGCTGAACTGGGTTGGAGATATATAGAAATGCTGATGACTTATGTGGGTTTATTTTATATCCTGCAACTTTGCGAAAGTTGTTGATTATTTTGATTAGCTTTTTGGTTGATTCCCTAGGATTCTTTAAGTAAATCATCATATCATCCACAAAGAGTGACAGCTTGGTCTCCTCATTGCCAATTTTAATACCTTCAATTTCTTTTTCTTCTCTAATTGCTACTGCTAGTGTTTCTAGTACAATATTAAATAATAAAGGTGATAATGGGCATCCTTGTTTGACTCCTGATCTTATTGGGAAGGCTTTGAGTTTTTCCCCATTGCAGATGATGTTTGCTGATGGTTTTAGGTATATAATGTTTATTATTTTTAGGAAAGGCCCTTCTATTCCTATACTTTCTAGTGTTTGCAATAGGAATGGGTGTTTTGTTTTGTCAAAGGCTTTTTCTGCATCTATTGAGATAATCATGTGATTTTTGTCGGTTTGCTTGTTAATATGGTCAATTATGTGGATGGTTTTCCTAATATTGAACCATCCTTGCATTCCTGGTATGAATTCTACCTGATCATAGTGGATAACCCTTGTGATGACTTGCTGGAGTCTTTTTGCTAGTATCCTATTTAAGATTTTTGCATCTATATTGTATTTTAATTTAAAATCTAAGAATTTTGATTTTTTTGCTTGAGATTGTATTTTTATGAAATTCAAAGATTTTGATTTGTTCAAGAAAAGATCTTCAAGAAAGAAGCTTGAAACTCCTAAATCCAGAAAATGAATTGTTGCAGAATGATGCCAGAAAACCTACACTATAATAAGAAGATCAAGAATGAACTTTGGATATGATTGATTGAACTGAACTTTGATTGAACATTTATTATAAATGTACACATTTATGCCAAAAGGGACTGCTCCTAATTTGGCTTTCTGTCAATGCGCCCAGCAAAACATTGGTTTTTCCTTTCTTTTCTTTTCTATTTCCTCCCTCACTATTCTATTTTTCTCTTAGATATTTGAATATTGTGTATATCTATAGTTAGAAATGCATTTAGAACTACAAATTGATTATGTTAAATGATCAATGGAAAGACTAGTCTCCTAATGATCGTCAAGGGAGATTGTGAATCTTGAAATTTCTCAGACTTATGAATGTTAAAATTTTCCCCATTGGGGATCCTCCATTGGAACAATTCCCTACTGGGAACATTCCCCATTTGGACAGTGAGAACTCTACTTAGATTAAAAATGGGAAGACCTCTACTCCATCCATACTTAAGACTGCTTTAGGGGAGAAAACTCCTTGCTAAACAATGAAAGTACTTACACCCATACTTATAATGAGGCAAAAAGTTCTTTAAGCCGTGCCTATTTTTAGAATTAATACAATGGGGTGCTAAGTACCTATTAAAGGTCAGGCAACTTGTAAACTTGCCAGGACAAAAAGGTGAAAAACTTACTAATAGGATTAGTCAACTCAGCTGTGTTTTTTCCTAGTTCAAACTTACTAAAGGGATTAGTCGACTCAGCTGTGAATTCAGAATGGGCTGTCCTTTGGAAAACGTCTACTGTGATTGGTAGATGGAAGAATTTAGGGGAGGTGACAAAGGAAAAAATTTCCTATATAAGGAAAAGAAAGATCTCTCTTGAGAAGTAAATGGTCTTGAGAGACAGACTCTAAGGAGGGTCTCTTGAGAAAGAATCTCTTTTGAGGACAATCTCTTGGAGAGAGCTCTTGGGGTCAATCTCTTGAAGATGATCTCTTGAGAAGAAGTCCCTTGGGACTGACTTTTGCTGGAACTCCCTCTGGGGAAACTCTGTCCCCTTGAATCCTCACTTGAACAGATCTTATGGTGAGTGATAACTGACTGACTGGTCTTTTCTTTTAGGACTTAGGCCTGGGTTGGCCAGGACTGCCCTGGGCCAGTCTATTCCTTTCTCATTTATTTCCTTATTCTCTCTCTCCCTTTCTTTGATTCCTCATTGTATTATTAATTAAAATTCTCTATAAAACCCAGTTGACTTGGGTATATTCATAATTGGGAATATTTCCCTGGTGACCACCTTATATTTGATTTAAAACAAGACACTGTAGTGAAAACATATTTTCTGCGGTCAAAATTTACTCATCCACTCTTATATCTATCACAATTTATATCTTCCACTATTTTACTCACTACAGTTTACAACCTCAACCATTTTAACTCTTACAGTTTATGGCTCCAACTCTTTTAAATGCCACGGTATTCATTAGGGAGATTGGCCTATAGTTTTCTTTCTCTGTTTTTAACCTGCCTGGCTTTGGGATCAGTACCATGTTTGTGTCAAAAAAAGAATTTGGTAGAACCCCTTCTTGGCTTATTCTGTCAAATAGTTTGTATAGTATTGGGGTTAGCTGTTCTTTGAATGTTTGATAGAATTCATTTGTGAATCCTTCTGGACCTGGGGATTTTTTCTTAGGGAGTTCTTTGATGGCTTGTTCAATTTCTTTTTCTGATATGGGATTGTTTAGGTAATTTATTTCTTCTTTTAGTCTAGGCAATTTATATTTTTGTAAGTATTCATCCATATCACTTAGATTGCCATATTTTTGCCATATAATTGGGAATAGTAGTTTTTAATGATTGCTTTGATTTCCTCTTCATTAGAGTTGAGGTCTTCATTTTCATCTTGGATACTGTCAATTTCGTTTTTTTATTTCCTTTTTTTAATTAGACTGACTAGTACTTTGTCAATTTTATTTGTGTTTTCAAAGTACCAGCTTCTAGTCTTATTTATTAAATCAATAATTCTTTGACTTTCAATTTTATTAATTTCTCCTTTGATTTTTAGGATCTCTAATTTAGTCTTCATATGAGGGTTTTTAATTTATTCATTTTATAGTTTTTTAATTTGCATGCCCAATTCATTGACCTCTGCCCTTCTTAATTTAATATATGAACTCAAGGATATAAATTTCTCCCTGAGTACTGCTTTGGCTGTATCCCATAGGTTTTGCAAGGATGTCTCACCATTGTCATTTTCTTCAATGAAGTTATTAATTGTTTCTATGATTTGTTCTTTAACTAGCTGGTTTTGGAGAATCATATTGTTCAATTTCCAATTAATTTTTGATTTATCTATCCATGTACCCTTACTAATTATTATTTTTATTGCATTGTGGTCTGAGAAGTTTGCATTTATTATTTCTACCCGTTTGCACTTGTTTGCAATGATTTTGTGCCCTAGTACATGGTCAATTTTTGTGAATGTACCATGTATTGCTGAAAAGAAGGTGTATTCCTTTTTGTCCCTATTTATTTTTCTCCATATGTCTACTAACTAATTTTTCTAAGATTTCATTTGCTTCTCTCACCTCTTTCTTATTTTTTTTATTTGATTTATCTAGTTCGGATAGGGGAAGGTTCAGATCTCCCACTAATATAGTTTTTCTATCTATTTCATCCTTGAGCTCCTCTAGTTTCTCCTTTAAAAATTTGGATGCTCTGCCATTTGGTGCATACATATTGAGTACAGATATTTCCTCGTTGTCTATACTGCCTTTTATCAGGATGTAATTACCTTCCCTATCTCTTTTAACTAGATTGATTTTTACTTTGGCTTTGTTGGATATCATGATTGCTACTCCTGCCTTCTTTTTATCATTTGATGCCCAATAGATTTGGCTCCATCCTCTTACTTTCACCCTATGCGTATCTACCTTCCTCATGTGTGTTTCTTGCAGACAGCATATGGTAGGGTTTTGGATTCTAATCCACTCTGCTATTTGCTTGCATTTTATGGGTGAGTTCATTCTATTCACATTCAGAGTTATGATTACTAGCTGTGTATTTCCCAGCATTTTGATTTCTACTCCTGGTCCTGCCTTTTTTTCTTTCACTATTTCCTTCTATACCAATGTTTGTTTATAGTCAGTCCCCCTTGTTTCCCCCATTATTTTACTTCCCTTTCTACCCACCTCCCTTCTTATTCCCTCACTTATTTTCCCCTGTAGTCTTTTTAAATTCATTCCCCACCTTCTCCCTCCCTTGTACTGCTCCCCTCCCCACCAGTCCATTTTTTACCCTTCTACTCACCTATAGGGCACAAATCTATTCTCTTCCCCAATGGATTGGATTGTTCTTCCCACTTTGGGTCAGTTTCAAAGTACATAATAGTTGAGTATTTCCTATCTCCAACCTCTTTACCCTTCCAGTGTATCGATGTTCTCTCCCCTCCTTCCATGAGCTTCTTTGTGACATATACATTTACCCCCATTTGTTTCTTTTCCCATTTCTTTTAGTCATAACCTCTTTTTTTAACTCTAGTCATGTGTATGTATATATATATACATACACATGTATATGTATTTATGCATGCATATATCTATATACCTGTTTATGTATTGTCCTATCATCCTATACAGTTTGTCACTATTCCTTCTGAGTGTAGTTCTTCTAACTTCTCAGGTGATAGCAACAGTTTTTAAGAGTTACCAATGACCTCTTTTCTTATAGGGATACATATCATTTTAACTTATTGAGTCTCTTAAAATTTTTTTGTTGTTGTTTTATTTGTTTTTTTCCCCTCTTTTTTAATTACGTTTTGATGATTCTCTTAAGTACTGTGGTTGGACATCAAATTTTCTGTTCAGGTCTGGTCTTTTATTTATGAATTCTTGGAACTCTTCTGTTGTGTTGAATGACCATACTTTCCCCTGTAAGAATGTAGTCAGTTTTGATGGGTATTTTATTCTTGGTTGTAGACCTAGTTCCCTTGCTTTCTGGAATATCGTATTCCATGTCTTTCGGTCCTTCTGTGTGGATGCAGACAGATCCTGTGTTAACCTCACTGTGTTTCCATGGTATCTGAATGGCTTCTTCTTGGCAGCTTGTAATATCTTTTCTTTCATCTGATTGTTTTTGAATTTGGCTATAACATTTCTTGATGTTGTCAGTTAGGGATTAAATACAGGGGGTGATCTGTGGATTCTTTCAATCTCCACTTTCCCCTCTTGTTCTAGGATCTAGGGACAGTTTTCCTGGATAATTTCCTCTAGTATTATGTCTAGGCTTTTTCTTTTGTTGTGGTCTTCTGATAGTCCAATTATTCTTAAATTGTCTCTTCTTGAACGATTTTCTAAATTGTCTGTTTTGTGAATGAGATGCTTCACATTTTCCTCAATTTTTTTCATTCTTTTTGTTTTGTTTTATAGTGTCCTGCTGCCTTGTGAGGTCACTTCATTCTAGTTGTTATATTCTGGTTCTTAACAATTGTATTTCATCTCTGGCTTTTTGGTCATCCTTTTCCTTCTGGTCTAATTTTCTTTGAAGCTCGTCTTTCATCCTCTTTACTTCGTCTTTCATCTCCTTTGCCTCATTTTCCAGCTGGTTGATTTTGGCTTTCGAGACACCATTTTCTCATTTTAGTTCAAGTGCCTCTGTTTCCAGATGACTTATCTTAATTTTTAAGTTCTTTTCCCAATTGTCTTCAGCCTCTCTTAGTTGTGTTTTGAGTTCTTCCTCAGCCTGTATCCAATTTGCTGGGATTTCTGGTTTATTGTTTGCTGATCTCTCCCCTTCTGTTCCATTTGGTGAGTAGTAGCTGTCTATTGTAGTTTCTTTCTTCTGTTTCTGTTGTTGGTTCAAATTCACCCCTTCTTTCCTCCCCGTATTTGTCTGTGCTCTTGTTCCTCTCAATTTTTTGTCTTTTTTGGGACTTCTATCAGTCTCCCCTCTTGGAGCTTTAACAGAAGATCTCTTGGTGTAGTCTCTCGGGGAGGGTTGTTGGGGGTTGAGCTTCCCTGTCCTCTGGAGGCTTTTGATTGGCTTAAAGTCCAACAGTCAATGAGGATGGGTGGGGAACCTGGGCTTCCCTGCATTCTGGAGGCTTTTGATGGGATTAAGTTCAGCTTGGTTGGGTTGGGTTTACTCTGAGTTTTAAACTTCCTGGATGGCTGGAGCAAATATGGAGGATCTCCAAAGCTCTGGCCAGGCTTCCAGGTCTATGCTCCTTCTAGGCTGCCATCTTGACTCCTCCACCTCTAGGTTTCTGTTTTTTCAGAAGACCCTGCTCTCTAAGGGGGGAGGGGTCATGGCCTCCCTGGGCTCTGAGGGCTCCTGATGGGATTAGGTTCAGCTGGTTTGGATCAAATGAGCCCTGAAGCAAAAAACCTCCTCCTCCACAATCTGTGTTGAATACCCAGAGACTGGCCCAGGTTGCTTTCAGGGTAAGCACTTTGGAGTAAGCCCGTCACTGGTTTCTGTTCTTTCAGAAGCTCTGAGGGCTCCTGATGGGATTAAGTTCAGCTGGTGTGGGCCGAATGATCCCAGAACCAAAAAAACAAACAAAGAAAAAAACCCTCCTCCTCTACAGTCTGTGTTGAATGCCCGGAGACTGGCCCAGGTTACTATCAAGGTAAGCTCTTAGGAGCAACCCCTTTGTTGGCCCTGAGGTTTCTGTCCTTTTAGTAGGTCTGAGGGCTCCTGATGGGATTGGGTTCAGCTGGTGGCCTAAAGCTGGAACCTCCCTTGAGACTCAGATGGAAGGACCCAGCCAGGGGGTTACAGGCTTCCCCCCTTCTCTCTATGTTTCCCTGTAGTCTGTGTTGGGCATCCTAGAGACTGGCTCAGGTTGCTTTCAAGGTGAGTGCTTCAGAATAGCCAGCCCTGAGGCCCTTTTACCGGCCCTGAGGTTCCTGCTGCTGCTATGGGCTAAGCAGTCTGGGTTTGGGGGGATGGGTCCTGGAATCTTCCTTCTGCCTACCCCTTAGATCTGAGTCATCTAGGGTTCTGGCTTTTGGGGGCCATACCTTTTGATCCAGGTCCAGGAGGAGGGTTCCCCGGCTCTGTCCTGTTTTTCAGCTTGAATTTCAGTGTCCTAGGAGCACTCAGTTTGTGATCAGTAAGGAAGGGTTTCTGAGGTCTGAACTTTCACTGCTTCTAAGCCGCCATCTTGACCGGAAGTCCGGTAGGTATATTTTTAAAGCCCTTTGTGCATAATTCCAAATTGCCCTCCAGAATGGTTGGACCAATTCACAACACCACCAGCAGTGTATTAGTGTCCCAATTTTGCCACATCCCCTCCAACATTTATCACTTTCCTTTGCTGCCGTATTGACCAGTCTGCTAGGTGTAAGGTAGATACCAGTCATTTACCAGATATATTCAGGGAGACCAGGCAGTTCCCTGAACCCTCAAACCTGATACATGACTGGGGAAGTGGGGGTATTTGGACAAAATGGGTTATTGAATTGGCTAAAATAATTTAAAACAATGTGTTCCTGGGCAAATCACTTAACCTCAGTTTTCTAGTCCTTACTGCTCTTCTGTCTTAGAGCCAATACATAGTAAGATGGAGGAAAAGAATTTAAAAAATATACGAATAGATTAAAATAGCCATTAAAGCTGAGGAATTTGTAGAACAGAGGCACTCATTGCTACTAATATCACACATCTTTGTGGGAAGCAATCTAGTAGTATAAAGCAAAGCTACAAAAAAAAAATTATGCCTTTGACCCAGTAATTCCAATGTTAAAAATATGCCTTGAATGTTTTCTTAAAAATTTTTTAAAGAACTACTTAAGGATTTTTTATGACAGTACTATTTGTGATTGGGAGAAAAACTAGAAGCAACTATAGTCAACACAACTTTTATTTGTGTAATAATAAAATTAAGATTGATAAGTATGAGGAACATAAAAAAATTTGGAATTTTTTATCAAATTAGCTGATGGTACTTTCATTCTCTATCTGCCTTATGCTTAACTGCCTTATACTTATTATCTTTGTGTTTTTTAAATATTCTTATAGACAAACTTCTTGTTTCTCCATTAGAATAAATTTAAGTAGAAATTACTTCTTTATGAGTAAGGATTGCTTCATTCCTTATATCCTTAATGCCTATCAGAGTGCTTGTGAAAAGCTTATTGCAATTGATTGGCTGAAATAATATGTGCTGTGTAGATCAGAAAAGCCTACTCTCATTTTGGAAACAAACTTCATCATTCACATCTCCTTGATGGAACTTTGATTTCATCTTTTTATATAGCAAATGAATATACTTTTGTTATCTTTACCTTGTTGACATCACTTTGTTAATTTGATAATGGATATTTTTTGGACTTGGCTACTTTAATCTATTCACATGTTTTTAAACTCTTTTCTTCCATCTTACTATGTATTGGTTCTAAGGCAGAAGAGTGTTGAGGACTAGACAATTGAGGTTAAGTGATTTGCCCAGGATCACACAGCTAGGAAGTGTCTGAGGTCAGATTTGAACCATGAACTTCCATCGTCAACCCAGCTCTCTATCCAGTGAACCACCTAGTTGCCTCTAACTCCTTCATATTTAATTAAGGATGAGTGTAACCATTATTACTATCAACTTTTTTGGGGGGGTGGTTTCAGACTACTGGCTATTGAGGTTTTTTAAATATTAGTTTTTAAAAAAAGACCAAGAAAAGAGAAATTGTAGGAGGGGGTATAAGGTGGAAAACTGTGCATCTTTCTCTTCCCTTTCCTTCTATCATCAAGGGTGCCAAACATCACATTTGCAAGAATCTTCAACTACTTGATGGAAAAAGTGGCTGTTAAAAGTAATCATGTGACCCATGGAAAAGGTGGAATCACTTTGCCCAGCCTTGTGGATGGAGGAAGGGAGATTTTGCAGGCAGTGAAGAGTCTTCAAGAGGGTGCCTACCCCTCTAATGAGAAAAGGAGAAATTCCTGATTGTAGCACTTGTCTTTTGGAGAGAAAGGGATAAATGTAGTCCCAAGAGCAAGAGACTTTCTGCGTCCCTCTCATTTCTAATTCCTCTTCTCAGAGATTATCTCTAATTTATGCTTTACATAGTTGTTTCCATGCCATCTCCCCAATTAGATGATGAGTTCTTTGAGGGAAAGGACAGGTATTTTTTTCCTTTCTTTGTATTGCCAGTGCTTAGTTTTATACCTGGTGCATAGTAGGGAAGAGTGCTCAAATGGGCAAAATGTCAAAAGCAAAAGGTGATGGAATCAAAAGTAGAAGTAGACAGGTTGAAACTGGCAAGGGGAACAGTCATCCTTCATAGATTAGAATAAAGGGGAGAGAATGTAGGTGATTCTGAAGTAATTTGAAATGTGATTTTGGGAGGAGAGTGATTTTTACAAAATTGATGACCTCAGTTTTCTTTTTGTTCAGTGAAAGAAGGAGGTGGAAGGGGATGGCCTGAGAAGAGAAGGTTTAGAACAGCTAAATTGGGAAATGTGGCAGACAATTAGGAAAGAGTAAGTGATGAGTGACAATAGGATAGTAGGGCAAAGGATTAAAGGCTTGAGAACAGTGTATAGTTGAACTGACTAACAAAATATTCCCTACTCAGAAGGAAAGAGTCTAGAGCTGGAGTAATGGTTTGGGAAAATTAGAAGAAGTGGAGATTGTAATGGAGTTAGCAAAGAGGATTAGGAAAGGTGAAACCCTGGGCTAGATACGAGGCCAGATTGCTAATGATCAAATAGAAGAATTCTAGAGTAATGGATTAGAGAAATGAAACACTTATTTATGTGTTATGGAAAGATCATAGGTATGACATGCCTGTGTGTAACTGAGATAAAATGCAGGTCAGGGGAGTTGAGGATGTTGATAAATTGGGAAGTAAGAACAATAGACATAGGAGTCTATGATTACTCTATAACTAATACTGGATTTAAATTTAAAAAAATTCCCAATTACAAGTAAAAGAAGTTTTTAGCATTAAAAATTTTTTTGAGTCCTAAATTCTTTCCCTCCCCTCCCCCTTGCCTGAAATGGTACGCATGATTTCATAGCCCTTTGGGCATAGTTCAAAATTGCTCTCTAGAATGGCTGAATCAGATCACAACTTCTTCAACAGTGAATTAGTGTCTAAATTTCCCCCACATTCCCTACAACATTTATCATTTTTCTGTTAAAATATCCAATCTCATAGGTGTGAAATGGCATATCAGAATTGTCTTAATTTGCATTTCTCTAATTAATAATAATTTAGAACATTTTTCACATGTCTATAGGTGCTTTGATTACTTCATCTGAAAATAACCTGTTTGTACCCTTTGTCCATTTATCAATTGAGGAATGACTTGTTTTCTTATTCATATGACTCATTTCTATCCGTATTAGAGAAATGAAGGCTTTATTAGAGAAACTCGTAACTTTTTTTTTTCACAGATTACATCAATCTTATTACTCTCTCGTTCCCTTCATCCTGTCCATTGTCAAAAGTGTTTTGCTTCTGATCATGCCTCCCCTAGTCTTCACTTCCTTTTTATCAGCTCTATATTATTCTATTTCCCTCCTACTTTTATGTAAGGTAAAATAGATTTATATACCCAATTGAATGTGTATATTCTTCCCTGTGAGCAAATATTGATGGAAATAGAATTAAGGCACCTCTCTCTCTCTCTATTCCATCTGTCCCTCCATTGTAAAAGCTCTTTGCATTGTTTTAATGTGAGATAATTTACTTCATTCTCTCTCTCCCTTCCCACTTCTCTCGGTTTATTCCTCTTTCTCATCTCTTAATTTTCTTTTCCTTAGGCATAATCCCATTAAATGCAACTCACATCCATGCCCTCTGTCTGTGTATATTTCTTCTAATTATTCCAATAATGACAAAATCCTTAGGAGTTATAAGAATCTTCCCACAAAGGGATGTAAAAAGTTTAACCTTACTGAATTCTTTATTTCTCTTTCCTGTTTAGCTTTATATGTTTTTCTAGAGCCTTATATTTAAAACTCAGACTTTCTATTTAATTCTTGTCTTTTCATCAGGAATTCTTAAAAGTATTCTACTTTATTGAATGCCCATTAAACTCCTCTCATGTCCCTTGAAAAAATACACCCAGGTTTGCTGGATAGGTTATTCTTGGTTGTAGCTTATAGATCAAAGGAACAGAAAGCCTATACTATATTTTCCCAGAGGGCAAAGGAGTTGGAATTTCAACCAAGAATCACCTATCTGGCAAAATTGGATATATCCTCCCCCCCCAAACCCCCTATAGGGTGAGAGGGAAGGTAAATTCAAGAATTAGTGAATTCTGCTAATCACCTTGAAAGAGATACCAAAATAAAAATTCCCAAGAATATTATAGCCAAATTCCAGATCTCCTAAGACTTTTGAGTTTGTTTTATTATTTATTGATGCTTCATGGAGTCATTAACTTCCATTTGCCCAATTTTTAATTTTTAAGGGTTATTTTCTTTATTTAGTTTTTGTAGCTCTTTTCTCATTTGGCTATTTCTGCTCTTTGAAAATACTTTTCTTCATTGAATTTCTGCATATCTTTTTCTCTGTGGCCTATTCTGCTTTTTAAGAAATTCTCTTAAATGGATTTTTGTGCCTTTTCAACCATTTAGCCTATTCTGATTTTTTAAAGATATTATATTTTCTTCAGTATTCTTTTGTGCTTCCTTTACCAAGCTGTTGACTCTTATTTTCATGGTTTTCTTATATCCCTCTCATTTCTTTTCTCAACTTTTCCTCTTCCTTTCCTGATCTTTAAAATCCTTTTTGAGCTCTTCCAGGAATTCTTTTTGGGCCTGAGACCAATTCATATTTCCCTATTGTAATAAGGGACAATTTTTGAATGGTAAATGATAACTAAAGATTAGGTCCGTTAATATTTCTTCCTTCCTTCTCTCCCTTCCTCCCCTCTTCCTCCCTTCAGCCTCCTTTTTTCCCTCCCCCTTCCTGTTGATCTTCTATTAGTCTCTTAAATCAATTCAGGGTGAATTTATGATGTCTCAAATAAAATACTCTTTCTCTTCTCTAAATTAAGTAAGGGGTTTATTGGGAAAGAAGGAAATATAAGAAAAGGAGGGAAAGAGGGTTTGGGATTTCACTAATGCTAAAATAAATCTTAGATTGGAAGATGGTAGAATATAATTCAATTTGGGAAAATGGGCTGATAGGTCTGGAAATTCAGTTACTGAATCAAACAGAGCAAATCAGAGAGAGCTGGACTTTGTTCTTCTTTCTTCTGTCTTCAAAGCCAAGAGAGATCCTTCAGGCTTTGGTATCCAAAAGCCAAGAGACATCATATCTCTTCTGTCTTCCAAGCCAAAAGGGACCACACACCTTTCTGTCTCCCAAACCAAGAGTTCAGACTTCAGTTGGTCTGTTCCCCTGCCTCCAACCACTTCTCCCGGTCACATTCCAAACAGAATGCTCTCATTTGAATGACAGGTCATCAGTCCCAGGTATTCCTGCCTTGTGACTATGTAACTTTGGATGTAGTAGTTTTGACCTTCTTGTCTTCTAAGTTTTGGTTTTGATCTTCTCTGTTGCCATAAGTTTCTATGATGAGTTTCTTCTTCTTCTTCTTCTTCTTTTGTTTGCTCATTTACTTGATTTTCAACTAAAAAAACTCTTAGAGTTAGAATCTGTCCTTTGGTAGAGAGGCCATTGTCCATAATTTCTTTTTTGTTTTTTTTTTAGCTGCTTTCAGCGCTAGTTCTGGGCAGCTATAAGTTTTCATTTCCACCAAAGTCATATGATCTAAGAGAGGTATATTTAGTATGCTTCTGGCATGTGCTCTGGTTTGAGCAACCACAAGCACTCTTACCCTCCCCTCAGGAACTGTGACCAAGATCCCTGGTGTCTTATGGTCATAAATGCAAGTGTGCTGTTACTCCTTCTTGCCCTGGGGCTATGATCCAGAACTGTAACTTCAATCTGCATATGGCTAACAGTCTTACATGCTGTTTTAGAAAAGGGATCCCTTTAGTTGCTTTCCAACAAGTTGTCCAATCCCCTTTCTGTCAGTGAGCTGAGAGCTCCAAATGCCATTTTTACTGATTTAGGTGCCCCCAATATCTGCATTGGGTTGCCAATGTGGGGCTTGTCTTAGTGCCCTGGTTTGTACACCTCTCCCACTCTGGCATTACAAATCTTCCCTGCCAACTTTCTTAAGTTGTCTTTTTTTGTGGAAAATTGTTTCATTCCATACTTTTGTGGATTCTGATGCTCCAGAATTTATTTTGCAAAATTAATTCAAAACTGGGGAGGGGGATTTTTTAGAGATCTGGGAGTGCCTATCTTTTTCTCTGCAATATTGGCTCTGGTTCCTAACCATAAGTAGTGAATAGATTAAGACTATATGCTATGCCATCTTCCACTTTATTTCCTTCATGAGTCTTTTTTATTATATGCATGATGTGTGTCTTCTGTCACAGTATGAAAATATGTATTGCATGAAAGCACTAGTAACCTAAATCATATTGTTTACTGTCTGGATGGGGGGAAGGAGAGAATCTGAATCATAAAATGTCAGAAAGAAATGGTCAAAAGTTGTTTATACATGTAATTGAAAAAAAAGTTTTAAAAAGATAAAAAAAATATTACTTTGGAATGAGTACAGAGAAGCTAGGTAGTGCCATGGATATACTACCAGACCTGGAATCAGGGAGACTCATCTTCTGGAGTTCAAATCTGGGTTCTGACACTTATTAGCTGTGTGACTTTGAATAAGTCACTTAACCTTTTTTTGCCTCAGTTTTCTCATCTCTAAAATGAGCTGGAGAAGGAAATAACAAGACATTCTAATATCTTTGCTGAGAAAAGAGGTCATGAGAAGTTGGATATGACTGAACAATGGATATTATAACTATTCTTGAGTTGAAGGATATAAAAGAGTTCAAGTTTAACCATTAATCTATATGAGCTAAGCCAAGCCAAATCATGTGGTTAGCCTGGGCTGCATGTTATTTATCATATGATATGATTTCTGTAAATTTAGCAATTCTCTACTTTTATTTTTCATTTCTCTCTTTTAATTAAAGAGCTAAATTAATTTTTAAAAACACTTCAACTGTATATTATTTGAACTAATGGAATAAAGAATTTGTTGAGCTATGGAACAGGGGATCCAAGGGGATTAGGATAGTCTTGGAGATGAGGTATAAGTGATTACATCAATGACTCTGGAAGTATTAGTCTCCGGTCATATTTTGAAGTCATTAAAGAAACAGAAACTCAGTTTAGGGAGGGTTAGGAAAGAACTTGAAATACAATTTCCTTTCTAACTCTAACTTCAAAAGAGAAATTTTCTTCTCAGCCAGATGTCCAGATAAGAAGAGTATAGGATCACCAATTGAACTGGAAAGGAAGTATGGCATCTCATAGCTTTGGATTTGTACCACTCTTATGTACCTATCATATTTTACTTAAATTAGATATTTGTTTACATGATTTTTTCTCATATTCTTCTGCTATTTCCTAGAGGAAGAAAGAAAGAAAGAAAGACAAGGGGGAAAGAAGTAAGTATTTATTTCATGCCTTACATATATCTCATTTAATGGTCACAAAACTTGGAGATTATCATCTTCATTTTATAGATGGGGAAAGTGAGGCAAAGAGAGTCTGAGTGACTTGCTCAGGGTCAAACAGCTATTATAAGTGCCACATTTGAACTCAGCTCTTCAGTTCAGTTCCAGTGCTCTATCCATCATATCACTTAGCTGCCTCTAAAAGGCAAAGGGTATATGTATAGAATTCAGGGCAAATAGTAAGAAGATGGCCAGATCATAAAAAGAAGCCAAGAAGCTATGATGTTACTCTGCTCTGCAACTTTGTTTTCCTTGGTCTGAACCTCATGGAACCAATTGTTCTTATGGCTGGATACCCCATGAATCTTCTATCAGAAACCTGAGATTGACAAAGGTTACAAAACTTAGCTGAGTCATACAGCTAGTAAGTATCTGAGACTGAATTTGAATTCAAATCTTCCTGATTCCAGGCTCAGCTCTCTGTCCATTGTAGTACTTAGTTGTCTAATTCAACTTACTAAATATTTTTGAGACTACTGTAGGCAGAAGAACTTTGATTGCTACAAAAAAGTGCAAAACAATCTCTGCTCCTGTATTTTAATTTAAAATCCAAGATTTTTTATTTTTTGTTTGAGATTGGATTTTTATGAAAATCCAAGATTTTTGATTTTTTTTGAGAAAGATCTTCAAGAAAGAAGCTTGCTAACTCCTAAATCCAGAGAATGAACTGTTTCAGAAAGATGCCAGAAAACCCACACTACATCAAGAAGATCAAGAATAAACTTTGGATATGGTTGATTGAACTGAAGTTTGATTGAACATTTATTATAAATGTACACATTTATGCCAAAAGGGGACTGCCCCTAATTTGGCTTTCTATCAATGCACCTAGCAAAACATTGGTTTTGCTTTCTTTCTTTTCTGTTTCCTCCCTCACTACTCTAATTCCCTCTAAGAAAATTGAATGTTGTATACATCTGTAGTTAGAAGTGCATTTAGGACTACAAGATGATTATGTTAAATGATCAATGGGGAGACTAGTTTCCAAAATTTCCCAGACTCTACCTTGGAACATTATCTTAAGGATATGGTTAAGGTTATTCCCCATTTAAACAATGGAGGTATTTGATCAGGAATATATTGGGAACTCTAACATTACTCCACCCATACTTAGGCATAGTTTAGGGGAAGATAAAGTTGTAAACTTCTTAGTGAACAATGAAAAAGTACTTAACCCATATTTATAGTGAGGCAAAAGCCCTTAAGCTAGGTCTATTTTTAGATCTAATACAAAAGGGTGCTAAGTACCTATGAAGGTCAAATTAATCACTAAAAGGTCAGGCAAATTGCAAGGGACAAGCTTAACAAAGAGGTGTGAAGAACTCAGAAGATATAATCTACCCAGAGAAGGTGAGAACTAAAAACTAAGAATGGGCTGTCCTAGGAAAAGCTTCAACTATGATTGGTAGACGTGAAAATTTAGGGGAGGTGACATAAGAGAAATTTCTCTTTAAAAGTTGCTGCCTGAACCAATTCAAGGTAGTTTGATTTAATTCAGCTTTGGAACCTGAATTGGAGGTCAGGAGTCAGAGGAGGCTCTCTGAAGGAGTTAGAGCTCGAATTAGTTGGAGTAGCTGGGTCTCTGAACACTAGAGTTTTGCTTGGAAAGATCTTGTGTTGAGTGATTAAAGACTGACTTAGTTTCTCTCTTAAAGAGTAAGGCCTAGGCCATTGGCCTAGGCCCTAGCCTTTTCCTACTATTTCCTCTTACTGTCTCTTTCCCTTTCCTTAATTCCTTCATTCATATTAATTAAAATCTCCATAAAACCCAGCTGACTTGGGTATTTCATATTTGGGAATTTTTCCCATGGCGACCACTTATTTTTGATATAAAATCAAGACTCTAAAAATTATCTTTACAGTTTTGGCAATTCAAAGTGTTGAACCCATATTTTCGCGGTCACACTCCCAAGGGATTTATGATATCCATTGGGAGAAAAGGCAATATGGGATTATTTCATGTAGGCAGTTTGTCAGGAATCCCAAAGAGTCAAATCCTTGAGAGTTGGAATGTCTAAGGGAGGTTTCATGGAGAAAATGTGATTTGAATATGATCTTAAAGGAAAGAAAGCATTCAGATAGAGATGAAGCATATGGAGAAAAGCATGGAGACAAGAGTGCATGCTGAGTAGATTATCATGGTTGTAGCAAAGAAGAAAGCAATAGGAGATAGTTTGGAAAGGTAGAGAAGGGTTGGATTGTTGCGGAACTTTGAAATCCAGGAGAAGGAATATAAGAAAAGGTGTTTGGAATTATAAATAGACTAGTTAGAAGATAGAAAATTTGAGCAAGAGGGGATGAAGGCCTGGATTACAGAGAACACCACAGGAAGGAAGGGATGGACATAAAGGAAAATTCAACAGGATTTAGCAAGTGATCTATGTAGTGGAAAAGAGAGGTGAGGTAAAGAGGATGAGATTAAAAGTTATTGAAGCAGATAGGAGCAAAGACTTTTTAAAACAGTAAGAAAATGAATTCATATTTAAACCTTTTGAATTTAACCTAACAGGCAGTATATCAAAGTGGAAACATTTAGTGGGCATGGTATTGTTGCTTGGGTGGGAAATCAGCAGTGAAGATTAAGAGTGGAGAATTATCTGCAGAGTGTTAAGCATTGTGAGGAAGGTGTTGTAAATGTGATCTATTATTAGTGTTCCTGAAATAAATCTGAAAATAAATAAGGAGGGGTTGTTTCTGACCTTATTCCTTTTTTGAACCTCTTACTGTTATTTAACTGAGGGAGAGTAACAGAGGCCTAACAGGACTTTTTGTATATGAAGCAAGAGGCAGGAAAGGATGCCTCAGTGGGGAGTAAAGGGCAACAATGACCTGAAAGAAGATGCCACAAAGGGGGAAGGACCTCAGCACTGTGGATCACCTGGTAACTATTTCTGTCAAGGGTATCTCTGATCTTCCAGACTCTCAGGTTCATAGTCTTAGTGTTACCCTTAACTTCTCACCCTCTTTAGCCCTTAGGATCCATTCATTGTGACCTCACACCTTTTTTAAAACTTCTACAGAATCTCTTACATCTGTTCCCTTCTTTATATTCACATAGCTATCACTGTGGTGCAGGTCCTTATCACCTCTTGCCTGAATAATTGCAATGTCCTCATTGGTTTCTATATGTGATTTTCTTTAAACCAGATATGACTATGTCATGTTCCTACACCATAAATTCCAGGGTGTCTTATTATCTCTAGGATAAAATATTCTCTTTTAAAGCACTTCATTATCTCACCTTTACTTACCTTTATGATCTCATTATATATTACTCCCCTTTGTACACTTGACTATTTGTCTAAATTGGCCTTTGGTCTTCCCTTTGGCCCCGACAAATGACACTTCATCTGTTTCTGTCTTTGTACTAACCATCTTCCATGCTTGAAATCATGTTCTCCTTGCTCCCACATCTCGAAATCACTCATTTTCCCTCAAGATGTAAATACAAGCAATTCTGTTTAAACAAAACCTTTTTCTTACTACCCCCCCCCCAGTTGTTAGCATCTTCTTCCCCTAACTGCCCCATATTTTGAATTTGTTTGGAACATATATGTATATGTATACATATATATATACACACATACATACATGTTATCTCCCCAGAGAGAATACAAATTCTCTCAAAGGAGAAATTGTGGCTTCTAAAATTTTCTCTTCATATTGAGGGCACCACCATCCAGGCACTTACTCTCACTTCATAGATGTCATCCTCAATTCTTTTCTCTTACCTCCCCATATCCAATCTATTTCTAAGTTCTGCCTATAACATCTCTCAAATATATTCCATTCCCTTCTGACATTACCATCATCTAAATACAGTCCTCACCTCGTTGCCTCAAGCCTGGACCTTGATAACCTGCTGGTTGATCTCCTAGCTTTAAATCTCTCCTCATTCCAGTGTATCCTCTTTTCAGTATTCAAAGTGTTCTCCTTGAAGTACAGACCTGACCATTTTACCCTACCTGCCCCTAATTCAATATATGAGAGTGATGTCCTATCACCTCTAGGATCAATATAAAATCTGGTTAACATTCAAAGCCTTTCAAAGTCCTACTGTTTCAGTCTTCTTACACCTTATTTCTCCCCCTAGTACCATGCTCTATCTCTACATGCTCTATGATCCATTATTACTGAATCCTTGTTATTCATGACAATCCATCTTTAGATTCTAGGAATTTCTGCTTACTGTCTTCATGCCTAAAACACTATTTCTCCTGGCTTCTTCAATCTCAGCTAATCTTCAGGAAAGGTTTCCCTTGATCCCCTTTAATGGTAATACCTACCTTCTATTGACTATTTCCAATTTAGCCTCCATGTATCTTATTTGTATAGAGTTGTCTTCTTGTTGTCTTCCCATTAGACTGTGAACATCTTGAGAGCAGTCTCTTGTCTTATTATTTTATTAGCAGAGTACACAACAGGTACTTAACAAATGCTTATTGATTGACTGACTTTGTATCCCCAACACCTAGATAGTGCCCTATACATAGTACATGCTGAATAAATGCTTGTTGATTGATTTATGGCTTCCAATCCACTGTAATATAATGTAAAATATTTATTAAACAGATGATAGGTATTGGGGACACCAAGACAAAATGAAAAAGAGTCTCCCCTGAAGGAGGTTGTATTCTAAGTCTGAGGATTTCAGGCATATCATAACAAATTCCATTTGAATGCATTGAATTTGAGATGACTATGGAACATCTAGTTGGAAATAGAGAACAAATAATTGGAGAGGCAGAACTGGATCTCAAGAGATATTTAGGCTGACTAAATAGATCTGTGAGTCATATACTAAGAGATAATTGAACAATGAGAGTTGATGACATCACTAAGAATAGGTAGAGAGAGAAAACAAAAGGATCCAGCATGGAGCCTTGGGGGACCATGATTAATAGTGAAAAATGTAAGATTGTCATACAAAAGGGATGAGAAGGGTGTCAGACATAGGAGAAACACAAAAAAGTATTCATAAAAACCAAGGGAAGGGCAGGTATACAGGTTGAAAGACTGGATACCAGTGACAAAAACTGAAGAAAGGTCAAGATAGATGCAAAGAAGAAAGGTTATTTGGCTTATCAATTAAGATATCATTGATTATCTCCTAGGGAGCAATTTCAATTTAAATGTGACATCAGAAATCAGAATACAAGAATCTGAGAAGTGAATAGGAGGAGAAGAAGTAGAAGAAGAAACTTGTTGGCTATAAAAATGGAATTTTGGTATAAAGGGACAGGGTGAGACACATGATAATCGAATCCTATTTTAACTAATCATTCGCTTAGGATGGGAGGTGTGGGAGGTGTGAAGATAAAATATTTTACTCTATACATGTATCATCCTCTCTACATGCATCCTTGTTCCCATATAGGTGATTCATAGGTATCCATTTCTCTGGCTTTGAGCCCAATTGTTGGTAAGGGGTAGAAAAGGGTCAAGATCCTCCACTATGGAGAAACATGAGTGGTAATAGAAGCAGGTTCATACTATGCACTCACTTCTACCATGTTGGGTGTGTGTGTATGTGTGTATATGTGTATGTGTGTGTTTGTGTGTGTGTGTATGAGTGTGCATACAAGAGGTGATAGAAAGAATCACATATGGTGCCCATGGTATTCCCACAAAACCAGTCACTTGGCTTCTAGCTTCTAATCTTGAGGAAGGTGGCCAGGGGAAGAAGGTACAGGTCCTCTTATGCCACTAGTGTATGGGACCTTAGGGCCATAGTATCCTCCAGGTCAAAGTATACTCCTTCCAGGTCAGGCCCACTGGAGTACTACAAATTAGAAAGTTAAGGTCTTACCTTCCCTCTCATTCTTTCTCTAGTAAGACTAACCTGAGCTTCCTATTTGGGCTTATTTTTGATAAAAAAACATTTTTAAGACTTCTCAGTTCCCTGAAACTTCTGTCCCTGTGGAAATGTATATCCCTTATGACTTTGTCTTGGGTGGAAGGTACTAGGGATATTGGAACCCCTTGGTTTTTGAGTATAGGAGATTCCTGTTTCTTACTTCTTCAGCCCCAAACCAAAAGGAGGTGATGGACAAATAATGTCCTTTGGAGGAGATAGAAGTGTTTTTAGGGCCTACCATGCCCAATGTCACCTTCCATCATTTGGACCTATAGCCATTCCCCTATGCCTAGGGAGGGCAATTTGATACCCTTTAAATTTGGCCACACTTGGATCCTTGCCCCACTTGTTTCTTCTGGCTATGTCTGTGCTTTGGGGAACAAAAAAATCAACCTGAGTAGAAAATTAAAGCTTCTATTGATTACCAGGAAATTATCCAATTCTTCCTATCCCTCACCAACCAAACATAATCTATATATGTATTATAAGTAGGTATGTATGTGCATACATAGACACACACATATTACCAGATTGTTCCTCTGAGTAAAATGAAGATTTTTTAATTACTTGCTTAGGTTGATCACTTTTGTGCATAATCTAGTCCTAGGCAAACTGGACTACTAAGAACTTCCCAAGCTTTCCCTTTCTTCACCTTTCTCCATGAGCTCTGGAAGACTATTCTTTATTCCTGGACTATATTCCCTCTTCATCTCACCTACTGAAAGTTTCTTTCTTCAAGGTCTAGTTCAAGTACCCCTCTTCCATGAAATTGAACTGGACTTCTCATCAACTCCCTGACTCCTTCCCTTCAAACCACTAATAATTTCATCATCCTCACATTTTTTTATGTTGTAGCCCTTTGTTTAGATCTGTTCCTTGATCTTATTGTAATATACCTTGGATGAATTTATCCCTACCAGATTGCGAGCTTTGAGGACAAAGATTATGTCTGGTACATTTTTGTGTTAACAATGTTTAGCCCAGTTAGTATTTTTCTCATAACAGGCAATTAACAGGTGTTTATTAAATTGTAGACTGATCTTTAAGGAATGTCCATAGTTAGGAACCTAGAAGAGAAAGATGTATTGAGAGTAAGGCTTTAGAGAAGTAAGAAGTATACTACCACCTTCAACCATTTTCCTCTAGTTTTTTACTTTGGCCTTCCATGTTCTATGGCATTTTCTACTCCGCTGCTGTAACTTTGCAAATCTGGAGAGCACAGGTCAGGTAATTTGAGGAATGAAAATTTTATTTTCTATTCTGGTTTATACCTTATATTATGCTCCCAGTTTTCATTTTCTCCTTCCTTCCTCCCCCCTTCACTAATGACTGAATTCCAGGGCATAAGCTATGCTTTTAATAATATTGGTCATTACATGAAATAGTGAGATTTTTTTTTACATTAGAAGTATTCAAATAGAATTTGGATGACTACCTATCAGAGATGTTGTTGGAGGGATTCCTATTTTGGATAGGAAATCAGTTTAGATCACTTTTAAGTTGTCTTCTAATTCAATCTCCTATCATTCTTTGGTACCTTATTTGTCATCTATTTTTGACCTCCCTTTAATCTTTTCTTGCGCCACTGAAGTTATTCCTATAAATTAATTACACTGGATTCCTACTTCTATTTCCATTGACTAATTATATGCATATATGTGCATATATATATTCAAATATTTACATTACATATAGACATATATTACTGCAAAGCAATTCATTTAAAGATGAGACACATTTCAGCAATACCTTATGTATTACCAAGATAGTCCTAAATTAAAAATAGTAAATTAATTAATTTCATAAGAAAGATAAGCACAAGAATGGAGTTATAAAAACCAACCTTTCTCTTTACATTCCTTCTTCATTATGATGCATAATCAGAAAATGACAAATACATTCCTTATTTGCCCACTGATTAAAAAAATTGATTTCCACAGTACTTGAAACCATCAATACTGCTTCCATTTTGGAAGATAAAATATACAGGGATGGGTTAATTTCCCCAGTATATATCACTTTATATAGCAAAACATTGGCAGGACTGGCATTAAGTCAGAGCTCCTAATGTTTTCTCTTCATCAAATTTATGGTTTCATATCTAGCCTAACCAATATTTTAAATAAATCATTAAAAAGGCTATGTTTAAAGTGTCACAGAAGTATAAATAGAATACTACATTGTTGACTATTTCTCTTCTTACTTAAACCTCGTTAAAAAGGTTTTTCTTTCTACAGATTCAATGCATTTCATAAAATATCCTGCAAATATTTAAGCAAAAATAAATGTCCCTAAATAGCAATTCTATTCTGTGGAACTCATGATCATCAGTGTTCCACAGAAACACTTAAAATAGAATTGGTGTTAGTATTCCCCTCAGGGGACTATCCTTGTTTAGCTAACCTAGTTAAAAGATGTGAGCTTGTGCTTTCAGATCCTATGAGTGTCTTGCATTCTGATAATTTCTCAAAGTCTCTCATTTTTCTAAAAATAACTTGGCAATATGCAAATTTCTAGGAATTAAGTGCTTGATTTTCTGATCAACCTGTTTGAACACAAACCTAGAGAAAACTTCTTTCCATGGATTTACATGGGTAGAAGGGACTCTGAGCAGAATGATTGACTATATTTTTCCCCCTTCTCTCTGGGATGTGTAATATCATTTGAGTCTGGGGCTCAAGCCAGCTCTATTCCTCACCAGACATCTTTGCAGTGACCTCTGACAACTTGAAGAGATCTGATTAAAGATTAGCTTGGGAAAAAGAATTTCTGTCCCTTCTGTTTCCTGAGGTTCTATCATTATACTCTGTGGAGCCAGAAGAGATGACTCATGTAGAATAGCATATAACTCTTTGCAAATAGAAAACACCATTAATTAATACAAAGAATTCTCAGACTTGGACTGTTAGAGCTAGAAGGAATATTAAAGGTCATCTCATATACAACCCTCATTTTACAGGTGAGGAAAGTGGGAGCTCAGAAATATGAAATGATTTGTCCAAGGATAGAATGTCTAGTAAATGACAGACGTAGGACTAAAACTTAACTATCCTGAGTCACCAACCAATGTTCTTCCCACTTTGCCTGAATCAATAACAAGCATTTATAAATGCTTGCTATGTTCTAGGCAATGCACTTGGGGTTCTTCTTGGAACATCCTAAGCACCTTTGGGAGTTAAGTTGGATAAATATCAGTCTTTTTAATTTTCAAAAAAAAATTACTCCTTTTACAAGGAACATAAAAGATGGTCAGTCTTGGGAAGCCACATTCCATTGTCATTAAAGAGGAAAGATTTTATGTGGTAAGCCAGTATTTTACCATATAATATAGTTTGTTTGTCCATATATCTTCACTTCCATATGAATAAAAGTAGCAGAGCCCATGCCTTACTCATCTTTCTGTCCTCTTTTATGTCTAGCAGTGCCTTGGACTTCTTAGGTACTCAGAAGTCTTTGGAACTGAAGTAAATACTTTTAGAGTATAAAATGGTTTCCTACAATTTTGGAGGTGAAAAATGTCAGAGGTTATACATCCTTTCTAGAATCATAATACCTCTCTTCTGGGCAGGAGTGGAAATCATGGTAGTTGTAAGTAGTTCATTTGACTGAAGAGAATGAGGAAATCAAGTGAGTGGAGAAATAAAACCAGACAGGCAATATCAACCAGTTGGGTTTGTGAAGGATTCGTATAAGTTATTTACACTTATTGCAGAAGGTAATATATTTCTAATAGAATAATGCCATGGTCCAAAAATTGGACAAGAATAATGGAATGCCGAGTGATTGTGTTTGGTCTTGATTGAAAAGAAGTGAACCAAAAGAAAATGGAATTGGAAAGCAATGGTTACAATAGTCACATTAGCAAGTATGTAAAGGGATTAAGGTTAAAGTTTTCTCACTGATGCCAATTTTAGATTATAGATGTCAAATGAGAGAGCTAAAAAAGATGGTAAAGGGAGAAAAAAGTCATAGAAGCTTGGCAATTCACAAGAGGTGATAGAAACTGAGAACAGAAATGATATTCATTGACCCAAATGCCTATCTATATAACATCCAAGAGAACATAATAAAGGAAAAGACACAAAGATGAAAATAAAATTTCATAGATATCACTGTGATCATGAAGTACAACTAAAAGGTTTAATGTAATATTTAAATTTTTTTGGCCAGCACCATCATCTATGTGAGAGAGGAGGTAAGACCTGGCTTATTCCTAGGTTATCTCCTTAAAGAATTTACTGAACCTAAAAGGATGAGGATAACAGAGTACATTTTGAT
Organism: Monodelphis domestica; assembly: GCF_027887165.1. Lineage (NCBI taxonomy): Eukaryota > Metazoa > Chordata > Mammalia > Didelphimorphia > Didelphidae > Monodelphis > Monodelphis domestica. The sequence continues at coordinate 124,856,116 of NC_077227.1, read as the reverse complement.
GAGTAACAGAAGGTGAAGATACAGATTATATTGTAGCTACAAGGACTATAATCTACTTGGCCAGATGAAGAAACTGGATGAGTTCCTGAAACAGGTCACAGAATGTACATAATCAGGAGTTTGAGAATTTCTCTCATAAAAAAGCAAAGCAATTTCTAGATTTTTGACTTGTCTTTTTGATCATTCTATCTTAAAGGAGTGAGAAGTGAGGCAACATCTTCAGGGAATAATGGCCAGATTCATTGAGGTATAGAATCCTAATGTAGCCTAAATGCAGTGGTCCCCAAACTTTTTACACAGGGGGCCAGTTCACTGTTCCTCAGACTGTTGGAGGGCTGGACTTTAAAAAAACAAACTATTAACAAATCTGTATACTGCTGTCTGGGATAGTGGTGGCTGCAATGCTGGCTGTGATGGGCCTGTCACACCTTGCACAGGCCCATCACTGCCACCACTATACCGGGCAGCAGTATGCACAGTGTGGAATCCCCTCCCCCAGATTGCCACTCACCATGCTGATGTCTTCCATTTTGCGGCCACATAATCCATTGTGCGGTGCCTTGTTCTCATTCAGTTACTATCAGAAGAAGGCGCCATGCAAAGGACTTTGTCACTGGAAGTAGTACTGTTTGTGCCCCTTCCTGAAGTGTGATGGGGGCTGGATAAATGGCTTTGGGGCGCTGCATGTGGCCTATGGGCCATAGTTTGGGGACCCCTGTTATAGAGAAATATAAGGGGTATAAGAAGGGTGGTGTGAAGGGGAATAATATAAGGGAGGAGAAATGGGGGGAGTGATTGAAAGCAAAATACTTGTGTGGAGGGACAGAGTGAAAGGAGAAATTAAAGGATTAAAAGGGGAAAATAAGGTAGAGGGGAAAACACAGATGATAATCACAACTGTGAATGTAAATGGGATGAACTGACCCATAAAATGGATGCAGATGGCAGAGTGGATTAAAAAATAGAATCTTAATATACTTTGTTTACAAGAAACATATTTGAGGCAGGTAGACATGCACAGAATAAAGGTAAAAGGATGGAGCAGAATCTTTTGGGCTTCAGCTCAGATAAGAAAAAGTAGGAGTAACAATCATGATCTCAGACAAGGCTAAAGCAAAAATAGATCTGATTAAAAGAGATAAGGAAGGTAAAATTGCATCTTGGTAAAAGGTAGGATAGGCAATAAAGTATTATCAGTACTTCACATATATGTACCAAATGGTTTAGCCTCCAAATTTTTAAAGGAAAAAATAAAGGAGCTTATGGAGGAAATAGACAATTAAACTATACTAGTGGAAGACCTTAACTTTCCCCTAACAGAACTAGATAGATCCAACAACAACAACAAAGAAAGAAATAGAGAAAGTAAATTAATTTTTAGAAAAGTTAGATTAAAATATATCTGGAGGAAATTGAATGGGAATAAAAAGTAATATATCTTTTCAGCAGCACTTGGTACATACACAAAAATTGACCATGTACTAGGGCAAAAAACTTCACAATATAATGCAGAAAAGCATAGATAATAAATGTGACTTTTTTTAGATCATAATGTATTAAAAACTATGATCAATAAATGTTAATGGAAAGGCAAATCAATTAATTTGAAACTAAATAATCTAATTCTTCAAAATGGGTGGATCAAAGAATAAACCATATAAACAATCACTGATTTCATTAAAGAGAATGATAATAAGGGCACAACATATCAAAATTTATGGGATATAGACAAAGCAGTACTTAAGGGGAAATTTATATCCCTGAATTCTTACATCAATAAAATAGAGAAAAATCAGATCAATGAATTGAGCATGAAACTAAAAAATACACTAGAAAAACAACAAATTTAAAATCCATAATTAAAGACTAAATTGGAAATTCTAAAAATCAAAGAAGAAATTAATTAAATTGAAGTAAAAGAACTATTGAACTAATAAACAAGACTAGGAGTTGGTTCTATGGGAAAAACACAAATAAAATAGATAATTTGTTAATTTGATTTTTTTAATTTGATTTTTTTTAAAAAGGGAAGAAGAGAATCAAATTACCAGTATCAAAAATTAAAATGGTGAATTCACCTCCAATAAAGAGGAAATTAAAACAACCATTAGGAGTAATTATGCAACAATAAATTTGACAATCTAGGTGAAATGGATGAATACTTTAAAAAAATAAATTGCCAAAAGACTTCCCTTTAAATCCCACTTCTGACACTCCCTAGCTCTGTAACTATGAGCTAGCCACTTACCTTTCTGAGGCTCCTGTTTATCTGTCAAATGGAGATAATATTTGTAATTCCTATCTCACAAGGTTGTAGTGAGACCCACATAAAAGCAAAGCATTTAAAGTATACTTCAAATTTTAACCTTCTAAATAAATGTCATCTGTTTTCATCTCTAAATGCTAAGTAATGTGTAATAATGCTACTGTGGACCTGAATAAAGAAATACCTGCTTTTAAAGGAGCTACTGGTTGTTGAAATGAAAATGTTAGAAACCTTGAGACTCTAATCATACTATCTTAGAATTTGTGACCAATATAGATAGACTTTAGGAGTGCATGTTTCTGTGAGTTCAGTGATAGAGTGACTGGGTCTGAGATTGAAAGAGAAGCTGGTCTTTATCTTTTTGAGACAAGAGTTGGTAGGCTTCAAGAAGGAAATTTAAACAGCAGAGTTGTAATTGATTCTGGTGAGGAAGAAAAGGTGTCAGGCACTTTTTTTTCCTTTTTCTTTGTAACCTCATCACTTAGCACAATGGCTAACTCCAAGAAAATATGTGAAAGATGCTTGTTGATTGATTGTTATAGCAGCATGGAGTGTTCATCAATGGACTCAGACTTTTAAAGGATTCCTTGAATAGAATGACTATAAAAAATATAGAATGACTATAGATAGGCAGGATACTTGAAAAATAGCATTTAGCAAGGCAGATGTCTATTTGTGTGCTGAAGCTTGTGATAAATGCCAAAGATACAAAAATATTGTGGGTTTTTGTTTTTGTTTTTGATTATTTTGGGAGCAGGGAGAAAAAAGTAAAATAGTACCCCCTTTTTATGTGTGAGTAGGAAGATAATATACTATAATAAAAAGGAAAAGTTAATCAATTCTTATTTCTGTTTTTGTTTCCTCTATCAAAGAGAATGACTTACTCTTCCCAGATGGTATTATTTTACATATATCTGAAATTTGCTTACCTGCTTATATTTTGTGTGTGTATTAATGAAATAGTCATATCTATTCATAATGAAAATCATCTTTATAGCTTTGTAGAGGATGGATTGGAATGGGTTGAGATGAAGTAGAAAGACCAATGGGAAGGTTAGTGCAGTTTTACAGGGAATTATTAATGAGAACCTGAACTAGGATTGTGGTGGTAGGAATGGAATAAAGATGACAAATGAGAAATATTGTAACACAGTGGACCTTTTCTGTTGTTGTTCAGTCGTTTTTATTTTACTCAACTCTTCATGGCCCCATTTGGGGTTTTCTTGACAAAGATACTGGAATGGTTCACAAATTCCATTTCCAGTTCATTTAAATGATGAGGAAACTAAGGCAAAGAGAATTAAATGACTTTCCCAGGGTCACATAGCTAGTAAGTAGCTGAGGGTAAATTTGAACTCAGGTTTTCCTAATTCCAATTCTGGTGCTCTAGCCACTATGCTACCTACCTGCACAAGTTGCGGGCCTTTTATAAAGGGATATTTACATCATTAAGTATGATCACAAATATACAACCATGCTCTCTCCAGCATGTGAGAGGCATAATATCCCCCTCCACTTGTGCCACCTTAATCTCTGGGAAGTAGAAAGTTTATAGTTTAGATTGGTTTAAAAATACACAATCCCCGTTCCAAGGTCAATCACCTTGATCTCTAATCCTCAGAACCATTGCATCGTATGACTGTCATGCTGGAATTTCTAGCTGCATCATTTCACCTGCAATTCTGGCTCCAAGGCTACTTACCTTGGCTCAAACTCCTTGTCCTGTGAGGACAAACAACAGATAAAAACAAACAAACAAACAGAAAACTACTCAGACTTATTTCTCTGAACTGGGTATAAAAGAAAGAAAAACAGGTGAAGGGAAGTATCTCATGTCTATAAATGGAGATTTTGAACCCTAGGCTTCATTCTCCAGAAGTCCTTGGTATTTCCCAGAATGCCCTATAATCTGTCCTGTGGCTCCATATTGGCAAAATCATGATTGGTATTACCTGGCAGTAATGCCTCCCATGGGTTCTCTTCTTTTGCAATGATTCAGCAAGTATAGTGATAAGCTATGCGCAGGGATTTTAAATGGGCTAATCAGCCATGGGCACATGGTTTTTATTTTGTATCCTCTTTATTCCTTGATTTCTAATGATCCTTAATAAACCTCATAAAATATAATATTTTTATTATTAGAGATATAAATTTAATTTTTACAGTTTTGGTGACCATAAAGGCATGAGAATTACTCTCAATTTTCTTTAAGATAGCCCACCAAATTTTTTTAAGCCACGTTTCTCCTGCCAAGGCTTTTCTCCCACCCCACCCACCCACCCACCCTTGCAAAGCTGCTTCTCCTTATTCAGCTCCTTTCGGCTGCCCCTAGCCATTCAATTCTGACCTTTTTGACCAAGATCGCTCACCTGACGGCCCCAGCCCCAGCCTTAGGCCCCAATAACTCTACTCCTGATCTCCGGCTTCTGACCCAGATTGCTCATCCAACCTCAGGCCCAGCCCCAGGACCCAGGTTGCTGCCACTGTGTCTTCAAAATCACAAACCAGCTGGTAAAAACTGGGGTGTTCTTTCCTTAGGCAACAATTAGCCTCCATATGGCAAGGTACCTTGAGGGGGAGAGGATGAGGAGAAGGAAGAGACTCTTCCAAACATGAAACATGGCCTATTCTATGAGAGAGTAGTGCATTACCTATTTCAGACAGCTTTCAGTTTTAGGATATTTTTTCATGAGTACACTGATCCTTTTACTTATCTTGCCTGAGATTCAGGGGAGAAATTCATCTCCTTACAACAACTCTTTGCCATTTGGCCGTGCCCAGTTTGGGATTCCTAAAACCCATGTTCTACCTCACTATGGGAGATCCCACAGTATTGACAAAAGGAATCTCAATGGATTAAAAAAAAACCAAATAAACAATGAACTTTAAAGAGAAACTGGAGGTTATATTTTTAACACTTTTCAGACTCCAATGTTTTATAAAAGTGTCCGTATTTTATTGCATTTTAATGATTGTTTTGTTTAAGATTTGATTTTGTGGTTTTAAGTTCTTATATTAATATATTCAATAATATTCTGTTATACTGAATCATTTTAATGTACTGGATTTTAACTACTGTTATATTCTGTTGCTTTCCCCCTATAACTATACTGAACAAATATTATTGAATGAGCCCATATATAAAAACAGACTTTTTTCTATTTTGATTTTGTAAATTGTCACATAGAAGATGGATGGACTTCATCAAAACTTGTTACAATTGTACGACAACTTTTGGAAAATTTAATGAGTTAAATATCTCAAATTGATTTTAATGGGTTTTTAGACATAATTTTTAGTTTTTTTTCAACAACTCTGATCATTTTGCCTGCCTCTAACAGGAGGTAAGGTCCATTTTAGTAGCTGAAGTGAAATACAATTATAATCCCCACATCCCACATTTATAAAAATGTGAATGAATGGGACATCACAGTCTCATTCCAAAGGAACTGAGGAGTTAATCAAAGGGCATGGTACCCCTGGATGGCTACCCAAAAGGGAGTGTCTCTCATTTATAACTCTTCAGCTCACTTTACCCTTTCACCAGAATGATCTCTAGATTCTTGGTGACATTTTTAGACCCAACGGCAACACTACAGAGGTTTCTTTTTTTTCCTAAATTCATCTGCCACATTTTTGTAATGATGGCAGCAATAGATTTTTAAAAAATATCTCAGCCAAGGTTGAAACATTGCTATACCTGAAAAACTTGTGACAAGTATCCATTTTATTTAAACATCATACAGCAGACTCATGTAAAATATGATAGTGGGCTTGTTTGCTATTGTCATTAAATGTGCTATTATACCTGTGGGGATAGTGATACTTTTTGAATGTGTAATACATGTTGTACTATGGTTCTTTATAAAATACTGTTACTTTGTGAAAATCATTTGCTTGCACTCACAGTAGATCATGGCCAGGTATGAAGAGGAAATGGATCTCTTTTTTGTATTCTACATTTCCTTAGCTGACACAGTGCGTCAATGATTACAAGCTATATATCTTTTATTTTTAAAACTCTTTTATTACTATATTTTCTTGCATGAGCAATATACTGTTTCAGTTTTTATTTTTTCTCTCCTTTTTGTATATAAAGCACATGTCACCAGTATTAAGATTTTCTTTCAGTATTTTTGATTTTGCAGTAATATAAGTTTAAAATATATTTGCTATAATGTCAATGTATAACCCAAAAGCTTTAGACTATAAAATTATGCCATTAATTGTTTAAAAAAATTTATGGGACTTTGATTAATGATTCTGTCTGACTCCAGGACAAGAGAATAAAAAAAGAGCCACTGCCTAGTGCCAATCAAGCACAAGGTTAAAGAGACCAACCAATTCTGATGGAATGATGAAAATTTTGAACCATGACAAGAGGACTTGAATGTGTTTGGGGTTTGAGGTTGTGGCTGTTTAACATGTGTTAAAGGCAGGTCTTCCTTGTTCCACATTCTACCAGGTATCTCAAATTTAGCTCCTACTGGCTCCTAAAATCTAGTCCCTATTCTGTCTTTCATAAGGTGGCAACTTTCTATAGTCCTGGCTACTGATTGGGTAAATGCTTAATTGCTTATATCATTTTAATTGGGCCCTGATTCAAAGACCTGTTATAGATTTATTTTTCCTTTATTTAGAATTTTTACACATAAAACTTTGATAGTCTATATTTCATCCAGAAATCATCTTTTTTTTTTTTAATTTGGATTTTTTTGATGTTTTTTATTTCTCTTGCCAATTGATTCATATACCTCATAACTCAGTCATGTATCCCTAAGTTATCCCTGTGTTTTTCAATCACCCACTTAAGGGGGGAAATGCATAATTATTATTATTTTAAATTTCAAAGTTGAAATTCCTTTTGAGAGTAATTTTAGGTTAAGAAACATGATACCTCTCTGAATCGAGAAAGTGAACTATTTGTAGAAGACACCATGAAGATGTCTTTACAGACCACAAGCTGCACCAGAAGATCCAGAGTGAACTTTGGGATGTGGTGATTTGAACTGTGTAGGGTTGAATGCATTTGATTTGTATGTATACTCTTATGCCAAAGGGAATTGCTCCCTAACTGCCTTTTTGTCAATGTGCCTAGCAATTATTGGTTTTATTCTCTTTTCCTCTTATACTCAAATTATTGTAATTTCATAGCTGGTATGTTTACAAGGGGGTATATATAAATGGAGATTTTGAACCCAAGACTTAATTCCCCGGAAGTCCTTGGTATTTCCCAGAATTCCCTATAATCTCTCCTGTGTCTCCATGTTAGTGAGATCATGATTGGCATTTAACTGGCAGTAACGCCTCCCATGGGCTCTCTTCCTTTGCAATGATGCAGCAAGTATAGTGGTAAAGTAAGTGCAGGGATTTTAAATGGGCTAATCAGCCATGGGCACGTGGTATTTATTTTGTATCCTCTTTATTCTTTGATTTCTAATGATCCTTAATAAACCTCATAAATATAATATTTTTATTATTAGAGATATAAATTTAATTTTTACATGTCTCACTGATTCAGTTCTTGTGATTCATACTAGGGATAGCAGATAGGAGTACTGAAAGGAACATAGTTGAAAAGATTATGGATAAGAGTTCAGTTTCATCAGTTTTAAAGATGAAGTCATTCAATCAAAGGAGATTTCTTCCAAACCAGTGGTAGGGGGATTTAGTGGGCTTCATGTTAGAAGTAGACATGCTCAGAAGCCAGGGTTACATTCATTGTAATCAGAAATGAGATTAGGCAACTAATTAGACTTATGGGGTATGTAAGAGTGAGAAGCTAAAGATGACTTAGATTTTGAACCTATGATTGGGAAAATGTTGTTACTCTTTTTTTTTTTAACCCTTACCTTCTGCCTTGGAACCAATACTACTGGAACTTATTGGTTCCAAGGCAGAAGAGTGGTAAGGGCTAGGTAATGGGGGTTAAGTGACTTGCTCAGGGTCACACAGAAATGTCTGAGGCCATATTTGAACCCAAGACTTCCTGTCTCTAGGCCTGTCTCTCAATCTACTGAGCAATCCAGCTGCCCCCAATAGGGTGAGAATGGTAATACTCGATAATAATATGGAAGCTCATAAGAGGGGAGTTTCAATGGAAAGATGTGTTTTGGTTATATATGTTGAGTTTCAGATGTTTGTGGCATATTCAGTTTCCAATGTCCAATAGGCAGCTGGTAAAACAGGACTTTCTCTAGGGTGTGACAATGAGAGCTGACTGACTATACAGTTCTGGCAATCAACATAGAAATGGTCATTGAACACCCCCATCGCCCCCAGGGAACTGATGAGATTATCAAGAAAAGAGGGTTTAGGACAAAGCCAAGGGGGACATTCATAGTGAGTGGACACAAAGTGGATGATAATAAAAACAAAAATATTGAAAAGGAATAGTCAAACAGGTAAAAGGAGCACCAAGAGAGATCAGCATCATGGAACCAGAGAAAAGGAGAATTTTTCAAGGAGGAGATCAATGGATCAGATGCCGTAAAGAGTAATATAGATTAAAAGATTGAGAAAAGGATATTAGGTTTGGCTTTAGAACACACAGTCAACAAAAATTATACTTGTAGCATATATATTTAAATAAATATAGCTATAGTATATATTATTTGAGCAGTTAGGTGGCATAGTGGATAGAATGTGGGGTTTGAGTTCAAATCCGTCCTCAAGCACTTAATAGCTATATGACCCTGGTCTAGTCACTTGCCTCAGTTCCTCATCTGTAAAATGAACTGGAGAAGGAAATTACAAACCACTTCAGTATCTTTGCCAAGGAAACCCCAAATGGAGTCACAAATTGTTGAATACAACTGAAATGACTGAATGATAAACAACAATGTATTATATAAATAGACTATATACACAGGATGTATTTTATGTGCTTTGCTTTTCAAAGCACTTTCCTCATAGAACTTCTGTGTGGCATACATATTATCCTTATTTTTAAAATAACAAAACTAATGTTCAGAGAGCTTAAATATATCTTTTCTAGCCACATAGCCATATAACTTGAAAATATTTCTGCTGAACTCATGTCCTCCCAGTATCATGCAGGGCACAGCACTCTGGATTTGGAAGTTGTAATGATTGAGGTACAGGGGAGAAGGAAGGGGTAGTCACAGGGAATGGAGGAGGTGAAGGGACAGAGGGAATATGGAGGCTGGTGAGGTAAAGGGAGAGATACCCACTGGGCTGAGAGACAATCTTTGTAATTCCCTCATACTCAACCTACAAGAGAGGTACCCCTGGATGATGTTAAGTTAATGATGACAGGATCAGGGTCTTTTGAGTGGACTTCTGGGGAACAGTGGAGTTTACTTCTTCAGGGCTTGACTGGTATTTGAAACCCCAGAAGCCCCCCTTGACTGGCAGGTAGGCTATCACTGCTGGCTTTAGTTGTTTAGCCAAGGCTAAATGGCTAGCCTAGCATGACCCTTTCTTTCTTCATTCCTCCTTCAATTTGAATCTGACTGCAAGTTTATATATATATATTTTTTTTTAATGGTTTAACAATTCTAGTAATAAAAGAAAGGGGATAGGCTTGTGGGAATAGGAGACCCTACAGGTTGTCTTTGCTTCTTCTTCAGCTGAGCTTATCTTTCTTCCTCTTCTCTAATCATTGCCTCTGTCCTAACTAAACAGATGGCAAGTGTCCTTCTTGGGAAGGTCAAGGGATGGAAAGAATCTTCAGGGTGACCCCTTGAAGTTTAAGGGATCAACCCTTTTCAGCAGCAGTTGTTTGGTTCTTCCTCTAGTTGATACTCTCAAACATTCAGGAATATTCTCTCTTCTTTTGGGTAAGGGGAATGGAGGCAAAGTTTTTTCTACAGGTTGGGATTTAGAGCTTAAGGTCCTTAGCTCCTCACTCAACAAAGTTCAGAGGGCAAAGCCTCTTTCTTTTCAGCAGTTTCTCCCACAAGTCTCTTCTCCCACTCCAACTGTCATTCCCCCTCCCATCACATTCCCAATGATGGCTGCTCAATCTCAGTGGGCAGAAATACAAAAGCTGGAGTCTCAGTGTTCCTTTCCAAAAAGACAGAGGACAGGGTTTATAACACACTTCTACTATTTATTACCTTTGTGACTTTGGGCACAAATCACTTATCTTCTCATCTGTAAAACTAGGGTTGTACTAAATGACCTCTCAGATTCCTTCTAGAACCACATTTATGATCTCCAACTGTACCCCTTCATGCATCCAGTGTTGTTCCCATTTTGCAACTGTATCCAGTGGGATTCTCTGAAAAGCTGTGAAGTATTCAAATGTTCCCTTGGGCTCAAACCTAGATATATTCTTCTCTTTCCTCATGCAAGTTTGTTACTCATTCAAATGAGTCACAGAAGGAGTTTGTAGATAATTTCCTTTACAGTTGTTTTTCCCAACTTCCAGCCTCTGGCCCAGTCTTGGTCTGTGGCAGATTCTTATCCATCTGAAAGTTTCTTAGTATCAATGGTCTTTGCTTTTTAGAGTCAATAAGCTTTCATTAATTTCTTAGAAACATAGGTATTCATTTTTATTTTTTATAGATAACAACAATAATATAATGCACATGATTTGTTATAATATATATTGTTGCCCAAGAGAAACAAATTTTCACATTAGCTATGTCCAAAATTCCATTTCTAATTCTTTCTCTCCCCTTCCCCCACTGCTCTGCCCTCCCCAAGAAGGCAGATAATATGATATAGGTTGTATATAGATTATCAAATAAACAAATTTTCCTGTTCATCATGGTGTGAAACAGGACACATAATGCAGACCCTAGAGAAAAATTCATGGAGGAAATAAAATGGAGAATGCTATGTTTCAGTTTGCATTTGGAATCTGTCTGTTACTTCTTTAGTGGTGGACATCCTTTTTCATTATGAGATCCTTGGAGTTTTCCTGGATTCTTGACTTGCTGAAAATAGTTGTCATTCACAACTGTAAGGGGGAAAAGGAACGAAAAGGCTTGTAAACAGAGAGTAGACAGGAGAGTCTGCAAAGAGGACTTGACACGCCACAGAACTACAAAGACTCTTATTCTAGAGAGTGGAGAAGATATGAGAGACACACTGGGGCAGTTGGGGTCTTTTTGGTTCCTGTCCCTGGGAGAATTTGGAGTGGTAACTTCCTGTGACTTGTTCCGGTCTAAGCCAAGTGGGAGTTTGCCTATCTTTTCTTGGTGGAGCCGAAGTTATGTATCCTTATATTGAGATCCTACCTACTCTGTCTCCTAATTTTATCATCTAACTGTGTTCCTGAGTCCTGAGCAGGTGTCCTAACTGCTGTGAAGAGAAACTGCCAGCAAGCCAGTAACTGACTGTGGGAAAGGTTTCAAGCCATCTTGGGTCCAGGCTGAAGAGGGTTGAATTCATCAAGAGTTCAAAGCTACTATTCTGACAAACTATAAATGTATCCAAATGTTATTTGGGAGGACTATTTAGGTCAGGTAGTTATATAATTGGGGTTTCATAGACAGAGAGTGTAGTCAACAGGTAGCCAGAAGATATTAAGACTGCATTTTTAAGGCCCTTAGGAAAGGTGGAAGTATCCAGAATTCATAGAATAGGGATTCTTTTGTTCCTAGTCCTCCTGTCATCCTACATTTGAATAATAATAAACCCTATCTTTGATATTTCTTTTTTTTTTTTAACCCTTACCTTCCATCTTGGAATTGTGGTAGAGGCATGGAGAGAGAGAGGACATGTAAGCCAAGATGCAAGAAACAAGCTGGGGACCTGACCTGCCTGTCAATCAAGAAGAAGGTTCCAAATGGAATGCTCCCAGGAGGAGAAGGCAGTTGTTGCTGGCTGGGCTTTGGGGCTCTCTGACCAAGGGAGAAACCTGTGCTCTCTCTGAGATTTGACTGACCAAGAGTTGGAGGAAAGCCAGGTTGAAGGAGAGACTGAGGGAGAAGAAGCCCATTTGAACTAATTTGTTAGTTCTGTCTCAGGCTGAAGTACCGTTGGGGAGAGGGTGGGGGTCTGGAATTAAGCTGAAAGACCTTGGTGACTTGGTGAAGAAGAAAGAAGATTTTAACTGTTGTCCTTCATCTCTGACTGTCCCTCTGTCACAGTTGTGACTTCCCAAGCCCTCATAATTTTCATTTTAGATTAGGGACACCCTCATCCCTCTTACCTCAGTTTCCCATTGATAGGAAGGTAATACGGACATTAACTACTGTGTATTGATTATCTAATCTATTCCATTGATCCATGTCTCTATTTCTTAACCAGTATCAGATTGTTTTGATGATTACCACTTTATAATATAGTTTGAAATCTGGTATAGCTAGACCTTCTTCCTTCATATTTTTCCATTGATTTCCTTGATATTTTTGGCTTTGGATCATATAGTTTCTTTTCCTTTTTCCTTGATCACCTTAAGAAATAAACCCAATAGTGGCATTACTAGGTCAAAAGGCATACATAGTTTTATAACTCTTTGAGTATAACTCCAGATTGCTCTCCAAAATGGTTCTATTAGTTCATAGTTCTACAAGCAAAGTATTAGTATCCCTATTATTCCATATCTCCTCCAACACTTCTCATTTTGTATTTTTATTATTAATCATTGATATATACTCTAAATTGATATGATCATTGTGAACAGACTTTAATTATCAATTTTATTTGATGGATGGAAGTTTATGTCCTTGACTAAGAGGGCCCCACAAAGATAACAATGGGAGTAGAGTACATATTCATAATTTTAGAATTTAATAGAACTTTAGATACATTTAATTTGAGTCTTCAAATTAGAGACTATAGATATTATCATCTCAGTTTTACAGAAAAGGAAACTTAGGTGCATGAGAGTTAAGTAATTTGTCCAAAACAAATGATGCTAGTAAACATCAAAACTTGAATCCAAGTCAATTTTAACTTCAAGATTTGAATTCTATCCTTTGTCTTGCCAACTCTCTATCTTCCCCAGTATCTGATCCCATAGGACCAGAGTCGAATTGAGTTAGGGAAAAATAGTAGAAATTGAGGAAGAAGCAAGTAATATGTTAATGCATTCTTCTCAGTAGAACAAGAATGCATGAAGGAACCATTCTCCTATGGAGAAGAGCCCATTAGATATAGAAATTAGCCAGCTTTTATTGTTTGAAAGTTGTGGAAGAGGAAAAAAGGGAAAAACAAGATTATTGCTTGAGGAACATGTGTAAAAGCAAATTCTTTACAGTAACTCCTTGGAGTGACTTTTGGGGTCTCGATGAGATAGGCCGATAACAGTTATCTGGAAGTCTCTGGAGACTTTCCTGGTAAGGTAATAATCATCATATCAGGAAAGGTTCCTTGGATTGTACTCAATCCAAGCCCTGTTGGTACAGTTAGGGTGGGCTTTAGTTGGTAGGTCCCTGTTTCTCAAATTTAGTTTATAGTTGCAAAGGAATATTGTTATGTTATCAGAAACCCCTGGGAAAATGGAGACTTGAGCAAATCCAACAAATTATTATAGTCAGTATTCTTTTCACTTTCTCATGACTGTATAACCTTCTAGGGACACGTTGGCAAGCCTATAATGCATGCCAGAGTGGGCTACTCCCTTCTTCCTCTCCATAGCTACCTAAAGATATTTCTTACATGATCTGCCCCTCTGACCAGCAGCCCAATGAGAGTACTTCCTCCCTCCTCCAACTGGGGTAAGGGGGTCGGTATGGAGGCTCACATGCAGCATAAGGGTTGTAGTTTGAGCACTTGGTATCTAAAACGTTCACCATCACTTCCCTAGGGGTATGCATAATAGGCTGTAGTCAGAGGGAGATGTTAAAAAATTTTAATGCCATAAATATTTTAATTTTTGTATTTAAATATTTAATATCTTTTGATCAACATTGAAACTAATACAATGGAATCATAATTTGAAAATGAGTATAAATAAATATAAGGATTTTATCACCAAAAAAACAGTATATCAAATCCAGATTTATCTGGAACAGACAATAAAAATGAAGCAAAATGACTATTTGTCTGAAAAGATCAAGTTCTGCCTAGAGAGTTAATGCCAAATATTTTAAGTTTTCACTATTTGATCTAGATCAGAGGATCTTTTTGCCAAAATCAGAGTACTGTTTGTGGAGATGCTTTAAACAAAAGGAGAAGTCAGAAAACTTTATATGACAGAATGTAAACTCCTAAAGGACAATGTCTTGGTCACTTATCTTTGGATCCAACTGCCTTGTGAATATTTTAGTGACAATTTCCTACAGCATAGTCCATCCATGCTTCTTCTTGGTCTATTCCCTCCTGCACAGTTTACAGTTCATTCATATGTCATCTTGGACAATTCTTTCCCTGTTCTTTCATAGTCCTTCTGTAGAGGACCTATTTGATATACTGGGAGCCTTTCTCTTTGGGGTACACATAACCCTGGGGTATTGAGAGTTTCAGAGAGTAATAAGGAATATTTATTTGACTGTGTTCTGATAAACATTTAACAATTTTATTTTGCTAAAAATGTCATGTACTGAATAAAATTTTTAAAATTAAAATTAATTTCATTATTTTATATATTTCTTCTTTGTATATGCCTGGGAAAATCTAAAATTATTTTTCTTTTCACATTGAATATTGGCTACAAGAAAACTTTACTAGAAAGCAAGTTAGCATGAGGTTTGTAAAAGTCTGAAAACTTTATTCTGACTTCTTTTTCAGCCTAAAGGGACAACTACCCTAAGGCCAAATTCCTAGTGATGTTATTAACTCTCCTGAATTCATTTGGCAATAATTAACAAACTTCAGCCCCAGTGATTCTGAACCACTGACTGTCATTACAGAAACCCCAATTCTCCACCCCATTCCCCAAAATATGTACCTTATATTTGTATCTTCCTCAATTAGAAGCCTGTCTGCCCAATTTCATATTCCAGCTCTTCCTATTCTTTCCACCATGCTCTCAGCTAGGAATATTGCTTTGTAGGTAACAAACTTCCCTTTATCTTAAATTTTTTCTTTTTATACTCCTTTCATCTGGTTCTCTTTGAAACCTGGCTCTCTCCTGATTATACAATCTCCCTGGCCACTCTTTCCACTCTTGGTTACCTTTTTACTTGTACCCCTGACTCATTAGTTGAGATGAGGGAATAGGAATTGTCCTTACTCTCTATTGTCACTTCCAGACTCTCTTTCTACCTCCTTGATTCAGGAACCTCACCTCCTTTGAGGTTCAATCAATCTATATCTACCACCCAATAAAAAATCTTGTAGCAGTTGTCAAAGGACCTCTAAAGACAATCCTCTTCTTGCCTCAGTGTATTCAGTGCCTGGCTCACCATCTTTCTTGCTCAACTCCTGCCTCATATCAGGAGGATTCTTGCTCTCTTGAATCCTTTGCCTCCTTATTCAATTACTGATCCTGCCCTGCCAAACTTCAACACTGGATTGTCCCTACTGTCTGATGCTTTCACCTCTACTTATATGCTGATAACAAAGCTAGAAAAAATTATGAAACTGTGCTGACTGGATTCAAATTTTCAAATTTATGTCAAATGATCTCAGCTGGGCTCTCACTGTTGCAAGGCAATTCTTTCACACCTTCCTAATTGAGTCACTCACCAAGGAGGCTTATCAAACCTTTTTTTTCCTCCTCCTCAAATCTCCCATAGTTCTCCTCCTTCATACTTTCAGCTGAAAACCTGGCCTCATATTTCATGGATAAAATGGAGACCATTCTCTTCTTTCCCCCTCAACTCACATCTCCTAGATGCCTTCTCTGACTATTACCTAGTTTACTTTGACTGATGTAATGAGGTAATCTTTCTCTTTACAGAGACAAATACCTTTGCTTGCACATGTGATTGGGTTCCATCCTCTTTTCTATTGTAGTTTTGTTGGGAGGGGGCTGGAGATTAACCCTTGGTCTGGGATGGGTGCCCTTTCAAGAAAGACAGATTCTCAGGGGTAGCTGGGTAGCTCAGTAGATTGAGAGCCAGGCCCAAAGACAGGAGGTCATGGGTTCAAATCTGGCCTCAGACACTTCCCAGCTATGTGACCCTGGGAAAGTCACTTGACCCCCATTGCATAGCCCTTACCACATTTCTGTCTTGGAACTAATACCCAGTATTGATTCTAAGATGGAAAGTAGGGGGTTAAAAAAAAAGAATGACAGACTCTAATGGAAACTCTTTAAAGATAGAGAGTTTTGTTTAGTTCGACTGGTCAAGAGGCAGTGTGCAGAACCAATTGCCTCCCTGAACAGAGAAAAGTTCAGGATTTTTATATACTAAAGGGATGAGGTCTAAGTAACTTAAGTGAAGGACAGGGAGGGGAATGAACAGTGAGAACAAACAAGTGGGGCAATCAGAATAGGTGCCTTTGGATCTGGGGGTTTAAACATAAGCACATATCATTTCTTTGATAATATTATTTCATGCCACTTATGAATTTCAAAGGATATATTCCATAGCCTACTCAAGCCCATGAAATAAATACTTCCATTGCCTTTTTGAGTCACCTGCTGTTGTAAATATTTTTAGATTATGATTTTCTTAAAGCTCTAACCATACAACATCATAAACAGAGCACTTGTGTTTGAACGGTGATTTTTTTGAGCTGGATTTCTTTGATTATAATCAACATTGAGGACAGAACACTGGGAACTTAAAAAAAATCAATGCACTGTGTTCGAACAAAAACATTATGAAAGGACATGCCAAAGTAGTTCTTTTAAAGTGTTTATTACTTGAAAGTTATGTATAAGGACTGTAATTGCTTTGTGACCTGTTGTCAGCCAAAAAACATTTTTATCAACAAAATGAAAGCAAAGAAATCAGGTCTTGTTTAGCCCTCTCTACATTTTAGTCATATTTTAAGTACAAAAATGAGCAAGTGGAAATTCAATTCAGTTCAATTCAACAAACACATATTAAGCCTACACCATGGTCAAGACACTGTGACTTTATTATACTCTGGGACTTAAGATCAGCAAAAAGATAGTTCCTGTCCTAAAGAACCTTATAATCTACTACATAAACACAAATGTAATACAAAATGGAAAGTTGTAACAACTGCAAAGGAGAGATCTAAGCAAAATGCTATAATAAAATTTAGAGGAAGAAATGGATTACCATTTTTATTGTAGGCATGTTCTAATAATGTAGATTTGTCTTATTTTAGTGATAAAGAATAAAAAGATTTACTTTCAATAGTGCATAGTAGAGAACTTGGAGCCTGTACTTGTGTAAAGTTGGCCATGATTGTATGTACTAGGAGTCATTTAATGCCAGATAAGGTTAGATGCCAGCAATGCACAGAAATAAAACCATACCAACATTAAGTACTTTTCTCTGCTTGGAGCCTTATTTGCTTAATGATTTTTTTTCCTCTGGATTCAAAAAAGTCTCATAGGTGAGCATATTCTGGTACATATTCAAAGGTTATGAAAAGTACAGAAAATCTCTTCCCCGTTCACCTTCACCATGGTATAAAAATGGGTAAATCTCTTTCCCTAGACTATCTCACTCTCAATTTCAAACTGTGAATTAATAGAATTACACAGGATAACACTTGGTAAACATTATTTATTAAAAGGACCAAATAGTGTAGAAAATTAAAATCAACATTCAAAGTTAGAAAATTGTGCTATTCAGGACCTATAGCTTCTGTTACCTTTGTTGGTTCCTCTCTCTCCTTCTCCTGATTGGTCTGAGGGAGTGAAGGAAAAGAGAAAGAATTAAATCCTCAAAGAAAATTTCCCCAGTCCTGTGCCCTGGGAAAAAACAGGGGGAGAAAGAATCTATTGATTGGACTTTACTCTTACTAACTGCTTCAGCTGCTGGTTGTGCCTGATTTCCTCTGCCAGTTAGTGGGTTTCCATCTTGCTTCTCACTGTCACTTTCTGCAACAATACTCTCCCATGAAGTCTCAACCTAGCTTCATTTTGCTCTAAGGGCAGCACCCTATCATCTTGTTAACTGCAATTTTCATAGAAGAAACACCAGGACTTGGACAGTTCACAGTCCTCCTCCATCTCTCCATGCAAATTCTTAGCAGAAATTTGCTCTTGATACCAAAAATCTGAGAAACCTGAAGGACTCTGGGTAACATGTATGTTTCTGCAGTCTAGTCCATCAAATCTCTTTGAACTTTGATCTTAAGTCTCTATGGACTTGGGGCCCTAAGCTACATTCATCTATTTCACAGTTTGGGTTGCAAAATACTAACAGAATGTTTTTTTGCCTCTTGAGGTCACTTCTATACAATGATTCTATGGTAGAAATAATTAAGATTTTGAATTCTCCTACTGCAAGGGAACTGACTAAAGCAAGCCAAAAACTCAGTTCCTAGCACAAAGTAGGAACTTAATAAATACTTATTGTTTGGTTATTATCACTATTATTAATAAATCTTTAATAAGTACCCACAGACCCTGCTCAGGTATTAAATGTGAATGTATCTAGACATACAAATTTAGTCAACCATTTTTTTGTAAAGGTCTACATATATTTCTCCTTCATCTGATCTCCTAGTAATTTGTCTCCTTATGCACTTTTCATATTCTAATTTGTTTTTATTTTCCATGCATGTATTATCAACTTTATGGGAATGTAAATTTTATAAATGGATGGGAGAGTGAAATGAGTAGAATGAGCAGAACAATTTGTGCAATAACAAGAAGACTGAAAGACAAAAAATGTAACAGATGTAAAAAGTATGATCAATACAGTGACCATCCATGACTCCAAAAGATCAATGATGAAACATTATCCACTGCTTGACAGAGAGGCAAATGATTTAGGTTGCAGAATAAGAAATATATCTTTTTGTGTATAGACAATGAAGGAATGTGTTTTGCTTGGCTATGATTATTGTAAGGAATTTGTTTTTCTTTTCTTCTTCACAATGGAGTGAGACATAGGAGGGAGAGAAAATAGATTTCTGCTAATTAAAAAAAACAAATTAGAGAAGTTAAGGGGGTCCTTTAAATATGGAAAGTTGTATGCATTTCAGATGTGTTTATTTTATTGTTAGTTTTGCTAAATTGTTTTAGTTTGTTATAAAAAATCTCCCACAGAGTGGAACAATCTGGACCAATTTATAATATAAAAATAAACACATCAACATAACTTTCCAAAAAAAGAATAGAAGCTCTTTGAAGCTTTTATTGGAGTCAAGAAGACCACAGTTCAAGTTTTCTCTCAAGGCAAGTCCCTTAAATCTGCTGTGCCTCAGGTTTCCACACTTGAAAATGGGGATAAAAATGACATATTTCACAGAGTTGTTGTAGGGATCAAAAGAGATATTCTATGCAGAGTGCACTTAAGTGTGCATTTTAACTATTTTGTAAAGTATGAACCCTCTTGGATCTATCTGGACAGAGAAGCAGACTGAAGATTAGCTCACACAATATACCATACATACATTGTATCTCCTCCAGGACTAAGCAGAATATATTATGCATAATCAATTCTTTTAAAATGTTTATTGAATTAATGAAATCAATCACCAGTCAGATATATATGGGTTTCCTAGACATCATCTATATTTGAACTTCTCATAGTTCATAGTAGATGATCTGAGGTAGTTTCTTCATTTGTCAGACATCAAATCAGAATATTAATTATACTAACTCCATTTCCCCTCCTCCACCTCAATCTATCGGCCCTACTTTTCTTGCCTTCTGCTCACCTACGTTAAATCATGACCTGGTAGCATCCTTGCCAATGTCTGTGTGTATTCCAGGAATAGATAGAACTAGCAAAAGAAGCCCAAAGATCTGTTCTTAGTGTGTTGCAATAGGGAAAAAATACTGGATTTCGAATTATATAACTTGAGTTTGAACTACTTAGCAGTTGTGTGATCTGAGGAATCACTTCATTTTTCTGGATTCATTTTTCCTTATCTATAAATGAAGAAGTTATATTAGATGACTTCTAAGATCCTTAGAATCTATGATCCTAGATATTATTACTTTTCTTCCATTTTCAGATGGTTATTGAAACCTAGACTGCTTTGGAAGATGCTACATCTTTTGACACCCTCTCCAAGGCTGGCTGCTCTTTAATAAATCCTTGATATATGAGGCCAAGAAAAGAAATTGGCACATTCCTTGCTCTCTGATGCCACTTTCAGGTATCCAATTGTTACCATCACCCAGAAACTACTTTTCTCCTTTAAAGTTCCTTTTACCTTGTTCAGATCCTGCCTCACAATCTTCAGATGAGGTCACTCTATTGTTAATATTGTTTTGTTTTACTTTGCTATAAGAGAGCTCTCACAGAGTGGAAAAACCCATACACACCTGTAATATAAAAAGAAATCACATTGACATTGAAAAGAAAAAAAGAAAAAAGAATATAAGTTCCTTGAAGCTTCTATTGGAGTCAGGAAGATCTTGCCCCCTACAAACTTCCTGGCTTTCCTTCCTAGTTCTTCAGCCCATAGCTTCTATCAGTCATTCAAATAGCATTTACTAAGTACCTACTATTTGGCAGCCACTGTGCTGGGGTTACAAAGAGATTGAAGTTCCTGCCTTCAAGGAGTTCACAATCCAATATCCAGTCTACTGTCTCTAGATGGACATGAATGTTTATATCTTACATAAGAGCTAATAATAGTTTACACTTATAAGCACTCTGTGTATGTTAACTCTTTTGATCCCTACAACAACCCTGTGAGGTATTATTACCCCCATTTTACAGGACAGGAAACCAAGGTTCAAGAATTATGACATTTCTAGGTTTATATATTTTGTATGTGTCTGAGATGGGATTTGAGCTGGATCTTCTTAACTCCAGTCCTAGTACTCTATCCACTATAATGCATTGTCCTTCTCCTTTATATTTCCTTTTAGTTTGCCATGGGTAGATGTATCAGGAGTTGGATCTAGACTCAGGGAGCCAGTCCAGGAAGTAAGCAACCAAGCAGACTGGTAGGCAGTACATGACTGGACTCAAGTAATCATCTGGGCAAATTATGCTAATTTCTGAACTGAAAAATGGACCTAGATGTTTCTACTGAGGGAATGGGTTGGCATATGGAGGGATATTGAGTAATGTACAGTTTTACTCATACTAATTTTAAGGCAAGTTACTTGACTGTTGGAGTAGAGCAGTTTTTGATAGTCTCAGTTATAAGACCAAGAGAGAGATGTCATAAAAGGTGCTTTGGCATAAATCTTTTACACCAGAGTATATCATTGTATTCCTTGGTCCACAGGCATTTGTATTTTAAACCTTATAGAAGAAGAGTTTTAACTTTTGTTAAAGAAATTGGCAGAGCATTGTAGAAAAGAAATTCAGAGCATTGTAGAAAAAGGTTTGTCAAAGAGAAAAGGGAAAGGCAGAGAGATGAAGAATACCATTGATGACCTCCCAAAATTCAAAGAATGCAGGATTTCGCCAATTCCACCAATCAACACAATTCAGCTTCACAAGATTAAAACAACTCTTCCCAAGTCACACACAAGTAGTAAAGCCAGAAGTGGACTTGGACCTTCTACCTCCAAAACCTTGGTTCTTTATGTTATACTATACTAATGTATATGCATGTAAACAAATGCATGCCTATCCTTGTTTTGTGTTCCAGTCTACCTTCTCAGAAACTCCCTAACCTCTTCTTTGAAGCTGTGGAACAGTGGACAGACTGTCAACCTGGGTTCAAGACTTGAGCTCAGTCCTATCTCAGACACTTAGTAAGCTGTGTGATCATAGGCAAATCATTTAACCTGTCTGTTTCAATTTCCTCAGCTGTAAAATGGGCATAATGATAGCACTTATATA
Source organism: Monodelphis domestica (assembly GCF_027887165.1). NCBI lineage: Eukaryota > Metazoa > Chordata > Mammalia > Didelphimorphia > Didelphidae > Monodelphis > Monodelphis domestica. Next base: position 124,834,138 of record NC_077227.1, on the reverse strand, counting down.
TCCTGAGGCTGTTGAGAGAATCAAATGAGATAATACTTACCAAGCACTTAGCACATAATAAAATGCTTATTTCCTTTCTTACCCCTTCCCCATCCCCTAAATTTCATATTGATAAACAAACACACAAACTTCTGGGAGGCCCTTAACTATTTATTTTATACGGTTCATCTTCATGATGGTTTTATATAGTTCATTTCTCTCCTCTTCAAAATACACTAACATTGCATCTATCTTGTTGTTTTGAACCCAGGGAATTCCTTCTTGTTACAATTTCTGCCCATTAGCCTGTGACAAAAACCCCAATTTCTCCCTAAACATATACCAAAGAGTCTATTCTCCTTGTTTCAATTTGCTTCAGCTAGTGTAGATATCATTCCTTTGGTCTTGTCCTCTGGCCTCTCCCTTCTGTCTTATTTTCTCTCTCTCTGTTCATGACTTCAGCTGGACCTAACTTAAGTAGTTGTCAGTCAGAACCTAAAAAAATTAATTGAAGACCTAAAGGGAGGCAAAATATACAATACAGTCCATAATGAGAATGTGGTTTTTGTCTTATAGTTTATTGAGGCAAAGAAATATTTTGAGACTTGAATGCATCTTTTTTTAAAGATACTAATAAATTGAAGAAAAGCCAGCTGAAGTTTTACAATAATATATATTCTGTTGAGGTTGTGTGTGTGTGTGTGTGTGTGTGTGTGTGTGTGTGTGTGTGTGATATAATTATGAGATTGCACTAGTTTTTTTCTCTCATCTTACAATAATTTTTAAAGGGTCAGTTATTTAGTTTTTTGTCCTTACTAATGGATAGTGGTCTTGCTGGTTGAAAAGATGAGTTAGGGATAGGACTTGCAGCTTCAAAGGTATAGATAATTCCCAAATGAGACCTCTATCAAATCCTGTTGACAGTTTTTCTGCCATTAATTCTCTTAGAGAGTTACCTAAAACACTGAAGGGGTCAGTGGATTGCTAAGTATCCCTTAGCTGGTAAGTGTTGAAGTCAGTCTTCCTGGCTTTAAGGCAAGTTCTCAAACCACTTTATCACACTGCCTTTTCATTTGAAAGAATAAAGGAAAAAATGAATACAAGTACTTACAACCATAGAGTCTTAGAATCAAAAGAGATGTTAATAGTTATGTAATACAGTAGCAAAAAACTCAAATAGAAATGGATCCCTACAGGCTGCATATTGATTTATAAAACCAGAAATCAAGATTATTTATTTATTTTGTATTTTTGTCAAACTCTTCCCTATTATATTTTAATTTAGTTTGGGTGAAGGCCACTATTGGTGAGTTGATACCTTTGATTCCATTCTTTACCTGAAGCATGAGTTCTCACCATTCAATTGATGCTTATTTCACCATTTCACAAATGGTAGGGTCCTGTATAATCATTTATAATATTTACCAGTCTTAAGTAATAATCAAGTAATGGCTTGATATTAACATTCTATAATAAGAAACTGTAATCCATTTCAACAATAGTTAAGAAAGAAACAGGCAAATATGACTCTTAACTGTTTTGTTAAATGATTATATTATTTCTTTATAGTTTATAACTTTTCACTTTGTCCTTGCACTGATTCAATGCTGCCTTCACTTCTTTCATCTTTACCCTCTTACGAGATGATTTGAACCAATTAAGGCAACAGAGCATGGGCAGTGGATTGGACATTTTTAGGGTTCCCTCTCTAAGAATATGGTGAATCTGAAATCAAAGATCACCTATAATCTAATTTCAAGAAAAAGAATTATCTAAGCAAGCATGATTTTCATATCAGCATAAATCTGTTAAAAGTAAAAGGAACCTGGGACAGTTGCATATATGCATTCAATATTTTAAAATCCAAAATTTTAAAAGCCACTCCCCTAATAGAATACTTTTGGATGAGGGTTACATAGCAACCAGTGTATAAATGTTTTTCCTGGAATGGCTATTATATGAAGCAAAATCATCATGCACATTTAGAACATTACAAGTCTGCTATTTAGGATCTATTTTTAGAGAGTTTATTAGTAAAATTGTATGCCAGCTCTGTCAAGTATGTACTTCTAATTTTAGAATTCTTACCTTAAATTTTGGCTTCTTATGTGGTAGGGCACTGAATGAAGCTTCCTATCTGCCCTACCTAGTTTTGTCTCAATATTCTAAATTCTACTATTAGAGTTTCATTCCTTTGAAATGTGAAACACCTGGGTCTCCAAGATTCACTATAGTGTGGCATAATGGAAAGAAGGCTGGATTTTTTGTCAGAAGTTCTGGACTGAAAATCCTGCTTCAAACAGTTGCTAGCTGCATGGGTAAATTGTTACGTTTTATAGCATCCATTTTCTCATCTGTAAAATACAGATAATAATACTCAAACTACCAACCTGAAGAAGTATTGTGAACAAAGCTTTTTGCAAATCTGTAAAAGGCTATGGAGATATGAGTTATTATGATTAAAGTGAGAATGTCCCTCAGAATGCTAAGAATCTATATCTCCAGTGGCTAATGTGATAGGGTTCTTCCTAGCAGATACTACAGTAGAACTTTATACTCAGGACTCTTTTCCTGGGTGAACTTTGAGTTTCCTTATAGTTCTAATATTCCATGTGTTTGTCATATAAGCAAACCAGATCTAAGAACGTCTCACCATTGGGTCATTTCATTTTAGGGCAAGAAAGATTCTATTTAGCAAGAGAGAAAAGATAATATTGTGCTACTTCTTCTAACTGATGGAGAAATTGAGGCCTAGAAAGGGCAAATTAGTCCATTCCCTAAAAATCACTAAGTTAAGTGAAATTTTCTTCAGTAATTTGCTGCATAATTATCTCAATCACCCATAACACTTAATTGATTAGAGTAGAGCTAGCTTTTGTCAGTGTATTCAGAAAGGAGAACAAACCTGGGGATTCAAAGTTTGCCAAACAGAAATTCCCACAAAATTCAGTTGTGAGAGTAGCCAATTAGACTAAATGAGAGAGAAATGATTTATATATGTACCTCTCTATGTCAAGGTGAAATGGAATATGTCCCAATGTAGGAATTCCTTTTAGGAAGGAATATGTTCTTTGCTTTTTCCTGGACTCTTTTTTTCTTAACATTTCCTCTGCCATATACTAATCTGTGAATGTCATATCCTATCCCCCATGCCCCTCCAGCCCTACTTCAATAAATCTGAAGCTTCTAGAGGAGGACTCTGTTGGTTTTTATTTCAGTGTTCCCAGTACATAGTACAGTGAATATAGCACAAGCTAAGGGCTTAATAAATGTTTGTCTGAATGAATGAGTTCCATTGAATAGAACCTTCTCTCTTTCTTCTCAACAAAAGAAGAGGATACTAATAGACTATTTTCTCATCAGAAAGCCCTTGGGGAGATGTATCTTCTGGTAACTAATTATGAGGAACATACGAAGGATTTGACCATGACTCACTAAGAACTGCATAACTCATTCTTTTTTTTAAGGTACATATATTTTCTTTTTTCTTTCCCAAAACAGTATCTTCCAAAGCATTAGATGGTCCTAACTCCTGATTTCCTGACTCCTTTTGGAAGGGACACACAACAACTCATTGAATATTAGGATGCTATAACTAGAAAGGGTTTAAAAAATAATCCTTTCTTCAATTTGCATATTAGGAAATCAAGGCCTAAAGAAAGAAAGTGACTTTCAGTTCTCTTTCCACCACATTTTCTCCATGGCTTATGTAGGTAGCAGGGGAGGGGAAGGGCGAGGATGGGAGAGGTGTCAGGAGGGAGAAAGGGATAAAAATATATTTCCCATGGAGATGCTATTATTGAAATTTCAGAGATGGAAAAAAAGTTTCTCACTTGGCTGTCCAAATTAGAGGTAGGTTTCAAAGACATCCTGAGATGGTATTCTTCCTCTTGGGAATATGTTTCTCTTTGTATAACTTTTGTTGTCAATGTTCTCAATGACCCTCTTCCCACTAGATCAGTATGTTCCTGACCCCATTCCTTCAGGGTAAGCTATTCTTTCATTGAGCCTCCATCCTGATATTCACAGGTCTGTTCTAATTGTAACAATTTCTTCTCCTACTGATAATTCTTCTTTTCTTTTCTTTTTTTTTTTAAGGGAAAGACAGTATGTGCCAAAGGCTGGTTTTTTATTATCTTTGACAGCAGGAATCCTAGCTGTCATGCTCTCATCTATCTTCTATAATACTATTTTTAAGAATATGGAAGAAGGAACACATTTCCAAAAACTCTCAACTTTTTTATCTAGTACTTTGGTGATCACAATGTGTATGTGTGTGAGTGAAAAATAGATACAGAAAGCCAGACACACACACACACACACACACACACACATACACATACACACACACACACACACAAACACAGACAGAGACAGAGAGCAAGAGAGAAAGACAGAGAGACAGAAGGAAAGACAGAAAGAGAGAGGTTTATTAAGCACTTATTGAATGTCAGGCATTGTGATAGACGTTGAATATACAAATGCAAGCAAGCAACATAATTGCTTTTAAAGAGCTTACTTTCAAAAATGAAAAAAAGAATACATAGTGGGGAGCAAAAAGTAGGAAGAGGAACTGGAAAAGAAATGATAGGGAAGTAGATTGAAGATTGGGTATCCCACATGTTAAGGCAAAAGGTGATCTATCAAAACTGAGGGATCCAAGGGTAGAGTCCAGGTTACTAGTGGAGAGGATGTGGATATACTTACTGACCTAAGTTGAGGTGGCATCGGATCAAGAAGGATCACCTATAGTTGGCATGGCCTCTAATTTCCATCTCTATTAAAGTTTCTCTCTTCTTTTACTTTCCTTTTAAAGTGTCACCTATTCCACAAAAGTTTCCTAGATCCCCTCAGAGAAAAAAGTAATCTTTCCCTCTTCAAATTTCTCATGCTACTTTGTCTGGACCTCTCCTTTGCCCTTATCACATTTTTCCTGTGCATTATAGTTACTTAGGAATGCATCTTCATTCATATTCAATCATTCCATCAGAGAATGACCTTAGAATTCCTCAAAAAGGTAAGTCTTGCCTTTTTAACTTTAGAAATTTGGAATAGGAAACACATTGTAAAACAAGCTGGCATCTCATGAGAATATGAAAAGAGGAGGAAGTATCATATAGTGAAAAGAGTAACAGCTCTGGAATTAAAAGCCTATGTTCAAATTCCATCTTTATTACCCCATATATGACCTTAGTGAGATACTTAACTTCCTTGGTCCTCAGTTTCTTCATCTTTAAAATGAAAAAAAAAATGATTAGATGGCCTTGAAGTCCTTTATAGCTCTATGATCTTATGATTTCATCTCTGGTTTCTCAGAGAGCTCAGAGTAGACCAATGATTTTGTAAAAGCATAAATCATATTGTCATATCAGAGCATGGGGCACTGGGACTAAAGAATGGAGGAGTCAGAAAAATTAAGTGGAAACAATTATGGATTTGTTTGTTTTGCTTAATTATTAATATTTGTTATATGGGTTTTTTTTTGTTGTTGTTTTATTTTCCATTGCAGGGTTGGGAGTTGAGAGGGAGAGAAAATATATGCTAATTAACCTTAAAATTTTAATTTAATTAAAATATGAATTTGGAATAAGAGCAATTGAATTTGACTCCTGACTCCATCATTTATTTCTCATGTGACCTTGAACAAGTTATTTAACTTTGCTAGCCCTATTTCCTCATCTCCAAAAGGAAGGTATTATGCTATATAATCTCTTTGATGTATTTTAGCTCGAAATCTTATACCTCTAAATGAAAAAGCCTATAGTAGAGAAATGAAGGAGCCTTTGTCCAGACTTCAGCTCAGTAGGAGATGAGATCTATGAAGGAATGGGGTCAGTATATAGAACTAAAGGGGAGGACATCATGAGGTATCCTTGAAGGAAATATATGAAGAAAAGCATTTTCCAGGAAAGAAGATTACCAGTCAGCATAATATTTGAATTCTGCTTTTTAGTTTTGCAGAGTACTAGTAAAAGTTTGCCATTGGAAAAAAATTTTTTAAAGGCAAATGTGGATTAAGTAACTTGCCCAGTGCCACACAGCTAGGAAATGTCTGAGGCCAGATTTGAACCCAGGTTCTCCAAACTCTAGGCCTGGTACTCTATCCACTGGGCCACCTAGCTGCCTTTATTGATCAATTTTCAGCAGTTGCATCTCCACAGTCAATGCATTCCTCCCTTTTCAGAATCTCTCTCTCTCTCTCTCTCTCTCTCTCTCTCTCTCTCTCTCTCTCTCTCTCTCTCCTCCTAATTCTGAAATTCTTTGACTCTGTTTTCTAATTCTCTCTTAAGATAAATCCATGAGAATTAGACCTGTGGCACAGTTGATATCAAATTTCCTGAGTACTTTCATGGACAAGATTTCTGAGTCTTACTGAATTTGGGAATGGAAAGGGAAGAGGAGGGAAACAGAATCATCCCAAAGTCTGAGAATATGATCATTTAGTTCTCTTTCAGTGAAGCGATGCTCATTATAAACACGTAATTGAGTGTTTAATTATGTCCTTATGGCCAACACAGAGAGGCGACTTCGATAATAGTACATTTAGGTGGATCTGAAATATGAATTTGACCTAAAAATAGTGATTGAAGTATCAATGTCTCTGGAAAACAAAAAAATATGGGTTATCTCATATTTAAAGTAATTGGCCTAGAAAACAGATCAAAAAGAGGTAATTTAGAAATCACTGGACTACTTGAGAAAATATTTTTAAAGCAATTTTGAAGCAATTCAAATGAATATGAATAAGAACCATTCCCCACAAAACATTTTTACCCAGGTAAAATAGGTTAACATGAACATCAAAGGTTGCCTTGAAAGGGGAAGAGAAGTCAGAATAAGACTGACTAACATTTATAAAAAAGGATTCAGGTAGATAAGAAGATGTAGTAAAAGAATCACCAAAGGCATAGAAGGAACAAGTCTTTGGTGCCAAAAGTTACAGGTTGGATTATGTAACTTTTCAGGTCCCTTAAACTCCCCAAATCTGATTCTGATATTCTGACTGTTTCAGGGAGTTCAGTGAAATAACTGTAATAAAAAACAACTAACTACATGTCAGGCATTGTGCTAAGCATTTTAAAATTATTATCTCATTTGTTCTTCACAATACCATTGTAAGATAAATATTACTAGATTCATTTTATAGATGAGAAAACTGGAAGAAAAAGTGTTTAAATGACTTGGCTAGGTTCACACAGCTAGTAAGTGGAACTGAATGTGAACCTGGGTCCTTCTGACTTCTATACACTGCACCACTTACCTGCAAAAGTAATAACTTTGAAACCATTGAAAACATTGCTTTGGGTAAGACAATGGAGGGTCATGGAAGTCAAACAGATAATGATATATTGTAGGATAGTATTGCAAATTTTTTAACCATGGAGTGGTAAAAGCAACATTTTAGGAAGATTAATCAGGTAGCAATGTGAAAGGGAAAAGAAACACTGGATTGGAGAAAGATGATAACAAATAAGTAAGGCTCAAACACCAAAAAATATGGTGATAACACTGGAAGAAATGACAATGGTAGAGAACAACAAGTGTGAGTTTAGAAAGAAGAGTTTGAGATGAATTGGGCGATGTCTAAGGAGAGTTGTTTTTAAATATTTGAAGGAAGACATATTAGAATTGTTTTGTTTGACTCAAGGTTGAAAATCTAGGAAATACCTGAATAGAAGAAGTTCAACAGGTTTTTTATTCAGTTTCTTCTTTCTAAAAATATTTGTGTTTTGTTATTTTGTGATCAAGTTGTCAATTTTCTAGTTTTTCAGAAATAAATCCTTTACTCATTACTTTCTGTTTCTCTTATAATTAAATGTATTTTTAATAGCACATTTTCTTCTAATATGCATTATACAAGGGGCTTTATACATATTATTTCATTATATTTGTATAACAATTCTATAAGATAGGTGATACTTTCATAAATTATTTTTAATTCTGTCTTTACATTTCAAATGTAGATTGTGTATAATAGCAAATTGATGGGTTCCATTTTCTGATATAGTCTCTGAATCTTTTCTATTTATTGGATTAACTTAGTCCATTAAGATTTGAAATTATGGGGCAGCTGGGTAGCTCAGTGGATTGAGAGCCAGATCTAGAGATGGGAGATCCTAGGTTCAAATCTGGCCTCAGACACGTCCCAGCTGTGTGACCCTGGGCAAGTCACTTAACCGCCATTGCCTAGCCCTTACCACTCTTCTGCCTTGGAGCCAATACACAGTATTGACTTCAAGACTGAAGGTAAGGGTTTAAAAAAAAGATTTGAAATTACAATTGTTAAGCTTTTATTCTCCTCCTTGAAGTTATATTGTAATGAAAAACAAGCATTAGATTCCTGCAGTCTTTTATTTGAAAAAAAATGATTCCAGTTTCCCTCCTCTTATAGACTTCTCTTCTTGATTACCAACCCAAAATCATTTGAATTTACTTTTATTGTTGTTCTCTCTCTTTTCCTCTCTCTCTCTTTCTCCCCCCTCTCCCTCCCCCTCTCTTCCTCTCTCTCCCTTTCCCTCTCTCTCTCTCTCTCTCTCTCTCTCTGTCTCTCTCTCTCTCTCTCTCTCTCTCTCTCTCTCTCTCTCTCTCTCTCTCTCTCTCTCTCTCTGTCTCTATCTCTCCCTCCCCCCTCTTTTCTTTCTATCTCCTTTCCTTCCAGTAAATCCATAAAATCAATGTTAGCAATCAAAACATAATCAAAACAGGTCTGCTTTTGCATTCAAGGATCTCATAATGAGAGAAAAGAAAAACAGATTTAACTATAAAACAAGGGAGAGTGAAATAAGTATGAAGGGAAGGTTGAGGAAAAGAGTTATTAGAATTTTGAATAGAAAACTATCTCATCCATAGATATTAGAAAATATTTTCAAGGATAAGTTAACAACTTAAATAGGCTTTGGAAGAAGGAGGGACAATGATAGAGTTTGGTATTCAGAATTTGCGTAGAAGTACTGGAAAATCATGTAATATAAATATTCATTTATCCATTGCTTCCTAAATAAAGTGGATGTGAAGAGAACAAGTAGGTACACCCTGAATAAGCCACTGCTATGTGATAGAGGCTTGACAAAGGAGTGGTTGGGAACTCTTACAGGAAGAATGAATGTTGGTTGACGGAGGGGAGGGAATGAGGACACTTATATAGGATCTATACACAGAGCAGATAAATTTGTAAATAAGCTCCCATGAATCTTTCTCTATGTCACTAGCCACTGGGGGTCAAACTTTTCAAAGTGGTTTGATTTGATTATCATTGTCCTGTGGAAAGTTCCCTGTATTATCAGAAGACGTGTGTTTCATTTTTGGCTGTGCCATTTTCTAATTGTGTGCAAATTTTCATTCCACACAAACCCTTTTATTAAGGATCTTATAATAGTAGGAAGAAGAAATCAAGAAACTAATTATAAATGAAAAAGAACAAGACATTTCCTTTCTCTTAGCCTGTTTCCTCATCAGCAAAATGAAGAGGTTAGAATAAGGGATCTCTATGGTTCCTTCTAAATTTAATTATGCCATCCTTTGGCTTTCTGCTCCAACACATCCAATCCACATTGATCATACCACAATCCAAATATCTGACACTTAGAAATATTAGAAAGCCCTACAACCAACTATAAGCTACCAAAAATGTTATTTAAGAAAATGGTTAAATGTCTACAAAATTATTTGCTAGTGGTAGTTGCTCGGTGACCGAGAATGACTATTGTCTTTGTGCATTATCATCTATTGATGTACCCTCATGTGACTTTGAAGTCCAAAGACTGAGGCGCAAAGTTTGTGGCACATGGGGCATGGGATGCCAGTTGTTATTGGAGATGCGGTTGTGGCCTGGTGTCGGCGTTCACGCGCAGCAGCAAGACGATGACATCGTTCATCTTCAAAGGTGGTGGTGGCATGGTTAATGTGGATTTACCAGCTGCTTCTGAGTAATGCCAGCCCACTTCAAGTTTGACTTTAGCTGATCCTTGACTCTTTTCTTTGGTCAACCTTGTTTCCTGAATCCAGCTGACAGTTCACCATAGAATACCTGTCTTGGTATACACTGTGGGTCCATGCGGATGACGTGTCCAGACCATCGTAGCTGGGTTTTGAGGACCATTACTTCTATGCTGGTGGAGTTGGCTCTGTCGAGGACTTCCTGATTGGTGATTTGGTCCTGCCATCGGATCCTCATGATTGACCGGAGGGAGCGTTGGTGGAATTGCTCCAACTGTTTCATGTGCTTTCGGCACAGTGTCCATGTCTCTCAACCTTACAGGAGCGAGCTGAGGACCACTGCGTTATACACTTTGAGCTTCGTCGCAGTGCTTACACCTCTGTGTTGGAGCACAGCCGCCCGAGTGCCTGGCTGGCCTTTTGGATCCTGGCATTGATCTCATGGTCTAGGTACCCATTGTTGGTGATGGTGCTGCCCAGGTACTTGAAAGTATTGACGTTAGAAAGCTGCGTGCTGTCAATTGTAATGCACGGCTGGTTAGTTGGCCTCCCTGGTGCAGGTTGGAATAGCACCCCTGTTTTGCTGAGGCTGATAGTCAGGCCAAACAGTTTTGTTGCGGTGGAGAACCTGTCCACAATGGTTTGGAGATGATTTTCTTGGTGGGCCATGAGAGCACAGTCATCTGCAAAGAGAGCTTCCAGGATGAGTCTCTCTGTTGTCTTTGTTTTTGCAGTCATGCGGCGAAGGTCGAATAGTGAGCCATCCAGTCAGTATTTGATGTAGACGCCCAGGTCTAGATCCATCACAGCATGTCGTAATACTTGGGTGAAAAATAGGTTGAATAGTACCAGAGCGAGGACACAGCCTTGTTTCATGCCATTGGAGATGTTGAAGTGATTGGAAGTCTCTCCAGCAGATAGGACTTCCCCTGTCATGTCGACATGAAAGAGCTGGATCAATTTGATGAATTTTGCTGGGCAACTGAGCTTGATGAGGATTACCCACAATGCGTCTCTGTTCACTGTGTCGAACGCCTTTGTCAGGTCTATGAAGACAATGTAGAGACTTAGGTTCTGCTCAAGGCATTTTTCCTGCATTTGCCTCACCGTGAAGACCATGCCGATGGTGCTGCGATCTGGTCAGAAGGCACATTGTGATTCAGGCAGGTTCTGCTCTGAAACAGATGACAGGAGTCTGTTGAGTATAACATGGGCGAGGATCTTTCCAGCAGTGGAAAGTAGTGAGATACCTCTGTAGTTGTCACAGGCTGCTCGTGAGCCTTTGTTCTTGTATAGGGCTACGATGGAGGCATCTCTGAGTTCTGGGGGCATGTCTTCCTCTTCCCATATGCTTGTCAGGAATGCCTGGAGCACCTTTCCATTTAAGGCCTTGTACACCTCGGTTGGGATCCCGTCTTTACCAGGTGCCTTGCCTGCACTCATTTGTTGAATGGCTTTTTGGACTTCCTCTATTGAAGGAGGGATGTCAAGTTGTTAAATGGTGTGGTTTTGGGGGATCTGGTCAAGGGCACTTTGGTCAACTGAAGAGGGACGGTTGAGAAGCTGACTGAAGTGTTCTTTTCACCTGTTGCTGATGCCTTTTTTATCATTTATGAGAGTGCCACCGTCAGAGGATAGCAAGGGAGTGGTGGTGGGTTTTAATGGCCCATAGACAGTCTTGAAGGCACTGAAAAATTGTTTGTAGTTTTTCGTATCAGCAAAGCGCTGGATTTCTTCTGCCTTTTTTTCCCACCATCGGTCTTGCATCTTCCTGATTTCATGCTGCGCTGTGGCTTGGAGAGACTTGAATCTGTCCTTTTTAGGAGCAGAGTTTGGGTTATTTTGCCACTCCATAAAGGCTTTGTTCTTTTTGCTCAGTAGGTCTTCAATAGCAGTGTTGTTCTCATTGAACCAGTCCTGGTGGTCGCGTTGTTTGGGACCTAGGACTGCCTTTGATGTTTCCTTCACTGTGTCTCTGAACTGGTTCCATTTCTCGGTTGAGCTTGCAATGAGTGGTCCCTTGGCAGACAGCTTGTTGTCCAGGTAGGACTGGAATGTTTGCAAATAAGATGGATTACTAAGACGACTCACCTTGTAAAATGCGCGAACTGTCTGGGCGCGTTTTGGATGGTGAGGTGCAATGTTCATTTGAAGAATCGCTCTAACCAATTGGTGGTCTGTCCAGCATTCAGCTCCTCTCATGGCTCTGGTGATCTTTACATCCTGGATGCCTTGCCGGCATACAATGATGTAGTCAATGAGATGCCACTGTTTTGATTGTGGGTGCATCCACGTTGTTTTATATTTGTTCACCATTCTGAACACAGTGTTCATGATGGTGAGTTCGAACTCTGAGCATTTGCAGTTGGCTGTTGTTCATTTTGCCCACGCCGTGTTTGCCGAGCACTCCTTTCCATCTTTCATGGTCCTGGCCAACGCGGGCATTGAAGTCTCCCAGTAGTATCAGCTTGTCATTTGTGGGCACTGAGTGCAGGATGGCACTCAGGTCAGAGTAGAACTGCTTGATGGTCTCCTCTGTGCTGGTCAGTGTTGGGGCATATGTGCTGATAATTGTGGCATACCGGTCTTTGCTGAGAGGTAAACGGATCTTCATGAGACTCTCGCTGATGCCCACAGGCAAGTCTGGCAGCTGTTTGAGCAAACTGGTCTTGATAACCAGGCCAACACCATGGATTCTGTCTTCATTTGTGGCTCTACCTTTCCAGAAGAAGGTGTATCCAGAGGTGGGTTCGCTGAGTGATCTCTCTTCTGGTAAGTGTGTTTCACTTAAGGCTGTGATATCGATGTTATATTGTGTCAGTTCATTACCGATTAAAGCTGTTCTTCTCTCAGGTCTTGGGGTATTCTCTCTATCAAGTAATGTTCTGATGTTCCATGCTCCTAGTAGGAGTTTCTTTGTATTTTGTTCCTTTTGATTTCGACCGCTTAAAGGAATGACTTGCCAGCTGTGGTGTTTGTAGACAGGCTATGTTTGGGACACCTTTTCTAGTCCCCTCCCTTGATTAGGGTGAGCAATGCTGTCCTAGAGAGGGCTGCTCAGTCACCCAGGATGCTGCCGAACGTCCCTGCTGCCCTACAGGGCCGAGTGACCACTGGTCCGTGGGCCACCTACATGCAGGATCGTGACTACAACTGCCAGTGGTCACCTCCACCTGTTGTTATCACTCCCCCATTGCCACAGGTCTTGAAGAGGGTAGACGGGGTTAGGATAGATGAGTGTGCACAAAGATAATTGTACGTGAAAGAGATTTAAGTGGAAAAGTCAATGCACAGAGACAGTCCCACTCTCTCGGCGTTGGAAGCCTGGGTCCAGTGGCACGAAAAGTCATTACATCTGGAGACTTCCTCAGCTGCATTGGATGGCCGTGTTGTCTTTTGTGCTCCAACACACCCTAAGCACTCCAAAGTGCTTTGCTGCGTCGCCATCTCAGCCATTGAACCTTCTTATTGATTTCTTCCACCTGTTCCACCGAAGCAGTCTTCACATGCTGGGTGAGCAAAACCCTGGTTCACCAGGGGTTGATGACCCGATGGCTACCCCCACAAGGTTTAGCTGGCCTGTCGAAGCCCTTGCCTGGGGTGTGGCTGCTGCCGCATGCTAGCAGCTATTGGGAGCCACAAGTGAGCGCTGATGTCAGGTGGGGGTCAGAGGCTGGAGAGCTGCCCTATGAGGGCACGACAAGCCCTCCATACCAGAGATACTACCCCTCCCTGAGCACCCCATACACCCCATTTTAAAAAAAACCCTTACCTTCTGTCTTGTCTCTATGTATTGGCTCCAAGGCAGAAGAGTGGTAAGGGCTAGGCAATGGGGTCAAGTGACTTGCCCAGAGTCACACAGCTGGGAAGTGGCAGAGGCCAGATTTGAACCTAGGACCTCCCATCTCTAAGCCTGGCTCTCAATCCACTGAGCTACCCAGCTGCCCCTGATATTAACAATAAATAGAAACATCCCAAATAATCCAATTTAAGAAAGAGAAATTGATTAAACAATCATAATTACTAATGAATATGCAAATGGGAAAAAACTCCCCAATCCAGTAAGATTCGTGTCATCTCTCTCAAACAGTTAAAAAGCGTTTAGTTCTTATTTTATATAAATTGTTTTCAAACATAGGGAAAAAGGCATTCTATCAAACTACTTTTTATGAAACCAGTAGTTTTGATAATGAGACATAAGTAGTATAAAGGAAAGAACATGATTCTGGATGATAGATTTTGATGCTAAAATTTTTAAATTCAAGATTAGTAAAGAGACTGAGAATAGGTAGAGTCTCTTTGCTAATGTTCAATGGGTTTACTAAAACTAAGTTAAATTTACACAAGGATTTAAGGAGGTTTAACATGAGGAAAATAATGAGCATTATTAATGATTAATAATAAAACATCAAAAGCATATGATCATTTGGTCAAATGTAAAAAAAAAACATTGATAGCATAAAGCACTTATTTCTGTTGAAAATGATACAAATGATAGTAATAGAGAGACCTTCTTAAAATATGATCAAACCAATAGAAACAAGTGCTAACATCATTTGTAATATAGAAATACCAGAAGCTTTTTCAACAAGATCAAATATGATGCAGAAATTCCTTCTAAGTCTGATATTTGACTTAATACAAGAACTGCTAGATGTAATGATCAGACAGGAAAATAAGTTAAGAAATAAATATTGCTACAGGGTAATAACAATAATAATAATACATAGCATTTACAAAGAACTTTAAAGTTTGTAAAGCACTTTACATGTTATCCTGTTTAATCTTCATCCTTACCCTATGAAGTAGTTCTAATTATTATCCTCATTTTATAGATGATAAAAACAAGGTTCAGAGAGATTAAATGATTTATCCATGCTCACAGAGTGTCTGAGGCAGAATGTGAATTTCTGACTGAGTCCAGTGCTTTATTTCTGTTTGTAGGCAGTTTGAAATTTTACTTAGAAAAACCATGAGAATTGATGAGAAACTAATTGAGACAATAACTTCAGCAAAGTAGCAGGATAAGAGCAAAAAATAAAAAACCAATAATACTGTATAGTGCTAATAAAAGTCATGAAAATAGATATAAATGGGCATTTCATTTAAAACAACTATAAAATATAAAATGCATAAAATATCTGGGATACCTACCCAAGTACATATAGGACTTACACTTAATACTTATAGAAATATTGAAAAACCAAAAATAATTAAAGATATAGTAAATGCTAAAGGCCAAGTCATATCAATATTATTTTAAAATGATACCAAGTAAGTTCATGTACTGACTTTGTCACACAAATTAAATTACCACAAATTAGATAAAATGATAACAAAATGCAAAGCAATTAGTAAAAAGTCAGAAATATCAAGGGAAATAGAAATGTAGCTTCTGTGCCAGCAAATATTAAACGCTGGGTTTACCTAAACTGCATTCAATTTTAAAAGTTATCCTCAAAGAACATTTTTTCTTTGAAATCTCAAAGATGAGGTCATTTGCATTTTTATTATTATTAGTGATTTAGCACAGTCTTTTATTTACTTGCTTACAGTTTACAATTAACTTTTCTATTGTGGAATAGCTCTTGATCTTATATATTTGCATTAATCCCTTAAATATCAATGCTAATGAGATATATTTGATGCAAAGGATTCCTCTTCCCAATTCAACTATTTTCCTCCTTATCCTAGCTACATTGATTTTGTTAGAGCAATAACTTTTCAATTCCAAAGAAATGGAATTAACTGTTTTCTTTTGTTACCTTGTCTGTTGTTGTTAATTCTTTATTTTCAAAGAGGACCAATGACATCACAGACTTGACCATTGATTGGATTTAAATGAGACCTAGTTGTATAAAGTCAGGTCTTATTCCCTATTTTACAGTCATTGAAGTCCAAGAATGAGACAAAAATGAAGGTAAGTGATGGTAGCCTGGAATTCAGTGAATGACCTTGGTGGCTTTGATGTGCCACCAAACTCTATCATTCCACAGTGCCTGCTTTAGCAACCTCCATGACAGTCGGAACAAATTGTTCTCATCCACTCATTCCAAAGGAGAAGTCTTCACGTACTTTCCCCTTCACAGACAATCACTTACTTGCAGACATATTTGAGGCCTGTTACTTACCCACATGTAGCTTAACCTGTCTGCCAAGATGGTTTTACCAAGATGTGGCTACTGGGAATGCTACAGCTTTTTGCGGCTACAGGTGAGAGCTGGGGGATAGGTGGACACCAAAGATGATGGGGAAGTTGAAAACCCTCTCAGGAAAGGTATTAGTCCTCCCTGGACACCGCATATATCTTTGTCTACCTTTTCTTTGAACAAATAAATACATGCAAAAACTTTGCTTACTTCTTAGAATAATACCTGGCAAACAGTGGGTACTTAATAAATGCTTATTGACAGGATGACTACATGCCAAACACTATACTAGGTATTGGGGAGGAGGGGAAAATGAATACAAAATTAAAAAAAAAACCCTAAAGAGAGTTCCTGTCATAGAAACACTAAAATTCTCATAGTAGGACACATATAGAGAAATGGTGGCAAAGGAGGGATATTTTCTCTTTAGGCTCTCATGAGAATGGTTAGATGAGCCACAGGGGAGTTGACTGGCAATCCCTTTTCCATTGCAAAGGCAATGCTGATTTGATTACAATTATGGTGCTAGAAATCAGGGGTAGATAATATACACTGTAGCAGTCCACACCTATCTATGGTCAAGGGAAATAGTTAAAATGTAAAGATTGTCTTAGGAGAGAGCATGCTCAGTCCTGCGCATGGCATGGCAAGTGAAGCCTTTGACCCTTGATCCCAGTGTCCGCCAGGTTTAGGCGCGAACTCAGGTTTCTTTGTGCTCACCTGGCTGAGACAAACCGTGCCCCTATCTGTCGTTATTTACAATTAACCAATGGCAATCCACTATGTACCATCCATATGTATTGTGTACATTTTCATCTCAATAATAATAAAATAGGAGTGTCCACAGAAAGCCAGCCCCTTACCTCATCACCTCTCACCTGTCTCTGTCTTTCCTGGAGCTTAGCCTCTGGCCAAGCTCATCTTTAACTTCCTCTCTCTATCTCTCCTTCTCTCTCTAAAGACCTTTCCTTATTATCATCCTAACCTTAAGCCCAAGTGGTTTGGGTTTAGAGTTTTTACTCTAAAGGACCGGGTTTTCCTCTCAGCTAATCTCTATACTCCTGTAACCATGTGTTGTTAATTTAGAATTACTTAATGGTATCATGTCCTCGTGATAGTTAAGTGGTGGGCTTATTCTGTGGAGCTCGATTGTTAAATATTACGTGTGTGTCTGCCTGCTTCTCACCCATCTCCTTGGCTCAAATCCATCCCCCAAGTTCAACCTTCTATCTTTCCTTTCATGGGAGGGCTGCGGGCCAGCCCCCCCCACTATATACATGTGCCATCAAGATGGTATAGTAGAGACATGGGGAGAGAGAGAACTTATAAACAAAGATGCAAGAAAAATAGAGAACTATCTGTCAATCAAAAGAAGGAATTTACAAAAAGGAATGTTCCCAGGATTTGGCAGATTGAGCTGACAGGGGAAGGGGATTTGGAGTCACTCTCTCTCTCTCTCTCTGGAGGTTGGGAAAGCTGGCTGAAAGACCCTGGTGGGGCTGAGTTGGTTTTTGAAGTTCTCTGGCTTTGGGCAGTTGAAGTTGACAAGAAGGAGAAACTTGGCTTTTGAGTTGGTTGTCTCTTGGAGAGAGTTGAGCTGGCCAGGAGAAACTGAGAGACTTTGGACTTTGTTTTCTCCTTGGGGTTAAGCTGAGAGACCTTGCTGATGTTTTTTTTTTTGTGAAGAAGAAGTAAGAAGATTTTAAAGGGCTGTTGCCCTCCATCTCTGACTGTCCCTTCTGTCACTCTTGTGACTTCCCAAGCCCTCATAATCCTCATAATCCTCATTTAGATTAGGGACATCCTCATCCCTCTCACCTCAGTTTCCCATCCTGTTATTCCAATAAACCCCTTGACTTGAAAAAGGAAAAGAAAAGAGAATCTTTATAGTTTACTCAAGGGGATGGGGAGGAGAAAAGAAGCCAAAGGGTTCAAGAAGAATTGAGAGGTGAGGGACACAAGGGAGGAGCAGGTTGGAGAAGAGAGGGAGTGAAGGGGGGAGGAGGTTTAGAAAGATATACTGATCCATCAGCCATCAGTAGGAATCAGTAGGCAAACCCCAGAGCAGACCCCAAAGCATTCCCTTATAAGCAGTTCCCCTGTGTATCAGTATCCCTGTGTGGCATCCCTCAGCATTTCTCCTTCCTACATCCACTACAAATAAGCAGCCTCAGGTCCCTTGTAGCAGTTCTTTCTAGTAAAAAGCCAGAGGACAGCAGTCATTGCAATAAGAAACAGGTTTTCCCTTAGTTTACCTCTTTATTTCAATAAGTAATAGTTTCTCTTCAGTTTACTCTTCTATTTCAAGTGGCACCCTTAGTCTGACTATACCCAACAATCCCACAGGCAGGAAAGAATAGATAGACAAGAGATGTACAAACAAGTAGTTTTTGGTGTGGTGGTTTTGGCAGCCATCACCTGCTTTTGGGTTTACCATATTCTATACAGCAAACTGACTCAAATGGTAGTGGAGAGTGTGGATTATGTAGGAAACTTGACAATGACTGTGCTACAATTGCCTTTTCAAAATGAATTGGTTCTCTGGCAAGTCCTGGCCCAAGTACATGTACTCTTCATGGCTGTGTTGCAGACTCTATCCAAAGTAAAGAAAGTTTTCAGATTCATGATTCCCCTTAAAGCAGAGAAGGTATTGGCATTTGACAACTTAGACAAGATGATTAAGGCAGTGTTTGAACAACTCATCAAAGAAAAAGGTTTAGATCTAGTTATGGGCAAGGACAATGGGGAATCTGAGAATGCACCTCAGGAAACTGAAGGTAGCAATGAAAAGGAAAACCAGGTTGCTAGTGACCCTGAGAAATCTGCCCATTGAAGGAAGTCACCAAGCTAACAAATAATGCTGGTGTTATTCACTCAAAGGCCCATAGACAATTCACTCATCAGGAACTTGAGTCCATTAAATGCCATTTTCCAAAATTTGTGGACAATCCTTTTAAAGTCCATAAGTTTAAATGGGCATTTTGTACCTTTGATCCAGATTTCAAGGATGTTGAATTTCTTTTATCAGAACTGTTCAGCTCCCATGAACAAAGGAAATTTGTGGAGACAACTAGATCTGAAAACAATTTGATAAGCTGGCCTACTGTAGAACAAAGAAAGGATTTGGACTTTGCTAATCTAACCTGCATGTCATATCTTAAATGGTGCAGGGAGGATCTATTGCAAACCATGAAGCAATGCTGTTCCAAACCTAGTGCATGGTCCAAATTTGATAAGATCAGGCAGGATACAGGGGAACATCCTGCCACATACACAGATCGTCTGTCAGAGATGGCAGAGGAATCTTAGGTTTAGAAGCAGATAATGAAGAGACAGCTGGCCATGTATGTAGACGATTTCTGAAGGGATGCACACCCAATTTGAGGACATTTTTCAAGAATTATTTCCCTAAATATGACTCAGTTTCCTTAATTGAATTGAGAGAATCTGCAGATTACCTATTTGAAAACAATTCAGATCAGAGTAAGGAAGTTCAAGACCTTAAGGAAAAGTTAGAGAGGACTGAAAAGTATTTGAAACAGAAGGAAATTGAAGAAATTAAAAAATTTGAACATGGTCAGAACATACAGAAAGCCTGTTTACCAGAAACCTAGTTACCAGGCAAGATCAGTGCAAAGGGAAACTAGGGAGTGTTTCTTTTGTCACCTTAAAGGGCACTTGATTAGAAACTGTTTTTTGAAGAAGAAACAAGATAGTAATAACAGAGACAAACATAATTCAGGAAATAGGTATAAGAAATCCACTTGCTGTTCACACTGCAAGTTAAAGTCCTCACAGGAAGCTCCACATCTGCGGGAAATGAAAAAGACAATAGAAACTGGTGCAAAGCCAAAGTATTCAGATATGATTAGAACAGAATTATGAAACCAGGACCCTAGTATGACACTTGGAGGTAGAAGAAATAGTAATAATGAGGCTGCAAATAAAAATAATAGAAGAAACTGGGGAGATAGTGTAATATTGGTGTAAGAAAGTGATTCTGTGAATGATAGCCATTGCAATGAAGAAAGAGAAAGGCAGAGCCAGATTAAAGAAAATGAGGCAGAAATTAATGAAATAACATCTCAAATTGCAAATGAGATGAGAGAATTTGATAAGATCTATATAGTAACCACACAGGAAAAGTATATAAAGGAATTCAAATCATTCCTAGAAAATGTTTTTCAGTGTAGAGTGAATAATGGGATTGAATATGCAAAAGGGAAAGAAAGAATAAGTCACAGGAACTCAGGAAAAAGTTAGTGACTGACACAGAGAGCCATAATTTCAATTCTCTAAAGGTTACTGTTGATAAATATAATGAGGCTCTAAAAACATTCACAGATGAAGTCCCACCAAACTTAGTTAATTCTCCCAGAGCTTTATGGAAGAGGTACCCTTTGTAAATGCATCTAGTTTGAACCCAGAAGGTAGTACCTTCCATCCAGCAGTGAGTGTTATAGATAAGGAAAAACTAACTGATAACGGAGCTGACATTACTTTTTGGACAAAATAATTATCATATTCAAAGTAGTGGAGGTGACATATCAGTTAAATTTGAATCTGGGGATGGAATGGAAGCTTAGTAACAACCAAGGATTCAGTTAGTGCCAATGTTCTATGTGCCACAGGGGTATCTAGCCAGAGCAACTGCCATGGTTTAGTTTCATGTTCCATTGAAGATTTCATTGGGAATGAATCAAATCAGGAAGAATTAACTGGGTTACATATGCACCTGGAAGAGAGTAGCAAGGGCATAGACAATGGGTCAATATTTATGAACACCTTGGCTACCAAGTCAGAAACAAATACATGTTGTTGTGGGGGGGGGGGGCAATATGAAGACACACATGCTATTACTGATGGTTCAGGGGGAAATGCAGAAGTACAATCTTTATTCCCAGAACAAAATACTTTAGAGGGAAAGATTCCTATCTCTACACAGTCAAATGACAATGGAATTAAAGATGAAGTTCAGACTAGTGTTAGAGTAGGATCTATGATTATTAATAGTATACAAGATCTTCAAGAAGAAGCTAACCCCATACCATCTAGTTTACCTATTCAAAGTGAAAATCTAAAGCTTAATAGTGAGACACATCCAGAAACTGATTTGAGAAACACAGAAGCTGGTGACTTAGGCTTAGATCACAATGCAAAGCCAGAGTTACCAACATCTGACAAGAGTTCACATGGCATTGAGCAAGATACAAATACCATAGTGATTGGATTCAGTGATTTAGAGTCAGACACTGGATCTGAAGGAATACCAGAAGGTGTAATTATAATAGATGAAGATGATATAGAATAAATGCCTTATCAGTTTTATAAGTTTTATGAAGAGGTAGACAAAGAAGGGGATGTGTAAACTCATACCAATACAATGATGAGGAATTATTCTTTGGGCATAGAACAAGTTGTATACCATTGGAAGCTTAGGGGTCGATAATGAAAATGACTTTATAGAGAAGTTGAACTACATGGATACAGACTCTGAGTGGGAAAAATAATATTAAGAAACATATCAAAGAACTGGAGGAGATATAGATACAAAATTTCATTTCTAGTCTCTAATTTCAAACATATTGACAAGAACCATTCACCCTGTAACAGTGAAACCAAGATTAGTTGGAGTTCCATAGGGTAACATTCTACACTAAACCTTATGTGAATGAAGACTAGTCTTGGGATATCAGAGGAAATAAGTTATTCCAGCAAAAGAAGAAGTAGTCATTCAACATCTTGAACACTCCTAAACTTGTAGCAATATTCCAACTTCATAACTAGGACAGACACAAACATCTAGAATGCTGGAGAATCATGGATTCACATTGGTTGAATCTGTTGTAACATGACTTTAACAGCAAGATATTTTCCTCAGTTGAGAACTGAGGGAAAAAAAAGGTTATCCATATCTTTCAACCTTTACCTCTAAAATAGTCTCTAGTGGGGGGAAGGAAGAGAGAGAGAGAGGGTATACCATGAAGATAATATTTCATATGAAACTATATCTGAAACGATATCTCACTAGACATAACAATGTGATCATATCATCAGTGATGACACATCTACTGATGACATCTGAGAAAAGAGTCCTAGTCATGAAAAGCAACAAATAGCCCAAGAAGAAATAAGAAGCCTGGTGAATGTAAGCCTACTGAGAACAAAGGAAAGCCCTGGAGAATACTTGCCACCAGAATTCAGAAGAGAGAGCCCTGCATATGTTAAAATAATGAAAGGATAGCACCCATGAAGATATGCAACCATTAACACAGAAAACAAAAGGAAACTTGCATTTGAAAGAGTAGCAGCCACAAAGAAACAAAGTTTCAATGTAAAATATAAAATAGTCTCTGCTTGACATAGTAACAAATCAAAAAGAACTATCTCCAAGTAATGCACACTATAACCATGCAAAAACTACATACAGTAACCATATGATAGACCTCCTTGATGAAAAAAATTGAAAATTATACTCTTAGGCATAATGCTTACCCCCATGCATGAAGAAAAATACAAGTTGAGCTAACTTGCAAGCATGAAGAGAAACAAAGGCAAAGCCTACCCCCATGCATGAAGAAAGACTGATGAATTCTGCATGCACGAAGATTTCAACTTACTTCCATGCAAAAGTAACTTTTCACTCTTACTTGCACACACACGTGTAAATCTCACACACATGCATTGTTTGTGTATTTCTGGGTTCCTGATTGTCCCAGGGGATCCTGATTTGAAGAACACGAGTCTTCAATCAAGTCTGGACGATGGCGAATGACATGCAGACCAAACAAAGGACCAGAGTGTAAAGGAAGAGAATTTCTACAAGCAACATGACTGGACATGGAAGGACTTTGGAACTTTGTTTTTTGGAACTCTGGATTGTGAGGATGTGAAAGGATTCATCGTACACGTGAACATCACATACATTTGCACACACATCCTACATAGCAAAGTAAAATATTTCATGGATTGGGTAAGTATACAACATGCTTAGTAAGTATACAACACACTGCTTAGAAACTTCTGTGGGAAATTCAAACAAAGTTTTTCTTTTCTGCATGAGTTTGCACAGGAATCTACAAGGATTTACAAAGATGTACACATGTAAATTTTGCATAGATCCTATGTACATATGTAAATCTGTACTAAATTACTAAGTTACTAAAGAGCTAACTTTTTAGAGTAAGTTTATTAACAATCTAACTACTAACAATAGTGATGGCCTAGTAAATTTGTTTAAGGCTTAAAGGAAGTAGACACATAGAAGTTTTGAAGTTTAGTAGTTAGATTGCATTATGATTATAGGTTAGCATTAGTGATAGGAAATTTTACTTAGTGAATTTATAGGCATTAGTAATTAGAATATTTGCATATTCTTAATGTTATTGACATTGTTGAGATGATTTGGACATTGTTACTTATTTTGTTATGGAAAACTATGTTCATGTAATTACCCTACCTAAATCATTTTCCTATGACCCATTATTAGCTTAGCATTTAGATAGATAGAACAGCTAAAATGAGTTTAGGATTTGTTATTTTTTGGGGGGTAAGAGTATATCTCAGATAGCAAACAGTTAAGAAAGATAGGATTATTATTATAAGGTAAGTATTAAAGAAAATGCAAGTTGCATTTTTTTCTAATAAAAGGGGGGATTGTAGTAGAGACATGGGGAGAGAGAGAACTTATAAACCAAGATGCAAGAAAATAGAGAGCTATCTGTCAATTAAAAGGAGTTTACAAAAAGGAATGTTCCCAGGAGCTGGCAGTTTGAGCTGACAGGGGAAGGGGATTTGGAGTCACTCTCTTTCTCTCTGGAGGTTGGGAAAGCTGGCTGAAAGACCCTGGTGGGGCTGAGTTGGTTTTTGAAATTCTCTGGCTTTGGACAGTTGAAGTTGACAAGAAGGAGAAACTTGGCTTTTGAGTTGGTTGTTTCTTGGAGAGAGTTGAGCTGGCCAGGAGAAACTGAGAGAGACTTTGGACTTTGTTTTCTCCTTGGGGTTAAGCTGAGAGACCTTGCTGATTTTTTTTGTGAAGAAGAAGTAAGAAGATTTTAAAGGGCTGTTGCCCTCCATCTCTGACTGTCCCTTCTGTCACTCTTGTGACTTCCCAAGCCCTCATAATCCTCATAATCCTCATTTAGATTAGGGACATCCTCATCCCTCTCACCTCAGTTTCCCATCCTGTTATTCCAATAAACCCCTTGACTTGGAAAAGGAAAGGAAAGAGAATCTTTATAGTTTACTCAAGGGGATGGGGAGGAAAAAAGAAGCCAAAGGGTTCAAGAAGAATTGAGAGGTGAGGGACACAAGGGAGGAGCAGGTTGGAGAAGAGAGGGAGTGAAGGGGGGAGGAGGTTTAGAAAGATATACTGATCCATCAGCCATCAGTAGGAATCAGTAGGCAAACCCCAGAGCAGACCCCAAAGCATTCCCTTATAAGCAGTTCCCCTGTGTATCAGTATCCCTGTGTGGCATCCCTCAGCTTTTCTCCTTCCTACATCCACTACAAATAAGCAGCCTCAGGTCCCTTGTAGCAGTTCTTTCTAGTAAAAAGCCAGAGGACAGCAGTCATTGAAAAAAAAAGAAACAGTTTCCCCTCAGTTTATCTTTCTCTATTTCAATAAGAAATAGTTTCTTCAGTTTATTATTCTATTTCAATGGGCATGCTAGATATAATGTATGATGTATGTTATATCACAAGATATACTCATCAATAAAGGTAACAATAGGTCTCAGATTGGGAATGATAGAATCGAGAGGGTGAAGTTCCAGAATGTTGGATAATCCAGAATTCTTCAGCAAAGTAGTAGATGATTCATTTGGAATTTATTGTTGTATGTTATTTGAGATTCTCTCTCTCTCTCTCTCTCTCTCTCTCTCTCTCTCTCTCTCTCTCTCTCTCTCTCTTGTTAAATCAGTTGCCAGTTTTCTAAGAAGTTGTCAAATAAAAAATCTTTTCCCAAATAGTTATAGTTAATGTTATCTAGCTTAATGAACACTGTATTGCATTTGATTCTTGAGTATACAATCTGTTCCACCAATCTACTTTTCTGTTTTTAAACTAGTGCCAAATATTTTTTTTATTATAACTCCTTTATAATATAATATGAGGTCTGGTAATGCTACCTCCTCCACTTTCTTTGATTTTTCTCTTGAGATTCTATATTTTATGGTCTTCTAAATGGATGTTCTAGTTATTTTGTCTAGATCCAAAAAGTAACCACTAGGATCTTCAAGTTAATTTAATTAAAAATTATACACATCAGTATAATTTTAATAATCTTTTCTGACATTTTGAGATCCATGTTCTCTCACTCCCAAACAATGCTTTTATCCTGCTACTTTGCTCATTATCCTTGATTTCCTTATGTGTCTTAAGTACCTCAAGCATCTCTTGTATCATAAATATGTCTACCAGTATAATTTTATGTATACCAGGTATCATTTTTTTCATTGAATCCCTTGAATTTTTTCTTTATATTTACTTTTTTATGCTTCTCTTAAACATTGAATTTGATCATTAAATTTTCTTTTCATCAGGAATGCATGGAAGTCTCCTATTTCATTAAATGTTCATTCTCCTAAAGAACTGTGCTCAGTTTTGTTGGGTAGGTAACTCTTTATTATGGGCCTAGATCTTTTGCCTTGTGTAATATCATATTCCATATCTTCCAGGCCTTCAATTTAAAAGTCATTAGATTTTGTGAATTCTGAATCACCATAATATTTGAATTCTTTTTTTCCCTGGTTCTTTTCAGTATTTTCTCCTTTCCTGAGAGTTCTGGAATTTATCTATAACAAGCATGGCATTTTTAAATTTTGGATCTCTTTCAGGAAGTGATCATTGGATTCTTTTTAGGGAGTTATTTTCTTGTCTGAAGTTTTGTATTACCTTTTTAGGAATATGTTTTCTTCAGTGAGTTTTTATACCAAACTGTCCATTTTTCTCCATCAGTTTCTTCCAAGTCTCTTATTTGTTTTTTTGATGCTCTTTTGAAACTCTTCCAAGAGCTCATTTTGGGTCTAATATCCTTTTACATTTTCCTTTGGGACTTCACACATCTTGATTTTTGTATTACTGTCCTCTTCTGAACTTGAATTTTGTTCATCTCTATTGTTGAAACAGTTTTCTAGTGTCAGGATTTTTCTCTGATTTATGTTCATTTGTGGGGTCTTTTTTCTTATATGTTGAAACTTGACTCCATTCCTGAGATAGGAGTACTTTTTCAAACTTCTACTGTGTCCTATTTCAGTACCTGAAATATCCTCAGATGCTTTTCAGATTCTGAACTGAGCACTCTGCAGAGTTTGTCTGGCTGTCCTGCTGAGGGGAGGTTTAGAGTTGTTTTGTACAGATGCTGCTTATGCAGTATTGTGTTGGGGTCTGTACTCTCCCACTGAGGCTGGACCTTATTGGATTGAGTTCCTCCCAATGCTGTCCTCTCTGGGTCATACACAGGCCATGCAATGGCTGGAATTTGCTGGGCTACAGTTCTCATAATACCACCTGTATTGTATTACATTGATTTCCCTCCCAGTTAATTTAGTAACTATTGTCATTTTTATTACATTGGCATTATTCAGCCATGAGTGTTATAACTTCATTTTGTCTTGGTAGATTGCCTTCAAAATATTTTATGCACTTTGTAGTTATTTTGAAAGATTCTTGTCTGGTTCTCCAGGAATTTCTATGAAAATCATCTTGTCATCTGCAAGTAACAATAACTATCTTTTCCTTTTGTGAATGTTTATGCATTTAATTTCTTTTCTTGCCTTAATGTTATTGATGGCATTTTATAACTATGTCAAATGGCATAATTGGAAAGGAGTATCTTTGTTTTACCTCTGTCATTATTGGGAAAGCTTCTCATGCTTCTCTATTGCAAGTAAGCCTAGCTTTTCATTTTAGAATTTTTCATATTAAAAACTGTTACCAATGATTAAGCTTTTTAAAAAGTTATTTAAGTGTAAAATTTGTTACCTGTATTTAAAAATTCTGAGGAATTTTCCTATATTTTCCCCCAAAAGTGGTATGGAGGCCTTTTTATTTTTCATCTTTTTTTTCAAGAGATCAGTGTTAGTTAGATTATCCCCATGCATCTAGTCTTCAGTTTTGGTTTCTAGAGAGTTCATGTGCTATTTTTTACTTTTATCATTACCTTTTGGTACAAGTCTCTTCTACTAAGATTTCTGCATTTTTACCTTCAAAAATCTCATTTGTGTGTGTGTGTTTTCTTCATTTTATATATTATATTTTTTATCTGATTTTCTTTTTAATTCTGCATTTAAAGGCCTATTTTGAAAATTTAATTCCTAATATCTTATTTTAAATTATTTGTTTCTCTTTTGAATCTTATATAGTTTTTTCTTGTGTGATTTTAATCATTGACAATCTATAAATTTGTCTTTTTCATCAGGGATTTGTGGTTCATTTCTCTATATAGTACAATAGTATAACATGCTATCCTGATGTTTCTTTGTACTCCTTTTCCTTTCTGTATGAATGAATCTCTCTTTGGTATATTTCCTTGGGACTTACATTTACACTCAGGCTGCCTTTCTTAGACTTTTGGTCTTTCAGTCTTTTATTTTTTATATTCCCAAGTCACTTTTCTATAGTCTCTCTCTTTTTAAAGCTTCTCCACTTTCCACAGGTACATTGACAGCTTGCTGTAATCCTATGGTATAAGTTATATACCACCTTTTCATCTTGGATTTCTTGATATGATAATTGATTTGGTGTGAATTTTGGATTTTTCCTGGTGTAGGTCTTGAGTAAAGGTTGCATTTAGGCAGCTATCTTGGTCAGAAGTTCTTTTAAATATTTAATTGATTTTTTTCTCTTCTTTCTTGTTTTTTGTATTACTCTTATTATGTATTAATTCTCTATTCCACCCCTACCCCAAAGTCTTCTCTAGTGCAAATAAGTGCAGTCAATTCAAACAAATCAACATGCTGGTTATTTCTGAAAATGTACATCTCACTCAGATCTTCTAGTCCAGGAGTTGGCAAACTGGCCAGGGCCAAATCTGGCCCTCTGTCTCTTTTTGTATGGCTTGGGAGCTAAAAATGTTTTTTACATTTTTCAATACAATACAAAAGTAAAAAAAAAAAGTTCTTACCTTTCAGGGGCCTCGTTAGAATCTGCTGACCCCTGCTCAAATTAATTATCACTCTGTAAGGAAGCTCTTTTCCTTTTAACAAGATGGTAATTGTCTTCCTTCCTCTGGTTTCTCTCTTTTTCCCTTATGTAGATGGGCAGGCATATCAGTATCTTCTGCCTTTTTTTGTAGTGTTCACCTATACAGAGTATGGAGGGAAAAGGGGATAGTTCATGTTGAATCATTATAATAGAAGAAATGCCAGCCCTTTGACAGATAGAGCCTGATTTATGTCTGTGTTTTTTTTTTTTGACTGAAGTTAATGTGGAAAGGAGAGGGAAATGCTGAGTGGGAGCTTGAAGTATGACAGTTATTCAGTGCTATTTCATAAGATTTTTACACCATGAGGCTTTCTGTCTTCTTATCTTGTACATTCTGCTTTATTTGCTCTGTACCTGGTCCATAATTATTTATGAAACCTTTTTATTTTTTTTAAATCTTTACCTTCTGTCTTAGAATTAATACTGTGTATGGGTTCCAAGGCAGAAGAGTGGTAAGGGCTAGGCAATGGGGGATAAGTGATTTGCCTAGGATCACACAGATAGGAAGTGTCTGAGGCCAGATTTGAACATAGGACCTCCTTTCTCTAGGCCTGGCTCTCAATCCACTGACCCACCCAGCTGCTCCTTATGAAACTTTTTAAGTTGGAGAGGTTTGTAGAAAATAAATATTCTTCCATATTACTGATGATATTATCTTAGCAAATATATTTATTTGGCATAGGGCCACCTTCATTTCACAAAATCTACAAAAGACTCAAAAGAGCCCCCAAATCATGCCAAAAACACATCAGTGATTCACAATGACCTATTGACAATTAGAACAATTCCTCTCCATTTCAGATAATTCCTATTATAATATGGGGTCCTAAAGTCATTAAGTGACACTTGTGAGTTAGTTTTCCTTCAGAGGGAACTGAACATGGGGCTGTTAATTGGAGGCAACCATCTAAACATTCTATTAAATTTCTTTTTCAAAGGGACTAGTTAGTCTTCTTGGCCCCTAGACTTGCAGTGCCATTTTATGAGTTGAGTTTCCCTCTCAAGAATGTGATTCTCTTCCCATTGGGCCAAAACCATCCAAATAACTTAGACTCGTAAAAGCAATCCTTGCTATCAAAGAGTTCTCAATCTAATGACAATCTAATAATGAGACAGGGGCCAGAAATGAAATTATCTTGGGACCCCTTTCATGGGTCAACTGGAGAAGCTTCTGCCTGCTCCTGCCATTTGACCTTGAACTCTAACACTTTTTGTCTATTGCTTATGTCTTGACATGAGAAAAAACATAAATCTTTAAATTTACTTCTCAGAAAAGGAGAAAAAAGCAAAAGGTCCCATGATATTAGGGTCTAGAAACTTTCTTTTAGTCACAAGTAAGCAAATGTAGCATCTCCCTTACCCCACTGGGGTATTATGATGGTAAGATCACTGAATCTGGAGTTAGAAAGACCTGAATTCAAATCTGATCTCAGATAGTAGCAGACAGCCCCTGTGAATCACTTAAATACTTTCTGCCTCAGTTTCCTTAACTGTAAAATGAGAATTATAAAAGGGCCTATTTCCCAGAGTAGAAATCAAATGAGATATTTGGAAAGTGCTTAGTATAATTCTCAACACATAAAATATGCTTGTTTCCCCCTTTCTCTTCTTTTCCCCTCCTTCCCTTCCCTAACAAGTGCATACTAAGAATCTCTCCAAGGTGAAAGAAGGAAAAAGGTAAAAGAAAACCTGACTCCACAATGAAGTCTCATTTATATTGGGGTAGCTGGTACAATAAGATTCTCTTCTTCCTAAAGTCTAGTCAACAAATTGAACTTGAGGCCATCTTCAATCAAACTCATGTTTGAGGAAGCTCCAAATAAACTTTCTAACTATAGTATATTTTTAGTCACTGTGACAAGGAGATTTTTACAGTCTATTTAGAATGATACATTCAAAAGGCTCATCATAAAATTGAACTCTTAAAGGGAACTTCCTTGATCTTCTAACACATTCACACCAACACAGGAACATGAAGTATGAATTAAGTATTCTAGCATCATTTGCTATCAAATTATGTTATAAATCAGTATCAAAAATGTTATTGGTTAAATGGAAAAGTGGAATATACTAGATAAGCAAGACCTAGAAGCAAATGAGCACAATATTCAAGTGTTAAAAAATCTAATAGAAACTTCTTGTTGGAAGAGAGTCTTTATTCAATAATAGCTGCTAGGGAAAAAATAAAAATAGATGGACAGTAAATAGGGTTAGACTGGCATGTTATACTAGATATAATAATGAAGACCAAATGAATCAATAATCTATTTATATACAAAAGGTTACATCATAAAAAGAGAGAATGGAAGATAACATGTTTTACAACCGGGGATGGGGAAGAACTCACAACAAGACATGGAACAGTGATGATTATAAAAGGCAGAAGAGAACATTTTAATTTATAAAACTAAAAAGCTTTTGCATGAGCAAAATTAGTTTATCCAAAATAAGAATGAAATTATGTGCTGGCAAAATATTTCCATCAAGCATTTCTGATAAAAAATTGTTCAAAAAATCCTTCAAAATTAATTGATAATTGACATACACATAAAATTAAGAACTGTTAACCAAACACAAGTGGTCAAAGATTTGATAATAGGCAAAGATCTGAATGGATGATTCTTATAAGAAGAAATAAAAATTATCATAGAAAACAAAACAAAACAAACTTTAACATGATTTCATCAGTTCAAGAAGCTCATAAAAATAAGGCACTCCATACCAGTAAAATTGGCATCTGCTCTTCAACTTAGTCTTAAACAGTTACATAGACCACTGGGAAATTAAACGACTTTCCTTATTGTTTATAATCATTAATAATAATAGAAACTAAAATTTAAATAGCATCATTGCCTCCAATCTTACTTGTGGCCACATATTCCAGGAAATCTATTGAAATCTAGGGGAGGCAAGTTTAGTGTACGGGGTCTGAGACTCAAATTCTAATCTGCATTGCCATTGTATGACTTTGAATAAGTAATTTTTCTGTGCTGCATTTTCCCTCCCCAATTTGTAAAATAAAGAGTTACTATGAGATTCTATAATGATTTTCATTATTCTAAATTAGTAAGTCCAATGCACTTCCAGTATTGGGGAAGAGAGAGAGAGGGCAGGCAGTGTTTCTTGTTGCTGCAGGTACAGACATCCCCCACTGCTCCATCCTTCCTCCCCAGTACACCCACACACTGCTTTCTTCTGGGCTCAGGAAACAGAAGCAGAAGCTTTGCTTCTCTCTGGCGCGGGCGGCTCCACAGCAGCCTGACCAGAGGGAAGGAGGGAGGAAGGGAAGGTAGGTAACTGGGGCTGCATTACAGGAATCGAAGAAGAAATATCAATTGGGCAACAATTTTTCTCTTCCTACATTTTGCCCGCTCCAAATCCTACCTCCCCTATACACCTCAGTTGTGGGGAAAGGGAAGTGATTCGACGTCACTGACTCTGACATTTCATTCACCAAATGCAGGGTGGGGGTGGGGGGTAGGGTGGAAGAGAAGTTCTGGGTAAGTCCTTCTGTCTTTGCCAAAGCCTGGGGAAAGCAGTTGGAAAGCAGCTGATGCTCTGCCCACTTCGGCCAGACTATGCCCCCAAGCAGTGCTTAGCGATCAACCAAGGCAGTGGGGAAGCGAACTGGCTCTCTCAGCTTATTGAGAGCCCCTCCCTCATAACCCCATCCCTATCCTGGCACAAGATTTAATCTTTGGCATAGACGCTTGACTCAGGGTATGGATCAAGGCAGCCTCACCAAAAAAATTGCTCCAAGTAAGGTAAGAGAGACCCCCCTCTCCAAAAGCCCCCCCCCCCATTTTCTTTTTCTTTTCTTTTTGCTTGGGGGTTGGAGGTTAAAATTTGGGTGAGAGGGTGGGGTCTTTCTGAAAGGAAAGGCAAGAGAGGACAAATGTCTTGGATGTGTGGGTGGTCTTTTAGGATTCTTTTGGGAGAATCCTCTGTACCCAGAGTCTGCCTCTAGTTCAACTGTGGTCCGAGTTCATGCAGTGGGGTGGGAGACAGGATTTTTACGTGAAACGGTTGGGAAAGTCCCTAACGCCCTGGATGCCCACACGCATAAACATACTAAGGAACAAGCCCACTCGTTCTGCCTCCTGGGAGGCATATATCGACACCCACAGTACATTGTATACCCACACATATCCACCCAAGATCCTGTTACAACATTGAAAACCCTAAGTGACAGAGTTCAGGACCGCGGACAGGTACACAATCTCCCCCTTCAATGCAGAGACCCGGGATTCCAGAGGATTGCTGATTTTCATTTAATTAGGTTTTTTCTTCTTTAAGGGGGAGGACCTAACCATGTAATGTCGCATCTAACTTCATTAAGAAAGACTCTAAAATTGTAGGAAAAGAAAACAAAGAAAAAACCCGCTGAACTCGATTTCAAAAATCTTCAAACCCATTGGATAAACATCCTCTTTACCCCTGCCCCTCTACTTCCCATCATTGCATTAGAAAAAGGTTGCTCAGAAAAGCACTACTAAGTTTCAGCAAGAGCTTAATTATAAGATTATGTTTCCTGGGCTCTCAATACGTTTCCTTAGCTTTGACTCCTAGATTTAGAGCTGGAAGGAATTCCAGTGGCCATGTAGTTCAACCCTCTTATTTTATAGATGAGGAAAACAGGGGCAGGGAATGTCACACAAGCAGTAAGTGGGATTTTAATTCAAGTCCTCTGACTCCAGAACCAGTCTTACTTCCACTTTGCCTCTTCAAAGTCACATTGAATTCTTTTTCTGAGACAAATTAGCAATGTGCTGAAAAGTTGAAAATGACCAGAAGGTTCATATTAAATTTGATTTTTCATCCAAACTGTTATATAATTCTTTATATGGAAGTTTAAATTGCTTGTTAAGAGCCACTAAAACCTCCAATTAAACAGAAACAAAAACAACAGCATCAACAAAGTTTTCTATTTAAATTCCTACCAGTTCAAAATGCTCAATATCTAGCATGATGTACATTATTGCTCAAATGACTGAAGGGTCTTGACTGACAATTCTATGAGATCATTTCTACAAGCCATATCGGTTCTATGGCATACTCCATTTTTGGCCACCCTTGGGGGTGTCTGAATAGTCTAAGTGGACAACTCAATATTATTAAATAAATCATGCTTGTTTATTTATTTACAAATAAATGTGCTATTTAATTTTCCAATTAATAGTCATTTTACTTTTTGCTCAAGAAACATGGTATATGTCAGAAAATGTGAGTGAATGGAATATAAATGGGAGGGGCAAGTCAGGATGGGATGAGTTGATATAGCGGAATATGTTCCTTTGCCAAATGTCCAAGAAAGAGGACTTTGGCAAGAATCAGAGTAAACTGGTCTAGACTCAGTCTTACCATTATAGAGTTTGTGTGACTTTGGACAGTTTCAAATTCATTCAGTATCATTTTCCTTAGCTGCAAAGAAGGAATGACACTTAGTTCATGGTGCTGATGGGAGGATAATATGAAATAATGAATGAGGGTTTTTTTCTGTTAAAACCCTTATCTTCCATTTTAGAATCAATTATATTCATGTAGTTCCAAGGCAGAAGAGCAGTAAGAGCTAGACAATGGGGGTTAAGTGACTTTGCCCAAGGTCATGTAGCTAGGTAGTATTTGAGGCCAAATTTGAACCCAGGATCTCCTTCTTCTGGGTTTGGCTCTCAATTCATTGACTCACGTAGCTGCCACGATACATGAAAGTTTTAAAAAATTATCAAAAGCTCTGGAAATGTTGTTAACATATCAGTGAAAATAAGTATGATTCACATGAATTAATAACTTTTCAATGTGTGAGTAGGGGACTTTTTTGAATATAAATGTATTCTTATCTTCATTTGAAGTAGCACCTATGTGACTGTTGGTGTTATTGAAGGACTAAGATACCTTCTGACCCATTGTGATATCTTAACATGATTCTTCTGCTGATTGTATTCACTTGTGTTGGCACATTTGATATGCTTACTATCATGTGAACTGTTTTGCTGTCCTTATGACAGATCAATGTGATTTTAAGGATACACAAAACTTTGAAAAGGCTAAATTTAAAATGCTGACTTAATTTTAGCTCACAACTTCTAAACTTAACTTTTATTTTAACCCATGGCTTATCTGCTGCTTCTTGTCATGACCCCATGAATGAGATTTGTAGGTTTGCAGCAGTGAGCAGTAAAAGGATTTTTTATCAAGCTTGAAAAGAAATCTCTGACATGAGAATTCTTCTGATTCAGGCCCACAATCCTTCCAGACTTCTAATTGCTGACATACTTCTACCTATAAATGGTTTCCATTCTTTTCTCTTCCTTTACTCTTGGTGACATGAAATGCACAGAAAGTAAGCTGAAGAATTGGGGATGAGAATTCAGTCATGATGAGGGTTGTTTCTTATATAATTTGTTTCTTTTTTAGAATACTTATTATGAAAAATGAAGAATCTACTGTCAATGAAAAATTCAGAAACCTGGAGTACTAAACGGAGCAACCACTCTCAGGTCACATAGAAAGAAGTGGAAAGACAAGAGGAAAGGTTGCCATGTTGTATCCTCTGGGATAATGCTGTTTGGTCAGCACCAGTTATGACGTTCATTGAGGTAATTTCTCATGATAGTTAAATCCATTATCATTTTGTCCAGATTTTATTAATTTGGGTTCTTATTTTTGTAAGGCTTATTTGAACAACAATAATAGATTAAGACTTTCTGACAGACATATTTTAAAGTTTTATTGTTTAATGATGGATTCCATAAATTTGTGATGGTTTATACACATTGAAAGCCCAAACAATTACAATTTACCAAAACAAAATAATCTCTATATTCAATCCTGAGGCATGAAAACTAATCTCAGAGTTACATAGGTAATTATGTTTAGGTTTTAAAAATGCTCATTTTTCTGAGGAAAAGAATTATGGTAATGACAAGACACTAGAGTTTCACTAATAAGGAAAGCCTCCATAGTTTAGAATTCATTTAAGGAATTCAGTTTCACTTCATTTGATATAGAACCTAAGGATAGCATTGTAGTAAGATTATGGTGTAATCAATTATAATTATCTATGGAAACATATAATTAAATGTACTATTTATGTATGTGCATATGTATATATATGGTGCTATGGAAAGAATACTGACCTCGGAGTTAGAGGACTTGGGTTGATGATTACTTTCTGTGTAAACTTGAGCAATTTACAACCTCCAGACTCAGTTTTCTCATATGGAGGAAGAAGGGCATAGACATATTCGTCTTTGATGTTCCTTCCATCACTAGATCTTATGTTATTACATAACATATGGATATAACTTTTTAGCTTATGGAATGTTTTCACATTGATTACAACAACCTTATAATAATAACCTTGTAAGGGGAAGAGAAATTATTCTTATTCCTTTTTGTATAGATAAGAAAATTGAAGCTTAGAAAAGTTAAATTCAAGTCATTTTGAATGTTGAATTGAATTTCTCTTTCCTGAGTCAGTTTTCTCATTAAAGATATGAACACGTGTCATGACTATCTCATAAGAGTTGTTATAGTATCAAATGTAATAATGAGAAATAGGTAGGCGTTTCAGTGGATAGAATGCTGGACTTATAGTCAGGCAGATTTGAGTTCAAATCTTACTTCAGACAACTTATTGGCTGTCTGACTTTGGACAAGTCCCTTAACCTCTTTCTTCCATTCCTCACCTTTAAATTGGGGATAATAACAACATTTGCATCACAGGTTTTTTGTAAGTATAAAATGAGATAATGTGTAAAGTGTTTTCCAACCTCAAAGTGCTAGCTCTCATGATTATAATTATTTTTAATCTATGAGAGAACACTCTGCATATGTAAGGTATACACATAAGATCATAGTTCTCTAGATAGATGGAACTATGGAGGTCATTTCATTTAGTCATCCATCCTTATTACACACTAAAAAGGTGATTGTGAATTGCCTACGGCTAAGTTGTAGCTGGCTAGTGGCAAAAGACAAGATCTAAACATAAGTCCCCTGTCTCACACTCTAACAGT
This sequence comes from Monodelphis domestica, assembly GCF_027887165.1. Classification (NCBI taxonomy): domain Eukaryota; kingdom Metazoa; phylum Chordata; class Mammalia; order Didelphimorphia; family Didelphidae; genus Monodelphis; species Monodelphis domestica. The sequence goes on along the minus strand of NC_077227.1, from coordinate 124,797,852 downwards.
CATTCCATTATATAATACAAGATTGATGGGAAAGACTGTTATTACAATACTCATTAGTTTGAATCACCATGTATTTCAGGATTCAGAGTTTTAGAAATTAAATAAGAGCAATAAAGACCTATGCCCATTACCTTTTAGTTCTCTAGGGCAATGGTATTAAACTCAAATAGAAATAAGGAGTCACTATGCCATATGAAAGGTTCCCTAGAGTCAGCATATTGACTTGGTGCCTTTTGTTCAGTCATGTTTAACTTTTTGTGACCCTATCTGGGGTTTTCTTGGCCAAGATACTATAATGAGTTTCCATTTCCTTCTCCAATTCATTTTATAAATGAGGAAACTGAGGCTAATGTGTCTGCGGTTAGATTTGAAGTCATGAAGATGAATCTGTCTAGTCACTGCATCGTCTATTTGCTTGGAAACCAACTCAGAAAAACACATATTACTATTATTCATGTTCTATTACTTTTTAAGTTACCAATTACATTTTTAAAAACCCTTACTTTCCGTCTTGGAATCTTTGTTTTGGTTCTAAGGCAGAAGAGTGGTAAAGGCTGGGCAATGGTCACACAGCTAGGAAGTGTCTGAGGTCAGATTTGAAGCTAGGACATTCCATCTCTAGGCCTGGCTCTCAATCCATGGAACGACCCACCTGTCCCCTCCCAATTACATTTTAATTTGGTTCTAGTGGCCCTTTGTTTGGCATATCTCATCTAGGAATCCTGAAAATAGCCAATAATGAAATACTTAGGAAAAATTTCCAACTCCAGAGAGATTGTATCTCTTTCCTCATTTCTAATATTTCTTTCTATAGGGAAGCTAACAGAGGAAGAAACAAATTCAATATCCAAATCTCTTGAATTCTACTAAGGTACTAATCAAAGAAGTTTAAAATGACACACTGTAACTGTAACTTAAAGAATCATAGTATAGGGAGGAGTAAAGAGAAAGATGATTTCTAATGTCTCTAGTCTACTTAGAGGTAAGAAAAATTATATAACAATTAAATTGACAAAACTCAAAGAATATTAGAGTTGGAAAGAAATTCAGAGATTATAAGGAAATGTTCCTTAACTTTAGAGAAAAGGAAATTGGGGTCTAGAGACATTAAAAGAATTAACTAAAGTCACAGAACTATTCATTGACAAAGATGGTGGGACCCAATGCTTGACAATTTCCAAAGCAGTTTTTTTTTTGCTGTTGTTGTTTTTTGGTGGGGGAGATGCAGATAGGTGTACAGTGGATAGTGTCTGGCCTGGAATCAACAAAGTTTGATTTTGAATCCAGTCTTGGAAACTTATTAGCTGTGTGAAAACAGGCAAATCACTTAATACCTGTCTTCCTCAGCTTTCTAATTTTCAAAATGGGGATAATAATACCTTCCAGTGTTTTCTTGTGGATAAAATAATATTTGGAAAGCACTTGGCAAAATATTGGGAATATGATAGTTATTGTTGTATTTTACCATGGTATCTCACTTAATCCTCCCAGTAACTCTCTGAGATAGGAATAGTGATTTGTCCAGTGTCAAGTAGCTATTAAAATGGAATAGCCAGGACTAGACCTCAGGCTGTCTAGGGTTGCATCACTGGGTCCAGGCTGAATAATTTGAGGAGTGTTGTCAAAACATATTCTCCTCATTTTAACGGGATATCCCTAACTTCCCATACCATTTATTCACTCAGTATTCATTCCTTTGGTTCTTAAAAGAATTTTAGTCTTTACATGCCCCATGTTGCTTCTCTGATTAGAATATGAACTTCTTGTGAGTAAGGACTGTCTGGGCATTATACTATAGACAGAGATCTTAGCAAAGTGCTTAACACATGATAAGTATTTAATACATACTTTATCATTCCATTCCATTGCATTCCATTCCTTTATAAGTGAACACAGGAATGGTGTACACTTCAACAAACAGCAGGGCATTTAAGAATAGAACCCAGCTTAAGGACTTGTAGGAGGAAATGGAGACAAGAATCAGAACTCAAAAAGGGATTTTGGTTAGTACCAAAGGCAAACATTGGCTACTTTGCAGTATTGAATGGGGCTGGGAAGGAACTAGTTTGCCAAGTCAGATAATTTGAAATTGGGCATGGAACTCAGAGAAATTTAACTAAGCGGTTCTCATAATATAGATGGTATTAGAAACATTTTAGGAAAGAAGTTCTCAGTTATCAACCAGCTTTGTGATAGTCACTTAAACTTTTTTAGCTTCAATTTCCTCAAATGTCAAATAAGTGTGATGGCTTAAATGATTTCTAAGGATCCCTTTCAGATCTAAATTTCTATGACCTAGTTAGAATAATAATTGCCAGCACTAGTTTATGGCTATTTCTATGTATCATTGATTATAGTAATATCGCTAACATTTATTTACCAAATCAAAATTTGAAAAGTGCTATCTATCTATCTATCTATCTATCTATCTATCTATCTATCTATCTATATACATACATACATCTATCTATCAGCTTATATAATCTTCATGCTCCATAATGTAGGTATCAATTTCTGTTTTATAGATGAGGAAACTGAGGAACAGAGTGATTAAGTGACATATTAAGGGCTACATGGCTAGGATTTGAATTTGGGTCCTATTGACACAAAGGCTCTTGTCACTATGCCATATTGTCTCTCAGTTTTCAAAAGAGACCATGAAATCATAAAAGAAAAAAACCAAATGCAACAAATTAAGATAGTTTTGATTCACTTAAGTGATTATTCGACTTTATACATGGTTTCTGTCTGCCCTTTTAGTCTCTAAAATTGAAGTTATTCAGATAGAGAAAAAGCATAACTATTTCTTTTTAGGAGTGGGGCAAGAGTACAATAAGTTTATCTTTGCTTTGGGAAAGTGATTCTTGTTAGTACGAATATATTCTTATAGGAATATGAATAAGATATTGCTGAACATCTTATGATCAAGCAGCACAGTGTTCTCTCCAGTCATTTTGGAGGCTTATGAAATAATTTTGGATAGGCTTCCTGTCAAAGGGGAATCTTGAAGAAGGTATGATAGACAAGGAAACATACTATTTGTCCTTTTTCTTAAGCTTCAAGTATGTTAATAAATAATTTTTTCCTTTAACATAACATTTGGGTAGATAGTTGGCACCGTGGATAGAACTCTATACCTGAAGTCAGGAAGACATCTTCCTGAATCCAACTCTGGTCTCACATTTACTAGCTATATAACCCAAGGCTAGTCATTTAGCTCTGTTTGCCTCAGTTTCCTCATCCATAAAATGTTTGTATTCATTTCCTCATCTGTAAAATAAGGTGGAAAAGGAAATGGCAAACCACTCCTGTATCCTTGCCAAGAAGATGGGGTCACAAAGAGTTGGATATGACTGAAGACAACTGAAGCAGCTGTTTCCAGATGAAAATATGAAATATTTCCATGTGGTCCCTATAGTATTTAGGGAATTAGAAAATGTCAAAACTTAGAAATAGTCAAACCAGCAGAATTTTTTTAGTACTAATTGTATCTGGCTATGCTACAAAATGGAATTGAGGAACTAATGAATAAGAGAACTTCAAAATTCTATATTTAATAAAAATATTATACCTTAGCAAAAGAGAGTCCTTGATCATATTTTGTGCATATGTGTATGTTTCAAATTTTTATTATGCAATGGAGGTAGGATAGGAAATAGTCCACTGGTCAGAGAAGAGCATGTCTGAATCTAAAAGATCAGACAAAGACAAAAGATAAAAAAAGCAGATCAGAGCAAAGGAGAGCTTTCAAAGTGTGGATAAGCAGTTTAAATTGGAAACAGAAGGAAGTGGGGAGATAAGTAGGCATCCTCAAAATAATAATGAACATGGCTGTAGGAGAAAGAGCTCTGTGTTTCCATTTGAATAGTCACTGAATGAAAATCACAAGATGAATGTAATAAAACCAACAGGTAATAACATCAAACAAGCACATTTTTGTATGAACTGATGTCAGTGTGATAAAGATTTGATTCTGCACACAAGCCAGTTTCCCCCTTAATCAATTAAGGCATTTCAATTTGGAAGGGCATAGTAAGGAAACAAACATGTACAGGTTGCAAAATGACTCATGGATTGTGGAGAGAATTGTTTCAGAAGCTTTAGACAAGAAAGGGATCCTGAGTTTACATATACTTACCAGAATGGCATCCTTTCCCACCTCCGTCCCTTCTTAGCTGTTGTTGCTGAATAAGGAATTCACATAGTACAGTATGAAGAATTAAAAACTTTAGGCTTGGGGACCTCTCCCATTTTCCTAAGATGGAAATGTATTTTTACAAAAATATTTTCCCCTTCAGAACATAATTTCAAAGTGTTCTAATGCAGGTGGATTCATTAAATTTCTCTAAGAAACATATTTCAATGTAGAATTGTCAAGAAGCAAGCAAGCCGGGAGCAACTGGGTAGCTCAGTGGATTGAGAGCCAGGCCTAGAGATGGGAGATCCTATGTTCAAATCTGGCTTCAGACACTTCCCAGCTGTGTGACCCTGGGCAAGTTATTTAACCTCCATTGCCTTACTACTCTTCTGCCTTGGAACCAATACACAGTATTGATTTCAAGATGGAAGGTAAGGGTTTTCAAAAAAGAAGCAAACAAGCAAAAAAATAAATAAATTTACTTACAATCACAAGAAGCTATAGCAGCAGCATTTAGAATCCACCAGCAGAAATCTTTCCTGATTAGAAAACAAAGACAAATTGAGTGAACTTAATGAAACATGAGGGGAAAATCCAATAACTCTGAGATAGTTTAGAATCTAATGATAATGGGATGGAATGAAGAGTGAGGCTAATAGGTTATTTTCTTTTGCCCTGAATCTAATTTTCCTTCTGTCTTCAGTATTTCTGTTTGTAGTACTTCTATTCCCCTGGTTTTCCATGTTTGAAACTCAGGAGTCATTTTAATCTTTTTCCTCAATTTCATATTAATAAAGGTAGCAAGCACCTTCAATTCCTTTTCTGTGGTGCTTCTAATTGCCATCAGCTTCTTTCTTTTCCTACTTTCACCATCTCAGCATAGGCCTTCATTCTCTATAAGCATTATATTAATTGTTGTTGTTGTTAGTCAGTCATTTCAATTATTTCTTATTTTTCGTGATTTGCCTTTTACTTCTCCAGCTTATTTTTTCAGATAAGAAACTGAAGCAAACAGGGTTAACTGATTTGTCCAGAGTTACACAGCTTATAAGTTATCTAAGGCTGGATTTGAACTCATGAGGATGTCTTCCTGATTCCAAGCCCAGTGTTCTATCGGCTTTACTTCTAGCTTCCCCCATAAATATATATACCATGGCAATATTTATTATGAATAATATTAATGCAGTTTTTAACTGATTCCCCCCTGTACTTTTTCTACTCCCCACTTAAAGTACTACAAGTAATCCTTCCTACATGTATAGATCTGGTCATTTCACCACTCTGGCTGCTTGAAGTATTTTTTCCTTGGCTTGGTGACTCTTGAATTTAGCTATTATGTTCCTGAAAGTTGTCATTTGAGGATTTTTTTCTAGAGGTGATCTGTGAATTCTTTTAATTTCAATTTTATTGTTTTGTTCAAGGACCTCTGAGGAGTTTTCTTTGATAAATTCTAATAATGTTATGTCCACAAGTTTTTTTTCTTGATCATGGCTTTCATGTAGTCCAATAATTCTCAAGTTATCTCTCCTAGATCTATTTTCTAGGTCAGTTATTTTTTCAATAAGCTTTTTTATGTTTTCCTCTATTTTTTCATTCCTTTGATTCTTCTTTATTGTTTCTTGATTTCTCATGAAATCATTAGTTTCTAGATGTTCAATTCTGATTGTTAAGGCCTGATATTCCTCTGTCAGTTTTTGGTTCTTTTTTTTTTTTTGATTGACCTATTTCTTCTTGCATCACTTTCATTCCTCTTTCCCACTTTTCCTCTGCCCCTCTTAATTGTTTTTTGAAGTCCTTTTTGAGGACTTCTAGAATCTGAGTCCAATTCATATTTTTCTTTTGGACTTTGGGTGTGTTTCCTTTGCTTTCACTGTCCCCTTCTATGGCTGTACCTTGTTCTTTGTCTCCATAAAAAATATTTAGAGTTAGGTGCTTTTTTTTTGTTTTTGCTCATTTTCCCTATCTAATTATAGGTAGACTTTGGGGGATGATGTGATGGTCTGAGGACTGAGAACTCTTAAAGCCCTCTCCCCTTGGTGATTCAATTGACCTTAAGATGCTGATAGTTTAAAGACTGTCTCAGGCTTAGTTGTAAACTTTTGATCTCACTCTGACCTTGATCAGGTCAGGAGCTATTGATCCAATCAGGCACACCCTTGATTGTATTGCCCTGAAATTTAAGCAAAAAGATCAGTATTTAGTTCTTAGTACCCAGTACTATCAACCACCCCAAAGTGTGAACTAAGATCTTATCTCAAGCCCAGACTAGAATTCCCTGAACTAGGACTCCAAACTTCTCCACAGGTTTAAAATTTCAAAGGGTATGGGTTGGCTTGTACCACTATTTGCCCTGGCAGGATCTCAGGATCTGGATGTTGGCTTGAGTATAGATACCTAAACCTCACACAGCAGACGTGTGGTGGGGGTGGGTGGCTTGTTCTTCCCTCCTTACTAGAGCTTCTTGCTGGCTCTCCTCTCCTCTCGCCCCAGTGGCCCAATTGTTCTTTGCCTGCTTTGGGGTTTTTTCTTTACTTGAAAGTTGTTTCAATTTGTCTCCTTGTTGGTTCTTTCACTCCTGTTTTTGTTTTGAGGTGATATTTTAGGATTCTCATGGTGGTATGGAGCTGATATGGATTACTCCACCATCTTGGCTGTACCTCTGGAAGTCCCATTTTAGCACTCTGATAAAAATATGTAGTATCTTAGCTTCTCAAAGATGGAAAAGATTTCAGAAGCCATCATATCCAACCTATAGTAGATTGATAATCCCCTGCAAAATACCTTTAACAAGAAATCATCCAAGTTTTACCCCAAAATTCACATGTGGTCCCCCCCGCCATAATCATCCTATTTCTGGATATATCTATTTGCCTCTTGATTTGTCAGGATATCACTTTTCTTTAAATTTAGATGAAATCTTCCTCTACATCCTTTACTGGCTTCTTCCAATTCTCCCTTCTGTGGCCAAATAGAAGTCTAATCCCTTTTTAAACAAAAAGTTCCCAAGTACTTGAAGGCAGATATTAATTTCTTTCTTTGTCTGGTTAAAGCTCCATAGTCTTCTGTTCCATGATCTTGAAGTCTTTCTCCACACTAATTGCTCTCCTATGGACATTCTTCTTAAAATAATAAGATGCCTAGAACTAAAGATGAGACCAGATGTGGTTAGATCAGGGATGAGGATACACAGTGCTACTCTAATCTTCTTACCTTTCTCATTTTGGAAACTGTCTATCCTTGAAGAGCACAGTGGCTTTTCTGACTGCCTGATGACACTTATTGAACATGCAGTCAATATGACTGTTTTTTTATGGGCTATGATCTAGTTATTGAAGGCATCAGGAAAGATCTTATGAGGGTTATGGTCCTAGAGCTAAGCTGTGGAGTAAAAGTAAGAGGTCTGAGATACAGAAGTGCAGAGAGAATGAGTGGATTCCTGCTATATGGGACAGCATATGCAAGGGCATGGAGACAGGGAATGGAATATCATGTCTACAGAATAGCAAATAGGATAGTTTGGACCACATATTAGATAAAAATAACATGTGTGTGAATATATACACACATATGTGTGTCATTCCATATATATGTATATAAAACACAATATGTGTGTGAAAATATAGCCGGGATCTTGATTGTTAAGGGCTTTGAATATAAGACAGATGCATTTGTATTTTACATAGGGTTAATAAGGAGGGAGTAAAGTGTTTTCAGCAGGAAGTGATACTGTTAGACCTATGACTTAAAGGAAAGAAGGGAAAGGATATATCTAAGAATGAACCATGCAACCAATAAATAATCATTTATTCAGTTTCACTATATATTGGGCATTGGGTTAAACACTAAGGATTCAAAGGGAAAAGCAAAAACAGTTACTTACCTAAAGGAGTCTATATTCCAATGAGGGAGAGAACACACACACACACACACATATATATATGAACATACTAGCTGAATTAAGTATAGATGGAATTTGGGAATGAATATCAACTGGGGTGGGAGGAGAGACCAGGAAATGTCTCCTGGTAGATGTACTAGAGGAGCAAAATCTTAAAGGAAGCCAAGGATTCTAAGAGTCAGAATTTTGGAGACCTCCAGTATCTTTGCCAATACAACCCCCAAATGAGGTCATGAAGATTTGTATATGACCAAAACAATTCAGTAACAGCAATGTGTTCAGAAGGAAGTAAAATGTCAGAATACTGGGGAAATTTTACATTTTTACATTTTTGAAAATTTACATTTTTGATTTATATTTACATTTTTGAAAAATTACTTTGGTAGCTGAATGGAATAAGGATTGGAGTGGGGAAGAGACTTGAAGAAGGGAGGCCAATTAGAAGATTAGATTAGAAGCTGAAAGTGACATAAAAGCAAAAGATGTCAATATTTTTAGAAGTGTAGCACTTTGGCATTTTTGTAGAAAATGAACAGGAAAAGTAAAGTGCCTGAGGCAGGTAAACCAATTAGGCATCTATTGCAATAGTTGAAGTGAGAGGATGTGGGCCTGTACTGGTATTGTGGCTAGAGAAGTTGAGAGAAGGGAATGGATCAAAAAAGAAATTGTACTGTTAGAAATAGCAAGACTTAAAATTTATTGGATAGGAGAAGTAGGAGAGAGTGAGAAGTTAAGGATTATACTGAGGTTAGGGCATGACTCTTGGTAACTGAAAGGAAGTGAAGATTTCAACATAACTAGGAAATTTAGGAATATGATTTTGGGGGGGCAATAATGAGTTCTTATTGGACATATGGAGCTTGTGATTCTTTTAGGACATCCAACTGGAAATGTCTAGTAGGCATGAACCACAGGAGAGAAAATAGCATTGAACGTATAAATCTGGGAGCCATTTAATAGAGATGATAATTGAACTCTTGGATGTATACAAGATCAAGGAGAGTTTAGATAAAATAAGTTTATACAAAAAAGTAAAGAATTGGGTGGTAGGACATGGAAAACAAGCCATTGAAGGAGTCTTAGAAGGAGGATTCAGACAAGTAGGAGGATAACTAAAATTGATCAGTGTCAAGAGAACCCAGAAAAGATGGAGGTTGGTGCGGTGAAAAGTCTAGTCAGCATCATCAAATGCTGCATAGTGGTCAAGAAAGATGAAAACTGAGATAAGGCCATGGGATTTGACAATTAAGAAATCAGAGATAACTTTGGAGAAATTTTCAGTTTAATAATAAAATCAGAAGTTAGATTGGGAGGGTTTTAGAAGTGAATGAGGGTAGAGGTGGAAGCAATGAATGTAGATTTTTTTTCAATGAATTTGGCAGTAAAATGGAGGAATAATATTAGGGTTTTAGTCTGAAGGGATGGTAGAATAAAGTACTTTTTTTAAGGATTGGAGAACATGGAATTCTTCCCTCAGTTCAATTCTTTTTGAATTCAGCTGAAATGCCACCATCTTCATATAGTCTTCCATGATATAGTTTAGTTATGGATTTATCCCCTTCTAATTCTAACAAAGTTTGTTTTGTATATTATCTAAACTGTGTATTTCTCTTCTAGAACCAAAAGCAATGCTTTGTACACAGAAGGCATTTAAAAATATCATTTCCATGATTAGATGAATGAATGAACATTTCTATGCTCTTTTCTCCACAACAACCTTTAAGTATATACAGCAGATACCATTATTATTCCCATTTTACAAATGAGGAAACCAAAGCTAAGAGACACCAAGTAACTTACCCCAAAAGGAAATGCCAAGATTTGAACTTAAGGCTTCTTACTACTTCTTACTTACTTCTTACTTCTTTTTTCTATAACACCAATAAATTTTGTTGTTGGAACAAACTAGAGCTTCATATGAGCAGTCAAGCCAGATATAATTAAAAATGTGCATTTATTTCAGTTATTTAAAGCTAATCTTCAAGTCTTTAAAAAGATTTAGGAAGCTCAGATATCCCAGTGCTGGACATTCAGAAAACAATGATCATGAGCCATAATTCATAGGATGAACTGAATCTGTTCACTATGTCTTATTCTACTGTACATATGTCAACTCAAGAACAGCCTAACTATTTCACTTTGCCTTTATTTTTATCTTCTTCTGGCATATTCCATTCTTTAATGGATATCCTCTGTGTTGCTTGCACTGTTGTTCTCTAAGGTGAGGCCCACACTTTGAAATTCTGGCAGGTCCTACTATGGTAGAAAGGCTTTGAATATTGCTTGCCAAAAGACTGCATCACCTTTCTAAATTCAAAAAATCCAATTACTACATCACCATGTAATGATTTAAAAAAAAACTGTTGTTATAGCAACTTATAAAGACAATGGAGAAATTATGATCAGAATCACTGAAGGATGTGTTGACAATGATGAAATCACAGATCTTTCAAATATTTAATTATTTGATAGTATTATCTGTTTTAACCCACTAAAACTGGAACATGTGATCAACATTAGGTGTAAGAAACTAGGTTTCCATGAAATAAATAAATGAGGCTTTGGAATGAAAAAGTGGAATCTTCATCATAACAGGAAGCATCTAGAATTAGGAGTGATACTCAAAGAAACAATATTAAAGTGAACGGAGTATAATAAAGGAGAAAGAACACTTTGAGATTACTCAAACTATTTTCTCACAGTGTAGGTTATATTAAAGTAAATCTGGAGGAAACTGACCAAGGGAAATATAGAATAACATGCATGCAGATCTGCCAGGGAAGATACTAATGAATTTGCCTTATGAATTATATGGGCACACACATCTTTCGCTTTATGTAAGAAGTACTAGGGCTCAGAATTGACAAGGTGGTTTGAGAATGTTAAGCTTATGTTTGTTGGGGATATGAAGGAACATATAACAGTGTACAGATTTGATAGCTCCAGTCGAGAAATATGTCTTTCTTTCAAAAACCTGTGAATGGAAATGTTTTCTTTCCCTTGATGTTGGGCAACTTAAAGAAAGGAGAATTTACTCTATCAACAAAGCTACTCAGAGAGCTGTATCAAACAAATGAAGATTGTGACATCTGCTGGAAAAGCAGTGAATATTACATGAAAATGGATAGTTGGGGTTTTTTAGCAACTCTTGGAAAAAAAAGTAAGCATTTCCATTTAAAAATAAAATTTTCTTTTTATCTATTGTTTTTATATTACCCAAATTTCCCCCTATATACTTTCTTATACCCCTCCTAGAGAATTATCCCTTATAACAATTATTTTTGCATTTTGTACAAGATCTTTCTTTTTTATTCAAGGATATTTTGTTTTCCAAATTGCATTTAATAACAACTTTCAAAATACATTTTTCCAAAATGATAAGACCCAAATTTGTCTCCCTCTTTCCCTTCCATCCCCTGTCTCAGAGATGGTAAGCAAATAGATCTGGATCATACTTGTATTATGATGTAAAACATACTTCCATATTGATCATTGTTGTCAGAGGGGACTCATAAAAAAAACACCAAAGCCCCAAAATATAACCTTAAATGTGGAAAAAATAAATAAAAATGAAGTGTGAAAAATAAAAATGAAAATAAATAAATAAATAAACCTTAAATGAGAAAAAACCTAATGTGGAATATAGTATACTTTGATCTGCATTCCAACTCCAACTGTTCTTTCTCTGGAGGTGAGGTGGATAGCACTCTTTATCATAAGCCCTTCAAAATTGTCCTAGAACATTGTGTAGCTAAGAGTACATGAGTCTTTCACAGTTTAATCATCATACAATATTGCTATTACTGTGTACAGTGTTCTGATTCTGATCGTCTCACTCTGCATCAGTTCATGTAGGTCTTTCCAACTTTTTCTGAAGTCATACTGCTCATTATTCCTTTTAGCACACTAGTATTCCATCACCAACATATGCCACAATTTTCTCAGCCATTCCCCAATTGATGGACATTCACTCAGTTTCCAATTCTTTCTCACCAAACAAACAGCTGCTATAAATATACAAATAATTTTTTAAAAGAGGAAGGGAAAAATTAAGTAATTCTTATAAAAAATTACCCCAAATAAGACATTATGTGCAATATTTCACACTCATGGATTATCCACCTCTGCAAGGATTAGAGGGAGGTGTCTTCTATTTCTTCTCTAGAGCCAAGTATACTTGTAAGATGTTTTTTTTTTAAATTTTTAAATTTTCTATTTTTAAATTTTATTTAATTAGATGATTTAGAATAATTTTCCATGTTTACAAGACTCATGTTCTTTCCTTCCCCTCCCTCCCTGCCATATATGATGCACAATTCCACTGGGTTTAACACATGCCATCGATCAAGACTCCTTTCCTTATTATTAGTATTTGCACTAGGGTGATCTTTAAGAGTCCACTTTCCCAGTCATAGCCCCACCGATCCATGTGATCAAGTGGTTGTTTTTCTTCTGTGTTTCTTTTCTCACAGTTCTTCATCTGGATGTGGATAGTGTTCTTTCTCATATGTCCCTCCGAATAGTTCTGGATCATTGCATTGCTATGAGTAGAGAAGTCCATTACATTCAATTGTGCCACAGTGTATCTGTCTCTGTGTACAGTATTCTCCTGGTTCTGCTCCTTTCACTCTGCATCAATTCCTGCAGGTTATTCCAGTTCACATGGAATTCCTCCAGTTCATTATTCATTTGAGCACAATAGTATTCCATCACCAACAGATACCACAATTTGTTCAACCATTCCCCAATCGGAGGGCATCCCCTCATTTTCTAATTTTTTGCCACCACAAACTGCACAGCTATGAATATTCTTGTATAAGTCTTTTTCCTTATTATCTCTTTGAGGTACAAGTCCAGCAGTGCTATGGCTGGCTCAAAGGGTAGACAGTCTTTTAGTGCCCTTTGGGCATAGTTCCTAATTGCCTTCCAGAATGGTTGGATTAGTTCACAACTCCACCAGCAATGCATTAATGTCCCAATTTTGCCACATCCCCTCAAACATTCATTACTTTCCCTTGCTGTCATGTTAGTCAATCAGCTAGGTGTGAGGTGATACCTCAGAGATGTTTTGATTTGCATTTCTCTGATTATAAGAGATTTAGAATATTTTTATGTGCTTATTAATAGTTTTGATTTCTTCATCTGAAAATTGTCTCTTCATGTCCCTTGCCCATTTATCAACTGGGGGATGGCTTGATTTTTTGTACAATTGATTTAGTTCCTTATAAACTTGAGTGATTAGAAATTTGTCAGAGGTTTTTGCTATAATGGTTGTTTCCCAATTTGTTGCTTCCCTTCTAATTTTGGATGCGTTAGTTTTGTTTGTACAAAACCTTTTTAATTTAATGTAATCAAAAGTATCTATTTTGCATTTTGTATTTTTTCTAACTCTTTTGTGGTCTTTAAATCTTTCTTTTCCCAAAGATCTGACAAGTATACTATTCTGTGTTCACCTAATTTACTTATTGTCTACTACTTTATGTTCAAGTAATTCACCCATTCTGAGTTCATCTTGGTGTGACATGTTGATCTAAACTTAATCTCTCCCATACTGTTTTCCACTTTTCCTAGCAGTTTTTGTCAAACAGTGGATTTTTGTCCCCAAAGCTGGTATCTTTGGGTTTATCATTGACTGTCTTACTTAGGTCACTTACTCCAAGTCTATTCTACTGCTCCTCCCTTCTGTCTCTTAGCCAGTACCATATGGTTTTGATGATCACTGCTTTATAGTACAGTTTAAGATCTCATACTACTAGGCCACCTTCCTTTGCATTTTTTTTTCATTATTTCCCTTGAAATTCTTGATCTTTTGTTCTTCCAAATAAACTTTGTTATTGTTTTTTCTAATTCTTTAAAACAGTTTTTTGGTAGTTTGATGGATATGGTCTCAAATAAGTAAATTACTTTGGGTAGGATTGTCATTTTTATTATGTTAGCTCATCCTACCCATGAGCAATTAATGGTTTTCCAATTATTTAGATCTAGTACCCTTGTAAGATTTTTGACAACATTTAATTTCAACTGTCTTTGTGGTTACTATTCTTTCTACTTACATTATTAGACATTATGTATTTTATTTCCTTAGCTCTGCTTGTTTCGCAATGCATCAGTTCATAGAAGTCTTTCTATGCTTCTTTGCATTCATTTACTTGTTATTTCTTTTATTGCAGTAATATTCCATTCCATTTTACATTTTCCTCCCTTGTTTTTATCTTACCAGGTGTGGTTGCTACTCTTCTATTAATCTGGATCTGGTAAAATGGATGAAACCACAGAACTGAGGACGGATGGAAATTCACTCTTAAAAGCTGTATGGCTAGGAAGGCTTAGGCTAACAAGACTCTTACTGGAAGGGGGAGCCTACATTAATGAAAGTAATGACAAAGGGGAGACGGCACTCATGGTGGCATGTATCACTAAGCATGTAGACCAACAGAGCATCAGTAAGTCCAAGATGGTAAAATACCTGTTAGACAATAGAGCAGACCCCAATATTCAGGATAAATCAGGAAAAACTGCTCTGATCCATGCTTGTATTAGGAAAGCTGGAGGAGAGGTGGTTTCCTTGTTACTGGAAAATGGTGCTGATCCTAGTTTAGAAGACCGTTCTGGAGCATCAGCTCTGGTTTATGCCATTAATGCTGATGACAAGGATACTCTGACACATCTCCTAAAGGCCTGCAAGGCAAAGGGGAAGGAGGTGATAATTATCACTACTGATAAATCATCTTCAGGCACCAAAACAACTAAACAGTATCTTAACATCCCACCTTCACCGAAGTTTGAAGATAGGCAATCACCTGCTTTGTGCATGTCCCCATCTGATATTGAATTAAAGACACCAAATTTGGGATCCCCTCCCAGAGAAAAGGAAGATGATTTCTTTAGCCTTCATTCAGGGCGTTCAAGTGGGTGCCATTCTATAAAGGTTCCCAGTGAAGCTTTGTCACCCACCAGAAAAGTAGGTAACCTCAAAAGAGCCCGCTTGCCCCAGTTGAAAAGGCTACAGTCAGAACCCTGGGGCTTGGTTGCACCATCTGTGCTAGCAGCTTCTTCTCATCAAGAAGAGACCAAAAGCGTCTGTGCAGATGATGAAATCATCATGGGCATCAATGACTTGTCCTTCCCCAAAAGGGCACCCCTCTCAAGGAATAACAGCATTGAAGGCAAAGACTCCACTCTCTTCCCAACTGTTAATGATCAAGTTTTGAAGATCCCATCCACTTCTGCACCAGCATCATGGAAAGCAGCCTATGAGAAAAATCAGCCCATTCATCAGCGCCTAGCCAGAAGGAGTACTCTTCCTGCTGAGCAAGATAATTCAAGCATCACCACCTCCGGATCAGCCACCATTAAGGATTCAACTTCTCTCAGAAGGTTAGAAAATGGTCACTATGATTCAGATATACAGCTCGGTGGTGACTCATCAAATTCCATGTCCCTTGACAGTAGTAAAGTACCATTAGATAGGAAAAAACTCAACAGTTCTCACTTGGTTTTATTTAATGGCTCTCGGGAATCTCTTGATGGGGTGCCTAGCACTTCCCCAGGCTCGGTTCGTCGCAGACCCCCCAATTTGTTGGAAAGACGGGGTTCTGGAACTCTTTTACTTGATCATATTTCTCATACCAGGCCTGGATTTTTGCCACCTTTAAATGTGAATCCTAATCCACCCATTCCTGATATCAGGTCCAGCAGTAAACCTTCTTCTCCACTTGCTAGTGGCTTAAAACCTATGGTCCCTGTTGCTCCAAATTCACCAAAGAGAGTTGATTTAAGAAATAAAAAGAAGCTGATCAGAAGATATTCTATGCAGGTTGAACAGATGAAGCAACTATCAGATTTTGAAGAAATAGTGACCTAGTAGCTATATTTCAGATTTTTTTCCAAAAACAAAAACAAAAACCAGAAAACTTGTAAAAGGAACTATATTTTAGACCAGTAAAATAATGTAGATTGTTGCTACACAAAAAATATTCCTTAATGTTATTCTATTGCTGCTTCAGAATAGATACATATATGTGTATATGCATATATACATTTGACTATGTACTTACATCTATACATACACATGTGTGATGTGCATATATATATAACATATATAATACACATGTATGATGCTATTTCACCATTATTGAAATCATCATTAGGTTTTTTGATGGTCCGCTGTAGCATGCAGTAATTTGGATTTTGAGATGGTTTAAAAATGTTTTTGTTATGAATGGAAAAACCTTTGAATTTTGAAAGCAACATTTCAAAAATTGTTATTTGAGCCAGTAACTCCAATCATTTTCTGTTTGTTAAATAGAAAGAAAACAAGACTTTCAAAGACTGGGTGAATTATGCCAAGTTTAAGGAATTTATAAAGTGCCTAACAAGAAACTGAGGCTTTAACTTTTGTCAAAATGTGCAAAAAGTTGACACAAAACCCTTATGTACTATATCCAGGTCTCTGTGACCATGCTAAAAAAAGAGTTGAACTTTTCTCAAAAAGATTCCAGTGCTGTAATGCTGCATGTCATTATCTTGAAAAGTGGAGGTTTTACTGTGGTAGAGCTGACTTATAAAATGGCTCATAATTACCCAGATTCAACAATATGGAAGATCATATGATGCCCCAAGATCCCCCAAGCCTAATATATCAGTTGGCATACAAAACTATTATCAGTCCTGACCCTTCCCCCTACACAATAACAACATTATAAAATGTCCCTCTATTTTAGTATGATTCATAATTTTGCAGAATCTGGGGTGAAGTTCCTGCAAAACCAACAGTGAGGATTTTTCATTCAGAAAATATCTTGGTACAAGAAAATTTAGGGAATTACATATCTAAACTCAGAATGAGGCTTGATAAACTTATATCCTCAACTTCATGTGTTCAATATTCTACATGATATTAAGAGAAATTTTTAAAGAATTCTGCAGGGCACAAAACCAAATGTAGAACTGATAATTATTTAATGAATGAAGCCTATGTACTTACCTAATCTAGGTTCTAGGCTCCCCTCTATTATCCAGGGCATCTCAAGTAATGTCAATTTATCTGTTTGAATAAGTAATCAAGATATTGTGATGATGTAGGAAACCCAGTCTGGAGCTCAAAGTCTTGAGTTAGAATTCCAGTTTACTGTAGGTAGTCTTGAGCAACCCTCGGTATTTCTCTAGGTTGGGTATTCTCATCTGTAATAAAGAGCAAGTTGGACAGATGACTTCTGGGTACTTTTGAGCTAAATTTTTGTTTCTATGAAAAGTAAATCCAGATAGCTTTCTCCCTGTCCCTTCCCCTAAAACAGAATGAAATTCACTAGAGAAATGGTGCTTTGCTTTTTTTTTCCCCTTTCTCCCCTTTCTTCTTCAGTATCCCAGGTGGTAGTCTAACCAGATTTCAGATGAAAAATTACTTGGTTGTCTTTCTTTTCCACACCTTCCCACTTGGTGCTTGGACACAATTGTTTCCCAGTTTTAAAAAAATACCATGGTTAAGGAATTAAATAAAAGGAAAAAGGAGAGCCATGAGTTTCGTTAACCACTCAAATCATTTGGTTTATTACTGGTGTTTACTACACACCTCAAACAATAGAAGCCTCTTCTTTTAAAGCAACAAATATTACTGGGCAGTGGGATCTTTGGCAAAGGAGCATTATCAGTTAAAGGTAAAATTCTAAAAAAGAGTGAGTGCTGATAACTGTTGTCCCCAGCTCCTCCTCTAACAATACATGCTTCACAGCACTTTATTCATCACTGTTGTTAATGTCAGTTAAGTCCTCAAGTAATACTGTCTAGCTATAAAAATAACCAGACCCAAGCAAAAAATAAATAAATAAAGTTTTAATAGTGAGGCAGCCTGTGGTGTCAGGGAGAGAGTCCTGGTTTAGGAGTCTTTCTACCACTTACTGGACTGTGTGACCATGGGCAAGTCATTTGGCTTATCTGTGCCTCAGTTTCCTCATCTGTAAAATGAGGATAATAACATTTCACTACCTACTTCAGATGATTGTTATGGGGACAGCACTTTGTGAATCATAAAACTCAATATAAATGTAAGTTATTAACAAGAATAGCTATTTTAGGGCATACTCAGAAGAGTAATGTAGTCTAAATGTTCATCTGACTATTTTATATTACTTAATGCAGGTGAAATGTTAGCCAGAGTCAACTGTATATTAAGAATAGATTATTGATTTCACAGATACATAGTAGAAAATGTTCTCTAGTCATTCCTTTGCTTATGTCAGCTGCCAAATATTCCTCTGACCTATATTTATAAAGCAGCCTTCATGATAGCACAATCACATTCCATCGCTACATGAAAATGCATTAGCTGACCTAGACTGTTCCAAACCATCACCAACAAAATACCGCAGCATAATAGTTAATGCATAAACCAGCAGTTTTTGTCTGTGTTAAACATGGTACAAGAACATTCTCTTAAAGTATATTCTAGATTAAAATATGCTTTTTAGATCAAAGGTGAGTGTCTATTTTTAGAGCCTTAAAATTGCTATTTGCATTTCCTACATACTGTAGTGTCAATATGGAATAAATATGCTTGAGGTTATAGTGAATTCCAGGCCTCTTCATGTATCTCTCAAGTTCAAGATGGTGAATAGAAAGCCTAGAGTTCTTAGCTTACATTAATTTTCTAGACATTCTGAAATCTCACTTTTTTTAAAACAGGTCCTCAACTTATTTAGGAATTCAGTTGAGTAAATGGTGCCCTTGCAATACAGGCTGTGTTCTGAGCTTCCAAATTCTATATGTTGGGACTTAGTATGTGCTAAGTGCTGCTTGAGCTTATTATTCACTACTGTATGCCATTATGTTATTTATTTGGGTTTTATAATGTGTGCAAAAATGATGTTTAAGTAATCCATGGAACTGGTTAGACATTTCTAGAATATTAATAAAGGGTTTAGTGCCATTCTTCTATATTAAACTTTCTTTTCCTATTTTTTCTAATGAAAACCAAATTGCAAAATCATGCCATCTTTTTTGTAAGATAAGATTGACTTGTCTGACCAAAACCAACTAATTTAAAAACCAATATTTTACATTTTGCTTAATCCTACCAGTAGCCCTTATATAGTTTAATGTATAGAGGTAATAGGTAGCAAATGTTATTCTTGGAGTTTTAAGTAAGAGAACACAGATGGGGAAATCTGAGTGATTCAGTGGATTGAAAATCAGGCCTAGGGACAGGAGATCCTGGGTTCAAATTTGGCCTCAAATACTACCTAGCTATGTGATCTTGGGCAAGTCACTTAACCCCCATTGCCCAGCCCTTAGCACTCTTTTGCCTTGGAACCAATATACACTATTGATCCTAAGACAGAAGGTAAGGGTCTAAAAAAAAAACCAAAAGTGCACACGGATAGAGATGTGTAAAGCCAAGTCACAAACACAGTCACTTAAGCTTGTAAATGGGCAGTTTAATCAAGAATTATGAGTTTTATCTACTGTGGCTATATGAAAGAACCAAAGAAGACATAAGAAATACTCAGCATGAGAAGGCATGAAGAAGTTGTGGTGTACTAGGGACAGGAATATCTGACCTGAAGAAATAGTTAATTCTATGTGACCTTGGACAAGTCAATGAATCAGTCAATGAACATTGATTAAATGGCTACTATTTTCCAGGCACTATGCTAAGTACTGGGAATATGAAAAAGAGACAAAAGACAGTCTCTGCTCTCAAGGAACTCACAATATAATCAGTTAACCTCTAATTAGCCTCAGTTTCCTCATCTATGAAATGAGTGGGTTGGGCCAGGTGGCCTTTGAGTTCCCTTCAAATTTTAGATTAATGATCATAAGAGCCACCAAGTATTAATTATTTCTTTGAAAAGATGCTAAACTTTCCTATGATTGATCAAGCTCTTCATTTTCAGTTTGATTAGCATTCCCCTGTCTCTCACGTTTTCTCAGCAGGTAGTCTGCCCTTAAACAACTGGTGAATAATTCAGAAAAAAATATTCAGTGAAACCACTTTGGGGGGACATGACATGATACAGGAAGAACCAAAATAATGATTGACTAAAATGTTCATATAGTGTGTAAAAATCCTCTTACTGAATTGTTTAGTTATCTTTTGGTCTACAAGAAATTTTTATGTTTCACAGAACTGACTGAATATATTGGCATTGTGTAAATATGATCTTTATTTTCTCATGGCAAAGATGGAGAAAGGTGAAGACAGTTGGCAAGGAAAGTAGTGCAGCCCAAAGTTTCTGAGGACTATACTTTTCAACCATATTTATGTACAGTAACCACTCTTGGGCACTAGTTACTATTCAGTCCCCCAAAGTGACTTTCTTTGTCCTTGATTCTCTCATCAGGAAGCACAAAAAGCCCAAGTTTGGTTAGTACTAAAATGTCAGCAAGTCATGGCAGCCTTGCAGAAAGATTCAAAGTATCTATGCACAAAATTATTGGCAATATTCTGTTACCTTCTTCCACTTCTTAAAATCATAAGTTCCTTGAAGGAATAGACCATGTTTTATCATCTTTTGCACTTGATTGTTGAAATCATTTGGGTTTAAGTAAGAGCTCAAAGGAGCTTATTCTGCATGATTCATATTTTCATTTTTATTTAAATTAATAACTACAAATAGCAAGAGATTTTAGATTTCACCAAGATTTCTTTCAGCGTCCCAAGTTTGCAGAAATGCTCGAATTTGTATGGAAACTAAAGAATCACAGCCTAGTATGGAATTGGTTATCCATTGGCTACTTTAAGAGGAAGTGTAACACAAGCATTTAGCATTTCCCCATGGAGAGATGTAGAATGTAAAAGGCTTATTTATTTCAGGGAACAAAAGAAAACAAGTATTTCACATATACTCTAATATCTATTCATACATATCAACATGGGGTACATTCATTTGCCAAATACCGCTTGGATATCATCTGAGGGAGTGATCTTATAGTCCTCTATTCAAGCAAGTGACTGTTGGGTTCCTTGAGAATCATAGAACTGGTACCCCATGGAACTAATTGGACTTTTCAGACAGTCAGGGAAGAATTGTGCCCAGAAGGAGTAAACCTTACAGCAGAGGAAACATTTTTGAAACTTCGTACCTTGAGATGAGAGACAAGTTGAAAAAGCAGGGAGATGAGATAAGCAAGGACTAAAGTAAGGCAGAGTCGTAAAACCCCAAACTTTCCTGGAGAAATAGGTGTCTTTATGGCACTCTTGCACAGAGTTGTCAGCCCTGAATTCACTAATGTAGGCAAATTTATAGAAGGGTATTTCACAATCCTGTTAATACCATATTCAGATCAGCACACTGGTTCTTCAGGTTGTCCATTTGCACAGTTCCATCCCTCTCCCCAGGCCATTCTCAGTCTGGGTTCCATTGTCCAAAGACAATGTCTTTTACTCTTAAAGTGAAGTCACTGAAAGTCAAACCAACTGAAAATCTTTTTGTTGTTTAAGTTGGATTGTACTGTGGGGTGTCATATCATCACAAACAGTTATAATTTTGTGCTTATTATATAATCTATATGGAACTTCCCTATCCTAGAATGATTTGTGGAAATTATTATTATTTTTTTAAAACCCTTACCTTCTGCCTTGGAGTCAATACTGTGTATTGGCTCCAAGGCAGATGGTAAGGGCTAGGCAATAGGGGTCATGTGACTTGCCCAGGGTCACACAACTGGGAAGTGTCTGAGGCCAGATTTGAACCTAGGACCTCCCATCTCTAGACCTGGCTTTCAATCCACTGAGCTACCCAGCTGCCCCCTTTTGTGGAAATTATTTTGACACTGCTTAGTATTATTAATGGTCATGGAGATAGAAAGTCATAAAATAATACCTGGTCTAAGCAGCAAAATTTATCCCTTGGAATTCAATTTCCTTACCTGTAAAACTATGGGCTTTAATACTTTGGAAAGACTTTAGAGACCACAGAATTCAAAGTTATTATTTAGCAAAGGAGAAAATTGATGGCCAAAGAGATTAAGTTACTTGTTAGCCAGGTCACTCAGACAATAAATAGCAGGTCTGGAATTCAAATCTTTGATCTCTGATTCATCTGGGTCCATTTTTTCCCATTTTATCTACCACGAACCTTCTTATTATAGTGCAATGCTAAGATTTTGGATTAGTGGTAACTGCATGATAAGTCCATTGGATTGGGAAGTAAAAGTCTTGAATTCTAGAACACTTATTAACTCTCTCTGTGACCTAGGAGGAAATCCCTTAATTCTTCTGGGCCTCAGTCAGCTGTAGGCACTACCAGGAGAATGGAGTCCCTGGTTGTTGCCACAGGAGAAGGCCAACTGGCTGCTCACAGTTGCAGTGGCAGAACTGTCTGTGGGCTCCACTTAGAGCACCTAAGGACACCAACTGAAGCTTGATGAGGGACCAGAGGTAAATCGACTCTGGACTTTAAAAAAGCAATAACTAAATAGGACAAACAAGCACCCCCCCAAATCCTCATAAACTTGAGATAACATATATCAACACCGTAGGAACCCTGGGATTCCCCCCACCCCAAAAGCCAGCTATTAAGTCTGTTGGCCTGGCTGCTAAAATTTAAAAAGGAAATTTTCTTTTTAATTTCTCTGGACCTCAGCATTTCTATCTATATAAAAGGAATCTGGAAGCCAATGTTCTTTGCTAGGGAAGAAATTTCCAGCATTAGTCTATTGTACAACTTTGAGTGATTGAGATCAGACTGACTGATAAACAAGCCTTCTCTTGAGGGCAAGAATGGACTGAAGCTTAAGCCTGACACTTGAAAGTTCAAGAGCATGGACCTAGATGTGAGTATCCTTCATGGGATGAGTTGTCACAGGCTTAGTTAAGCAGGTGGTATGGTTGACACTGTAATGAGAGTAAGAGAGACAGAGGGGGATAAAAGAGGACAGATTCTTTTTCATTGCTTATGAGGGAGGGAGAGGAAAATTCCCTGTCATGAGGCTCAGGGTGAACAAAAGAGAATTACTGACTCATATTTTATCATGTTCTAAAGCAGAAGAACATGGTTCCAAATCATAGTAGGCAGAAGAGTTAGCAGTTTTGGTGCGTTTGGGGTAGTGGTGGGACAAGGGAAATTTTGAAAAGAATAAGTGACTAACAATATCAAATGACATTAAGGATAAAGACTAAAGAATTAATTGGTAACTTAAATGATAGGACAGTGCAGTGCTGGGAACAGATAACATTGCAGGGCATTATGAAGGGAATGTGTAAATGAATAAGAAGCAAATATCTCAGATAAATGTGTATAAAGGTATTGAACTGAGGTAAACTAAGTGATTGATTAGAAAACCTGTTTCTCCCTGGGAAAAGTAGAAATCAGAACTGAGCTTTCCTGTGAAGGTCAGTCAGCTCAGAACCAAAACAATATACATCAGGATCCATGAGAAAGTAACATACTTTCTAGCAGTCAGGCTAGAATAAGAGATACAATGGAATGTCCCATACTCCACACTAATGATGAATATGGCTTCTAGACAATAAAGTTTGTTTGCTTCATTGAGGTTATGTCTCATTAGTGAACATTGTTTGCTTTGTATCTTGCACCCTATAAAAATTGCATCATAACATCAGTCTGACGCAGCTTTCACTAAGTCTGTCCTGAGCAGTAGGCATATTTATTAATCAGTAGATTAATAAATAAATACTGGTTCCATTAATTTGAACTTCTGGGTGTCCGGACTCGCTTTATGAAGTGTACCACTTCAGTATCTGATACCCAAGATATATGTATAAGGAAATTATAAGAAAGGACCATTCTCCAGTAGATACATGGTAAAAATGTGTAACGGGCAGTTTTCAAAGGGACAAATATAAATTTGAAACAAGGAAGCTAGGATACCAAATGGATATAGTGACAGGCCTGAAATCAGGAAGAAGAGAATTCCTAAATTCAAATCTGGCCTCAGATACTTAATAGTTGTATGATCCTGGACAAGTCATGTGTTTACCTCATTTCTTCATCTGTAAAATGAGCTGGAGAAGGAAATGGCAAACTACTACAGTATCTGCCAAGAAAACTCTCAAAGAGGGTCACAAAGAGTTTGATACAACTGAACAACAAATTTGAAACAGTCCTAGGAAAGAATGCTACAAATCCCAGCTGACAAAAACAAATGGCAATTAGACAACTAATTTTTTTTCCCTCTAATCCATCAGTCATCAGTAAAGATGAGAAAAATGTCAAATTGGTAAATGTTGGAGGGGATTGGGGGACGACAGGGACCTTAATGTACTATAGTTGCTAGAAGTGTGAATTGTTTCAGCTGTTCTGGAAAACATTAGATAGGTCAATACAATGTATACATTCTTTAAGCATAACATTCTACCCCCATCAGGAAGACAAAAACAGGAGAAAAGTTCTCAAATTAGTGTAAGGGAAGGAAACAAGAATTTATTAAATACATAATATCTGCCATGCATTGTGCTAAAAGCTTTACAAATATCTCATTTGACATACATAAATATTTACAGTAATAAAGAAATGAAAGTGGGTAGCCATTGATAAGGGAATTGGGTGAATGAAATTGTAGCATTCAAGTAAAATAACTAATTATTACATTTTAAGAAATGAGGAATACAGAGTATTGAAAGAAAAGTGAGCTTCCTATGAAATGATGAAGAATGTATGAATAGAATCAGAAGGACAATCTACATGATGACCACAGTAAGGTAAATGAAAACAATATTGAAAGGTCTAAGAACTCTGATCAATTCAATGACCAATACTGCTACCCACCCCTTAGTGGACTTTCAGACTTGGACAAAGTATTGATTTGCTTCGGTCAGCTGCATTTATTTGTTACAAGGCTGGGTTTTGTTAGGAGGTCAAGTGAAGAGTTAGGAAAAGAGAAAGATACAAAAAAGGGAATATCAAAACTTCTCAAAAAAGAACCAGAGTAGTAAGTGTACAGATTTGATGAATTGGGGAGCAAGAAATTGCATGGTAATCCAAAGTAGGTAAGAGAGGTAGACATTTTGAGGAAATGCATTTTATAACTATTCTTTTTTTTTTAAGATGGGGAATATTGTTGGGGTGTGATGAATAAAGAGGAGCTATGGATTTTCAGTCCTAGGACATGGGTTCAAATCCTGACTTTGATGAGTACTACTGAGTTACTTTGGGCAAGTCAGTTTCTTTATCTGCAAAGTGAAGGAATTGGACTAAATGATAGCCAAGATCTCTCCCAATTCTAAATGTACTCTTCTATGACCTTGTGACCTGAATATATTTAGAAATAAACAGTATTGCTAGCGAGGTTGCTAGAGATTGCTAGAGAGGAAGAAGGAAAGTTTTATTGAAGTTCAGTTGTTTCTAACAAATTATTTTCATCTAGCAGTTTCCATTTTTTATTTCTTCTTTATTTTGTAATTCTCCTCCCTAAGGCTTTAAAAAATAGCTCTTCAGTGTAATTCTTTTTTATCATAAAATTTCTATTGATCAAAATAATGTTCAACTTTTTCATAAGACACTGCTTTATTACTCTTTCCAAACAACATTTCATTATGATCATTAAAACAAGTATAGGAAACTAGTGAACTATGTTAACAAGGTAGATTTTCTGACTCAATATTTTTGTTATTTAGTTGATGAAGCTGCCTTATTGAAAGGATGTCAAGGCTGTTATTCTTGTCACATTGAAAATGCTGAGAAGTACATGTAGACCAGGCAACAAATGAAGAAGTTTGAACATAAGCATCATGGATCTGTCAGAACTTTTGGTGGAGTGTTTTGCCTCAATAAGCTCAGCCTGACATATAATGATCCAAAATGGGATTGATTTTGAATTTCAGTTCAACAAACATTGATCAGGCATCTACTATGTACAAAGCACTATGATGGTCACTGGGGATTCAAACACAAAAGCAAGCAAGCAAACAACAAATTTCAGCCCTCAAGGAACATATATTCCAATGGAGGATACAAAATGTAAACAGTTAAATACAGGATAATTTGAGGAAGGACATAGGTAGGGCAACTATCAGACTCTAGAAAATCTCCTAAGCCTTATAAGAAGCCAAAATGAAGAGGGAATGCCTTTTAGGCATGGGATGCAGAAGACCTATGAAAAATCATGAAGATAAAAAATGATTTACTGAGTTTGAGATATATGACAGGAAAGCCAGTTTGGCTAGAACACAAAGCCCATAAAGGACAGGTATGGGAAAAGTCGAAAAAATAAACCAAGAACCAGATAATGAAGTTACCTTTAATTACTACCTAATAGGGATCCACTTTTGAGTCCTTGGGGTCATAGATCAAAAGTCTGAAAGAATGTCAAAAGCCCACTAGTTCACCCTTCTCATTTTACAGTTGAGGAAACTTGGGCCAGGGAAGTTAATTAAGTCCAAGGTCCTAAGCATCAGGGGCAGTATTATTGTACATTGGCCCTCTGAATCAAGATTGAAAGGGTTTTGTGTGTGTGTGTGTGTGTGTGTGTGTGTGTGTGTGTGTGTGTGTGTGTGTTATGGGATCCTTTGATAGTATGGACTGGAAGCACATGAACTGTTTTTAAATGCATAAAATAAAATATAGTCTCTATTACAAAGGGAGTGAATGATATTGAAAGTCAGTTATCAAAATGTTTTTTTTTAAATTCACAGATCTCCATATAAGAGCCCCTTGATTTCAAGCCAGTGTTCTTCCCTCTCTACTCATTGTTCTTTTCAAATTGCTTCCCTTAAAATAAACTAGGCTCTTTTAGGAACTCCTTTCTTTTTCTCTTTGTCCCCCTGATCCTAACACAGTGCCAGGCACAAAGTAGATGATTAAAAAATGTCTTGCTTGCTGAATGTCCAGAGGCAGGTATTCTATGATAGAACTTCTATTTTTTTTATCCATTTGAATAAGTTTATTTAGTCAATTTAGAACATTATTCCTTGGCTACAATAATCACATTATTTCCCTCCCTCCTCTCCACCCACCCTTCCCATAGCCAAGGTGCAATTTCATTGGTTATTACTTGTGTCCTTGATCAGAACCCATTTCCATGTTGTTGTTTACACCAGGATGTTCATTTAGAGTCTACATCCCCAATAATATGCCTTCAACCCATGTGTTCAAGCAGTTGGTTTTCTTTGGTGTTTTTACTCCCACAGTGTTTCCTCTGGATGTGGATAGTGGTTTTTCTCATAGGTTCCTTTGAGTTGTTCAGGGTTATTGCATTGCTATTAATGGAGAAGTCCATTATATTCGGTTGTACCACAGTGTATTGGTCTCTGTGTACAATGTTCTCCTGGTTCTGCTCCTCTCACTCTCCATCAATTCCTGGAGGTCGTTCTAGTTCACATGGAATTCCTCCATTTTATTATTCCTTTGAGCACAATAGTATTCCATCCATCACCAACATATACCACAATTTATTCAGTCATCCCCCAATTGAAGGGCATCCCCTCATTTTCTAATTTTTTGCCACCACAAAGAGCGCAGCTATGAATATTTTTATATATGTAGGACTTCTATTTTGGTGTCTGCCTGCCCCAGAGCAAACAGACTGTGACTAGTGCATGAAAGCAAAATAAAACATAGGATTAATGTCTGCTTCTGGTTATTCAATTGTATTCAACTCCACTGTGTATGTAAGACACTGTGGAAGATTCAAAGATGAGTACACCTTGGCCTCTGTCCTAGAAGGAGATAAAGCAAGCATACATGTAACACTAAAATACCAGAGGCCAGTCATTAAAAATTCAAAATTAACATGCCAAGAGTTCTGAAGGAGTCATCACTTCTCTTTGAAAGAATCAGGAAAAACATGGTGGAGGTGGCTTCTGAGCTGAGTTTACAGAATTTCTATTACATGATGAAATGGATGACAATATAACAAAGCCCATGTCAATGTCAGGGTACCAAATCCTCATTCTGACAAATCTTTAACTGTTACATTTACCTTTACATTTATAGGTGGAAATACATACATACCTGAGGAGATGTAAAAGTGAATTAGGACCCAAAAGTGGAGTAACAGAGCTAAAA
The DNA here is from genome assembly GCF_027887165.1 of Monodelphis domestica. Classification (NCBI taxonomy): domain Eukaryota; kingdom Metazoa; phylum Chordata; class Mammalia; order Didelphimorphia; family Didelphidae; genus Monodelphis; species Monodelphis domestica. The sequence goes on along the minus strand of NC_077227.1, from coordinate 124,769,852 downwards.
AGCCATTGATTTGAATTCATTTTAATTCAATTCAATCCTACAAGTTTATTAAATACCTACCATGTACCAGTAACTGGAGATACAATAACAACAACAACAAAACGGGTCCCTTGAAGGACCTTGGGGAAAATGTTATACACCTGTACAAAATGATTTGAGGGGAATATCTAGGTCTTGGATCAGGCATGAGATGGCCTTGGCACTTTGTCAGTTCAATTTGTCCCCTTCTTGTCACAGGGTGAAGAAATCATTCCCAGCTTCAGCCAGGGAAGAGAAAACAGTAGCTAGCATTTATATAGCATTTTAAAGTTTGCAAAAGGTGTTACAACTAGTATACCACCTGATCCTTACAAGATCCCTGGGAGGTAGGTGTTATTATTACTCCAATTTTACAGATGAGGAAACTGAGGCAGAAAGGTTCACACAGCTGGGGTCTATTGAGGCAAACTTATTTCTTCCTGCCTCCACGTACAGGTATCCACTGGGACAGTACTAGGCAAGGAAAGGGATGTGTGCAGTCCCCGTTCGTTCTCTTTTCATTCCAATTCTTTCTCACCTCCTCATTCACTTCCTGGGAGAAGCCAGTCACTCCTGTGAACTAGGACAAGTTCCTCAACTTCCCTGACCCTTGGTTGTATTTGTCAAAGGAAAGAGTTGGATTGAATGACCCCTTCCCAGAGCTACAGTCGCCTAATTTGGTGACCCTGGAAGGCCAAGGAGGCGCCTTTTTCTCGTGGTCAAGTCTTTAACCTGACTGATGGAAGAGTGGAGAGATGGGAACTCTGGTCAGCTCCACAGCCAGACCAGTCCCCGCCTCCGCCCAGAGCTCAGTCCCGCCCAGAGAAAGGAGCCCCGGGCTCACGGCTGCGTGCTGAGCCGTCCGGAAGAGCCAGGTTCCAGGGACTAGTGTACTGCCACGTCAGGGCTGGGGGCTGAAAGCTTCTCCAGCTGCTGCCGCCGCCGCTGTTACAGGAAGCCCGGGAAGAGGTGGGAGCTTCTTCTCCGCCTATCTCGCTTTCCTCGAGTCCCCAGCCTGCATAGCCGGCCAGCTTTGAGTCTGGCCTGGGAGTCTCAGCCGAGCCCAGAAACATGAGGTCCCGGGCTTCAGCTGGCACGGTGGGGCTTTGGTCGCGGCTGCTGCTGCTGCTGCTGCTGCTGCTGCTGCAGGCCGAGGTGCTGCGATGCGCCCAGCTGACTTTCGAACTGCCAGACAGCGCCAAACAGTGTTTCCACGAGGATGTAGAGAAGGGGGTGAAAATCTCCCTGGGTTATCAAGTAAGGCGGGGTGGGGTTGGAAAGGGCTTTGGGAGACGAGTTCTCTTCTGCTTTGCCTTGCAGCTGGGCTCTCCCATCTAGGCTGCAACCTCTCCTATTTCAGAGAAGAGGATTCTGTGTGTGGGAGTGAGGGGGCAGACCTGGGCCGCTTTAAAAGACCGTGCTACTTGAAACTAGAGTGCCACCTCTCCCCCGTTCCCCTTTTGCATTTGGTCTCCTTATATAGAGATAAGTAATTTAGAGGTTAAAGGACGCGGCAGCTTTTGGCTGTCTTTTTGCAGGAACATTCCAAGAAAAAATAGGACCCCAGAATTTAGAGCTAGAAGGGACCTTCGAATTCATCTGTTCAAACTTCTGCATTTACAGAGGAAGCTGAAACCCATAGATGTTAAGTGACTTGCCCAACGTCTTACAGCTTATCTCCCCTCCCGACCCCGCCCCCCCCCACTCATTTCCCAATGTCTCCTAGTGTTTTCAAGAATGTCACTATTCTCCCAGTTCTTTTCACCTTGGGATCATCTTCCATTCCTCACTTCCCAACATCTCTGTCACATGTCCCCTTTTCACTACCCTTGTAACAACGACTTATTACCCTTTGCCAAGACTATCACAGTAGTCTTCTCAGGTTCCAATGAATCAGCTGCCAAAGTAATTTTCTTAAAGTACAGGTCTAGCTGTGCCAAGATCTTCATGCTCCTCTTCACTAAGTCAGTGAACGCTGGTGGCTCCCAATTACACCCAGGATGAAATGCAAACTCCTCTGTTTGGCATTTACAGCCCTTCTCAATCTGTCCTCTTCCTACCTTTCTAGTTCACTTCGTTTTATTGCTGCCCACACACTCTACGATCCAGCTGCCCTGGCTGGCTTGCTGTGCCCCACGCACATATACTGCCTGTCTTCCATCTGCACTTGGCACCAGTTGCCGGCAATGCTCTGCCCCATCATCTCTTCCTCTTATATTTTCTTGACATTTGAGCCATTTGATTAATCTCATATCTGTTTTGACAGCTTTGGTCACTCTGAAGACATCAGTTTTCATCCTTGTGAGACAGCCACTCAACTATTGACTTGTAACTTAAAACTTTCATTGAAATAATAGTGAGTGAAACTTAGGAAGCACCTAAAAGCTGTTAGAAGTGGGAATAACCAGAGTGCAAAATGAACTATAACCTTAAGCAAGACATTTCACCAGCTCTAGCTCTCAATTTCCCCATTCAGGAAATGCAGGAAGTGATCTCTAAGGTTTTTGCCCATCTAACATCCAATGCTTTTAAACTACAACCAATTTGGGGGCTCACATCATATAGCTTCTGAGTGGCAGTGATAATAAAGGCCACACGAGGGAGCCTTTGACTGTCTCTTTGACAATTCTTGTTCCTAGTGCTACCTTAATGATTTCCAATACAGTGGGGGAGACTAAACTTTGTGTTTTAGTGTGAAATTATTTGGTGAAGGACGTTTGGGCCCCAAGAGCTTCCTAATTTGTATTTCAATCCTAAGTATAGATAGTTTAAAGCTCTAAAGTCAGATCTGAGAGCAGAGTAAAAAAAGAAAGCCTTTTTTCTTTCAGGTTCACATAATCATGATAATTCTTTTCTGTATTGTTCTTTCTTGTCAGCCTGTTTAAGCAGACTTCTTGATAAACTGCCTAAACTTGATTTTTTTCTACATTAATAACAAGAACATGTGAAATGCCTGATTAACATTCTCAGGACAATAACAACATTTGTGTAAATATGAAAAATTTGAGGTTCATAGAAGCCTTGTGAGATTAGTACTTAGGTATTCATTATCATCTTCATTCTACTCATGAGGAAAAAGAGAAAAACTGATTTGTGGTCACATGACTACTGTCAGAGACCTTATTTTAGGTGAGGGTTTCTTAACTTCAAGTTCAGAATTCTTTTCATACAGAATCGCCCTGCCACCCAATGACTTGGATGAAGTGGAATCATAGTAACTCAGAGGAAGCAAATTGGACTCCAGTGATCTCCAAGGTCCTTTCCAACTCTAAATCTATGAGTCTATAATGAATCTCATTAATTGTCTGGTCAAACTCTGTCCTAAAGCAGGTATCCCCTCTACAAAATGTTAGCAGGAGACCCATCCAGCCTCCTTTGAATACCTCCAGTTTGTCTCCCATTCTGTTTTCAAACAGTCACAAGTTTTAGGAATTGTTACCTTAAATTAAGTCAAAAATCTGTCTGTATATAATTTCTACTCATGGGTCCCATCTCTTCTTTCTTGTATCAGACAGAATAAGTCTAATTAGGAGATTTCTAGTTAACAAAAATCCGGGATTACTAATGTTAATTCAAAATGTCTGTAACTCTGGTCCCAAATGAAAGAGTTGAAATATAACAAGTATAACTAAAGTACAACATTAAAGGACTATATAGATCATCTAATTCAGCCTTCTTATTTAATGGATAAAGACCAGAGGCCCAAACAGATTAAATGCCTTGCACAGGTAAGAAGTAGCAGAGCCAATTCTCAAACCTAGGTCTTCTGATTCCCAAGGTCCAGCATTCATTCCACTTCAAGTGTTGTAGAAAGCATTCGTACAGTATGAGAAGTTGGGTTAGATTTTTGTATAAGGTTCCCTCTAAGACTATAATTCCATGAAAATATGGATGGCTTTTATTTGATTGGTATTCATATTTGTTAGTTCAATTATTTGTTTTCTTAATGCTTTTCATGTATTTTAAAATGCCAATTGGCCTTATTTTCTCCTTCTGGGAATGAGAAGCCTTGGGGAAAATTAGATTTAAGGTTTAAATTGCTTCTCCAAGGGGGTAGGTTCATGTTACTATTTAAATCTTTATCCTATAACCTAAGACCTTATAATCTCCCTTAAGCTCCCCACTGAACATAGAACAAAGTGAAAAAAGGAAAAGCCATTACTCGTGGCCATGACTAATTCCTTTGAGACACAATCTCAAACTTCTCATGCTATTGATCTTCTGTGTCTTATTTCTGAACCATTATCCAGGGGTATCATTCTGTTAAAGGGCACCAACAGAACATATTGGGAATTGCTTTTGTCTATGTATGTTTTTGCAGCAAAGTAAATTCTGATGTCCTGTTGGGTAACTATCAACTCTCTGGGGCCATTTGTGGTCAACAGGTCATTACTGGTGGTCACTATGATGTAGACTGCTTTATTGAAGACCCCCATGGAAAGACAATTTACAAAGAAACCAAGAAGCAGTATGACAGTTTCTTTCACCGAGCAGAGATCAAAGGAACCTACAAATTTTGCTTCAGTAATGAGTTTTCCACCTTTTCCCACAAAACTGTCTACTTTGACATTCTAGTTGGAGATGAGCCCCCCATCCTCCCAGGGATGAGAAATAGAGTCACTGCATTGACGCAGGTGAGTACATGTAAGCATGTTTGACTTTCAGCCTATCTGGATGTGACAGTAATCTAGTTTACCTGTCTGACAGGAAAATCTACTTGCTTGAATTAGAGAGAACCAGGGCCAGGCCTTCTTAGTCTCTGGATCATATTGTCTTTCACCTTGACATCGAATATAGTCCATAGAACTTTCTTGTAACAGAAGTTATTGTTAGTTGTCATCTTGCTAAACACTGACTTTGAAATCTCTGTTCATTCAGTATAGTTGAGTTGGCTTTATTCCTCATTTTATCTTAGACTTTCATAGGCCTTTCTTGTCTACAATTAGGGACTATTAGGAAATTAATAGAGCTGTGGAAACTTAGAATAGAAAGGATCATCTGTCTTAATCCCTTTAGTTTTATGGGTGAGAAAGCTGGGAAAAAATTTAAAGGATGGACTGAAAACTTCCTTATGTTGGAAGATTTATTAAAATTCACAATTTTATAACCAAAAATATCTCTTTAATAAATATGAAATATAGTAATGTTAACATTTTCTTTATTATTGAAGAAAGTAGAGATGCAGTCATTCTGAAATTTTCTTACTAAATTATTTCTTGACCAGTTTTTGAATAGCTGAGAGCAATTCCAACTGGTTGCAACTGATTTCCAAATAATTTTATTCAATTCTAATAGATTCATCCTGCTTATGGACAATTTTGATTGGTTTAAACTGGTTCACACCTGTTCCCATCATTTTACAGCTTATGGCTTTGTGAAAAGTTTTATGGATTACTGTGTTAGTTCACACTCTTTTCCCAGAGGAGTCACTGCATTCTGCAGTGGATTCTTAGGTTGACAGTAATTTATGGGCTTTAAAATCTGTTTGGTTTTTCCCCTCCCAGATGGAGTCTGCTTGTGTGACTATTCATGAAGCTCTGAAAGCAGTGATTGAATCTCAGACACATTATCGACTCAGGGAAGCTCAGGACCGGAACCGGGCTGATGACTTGAATGAGCGTGTTTCCTACTGGTCTATGGGGGAGACGGTCTTACTGTTTGTGGTCAGCATCAGTCAAGTGGTGCTTCTGAAAAGCTTCTTCACAGAAAAGAGACCAACTAGTCGAGGTGTCAACTCATAATTTCTGGGCACATATTGTTCCTTGAATCCTGCTCACTGAAGGAAGTTCAATCTATACCTTTCACTTAGGGAGTTGAGTGCACAGTTTTACAAATTCTTAAAATTTGAAGAAATACAATCTTCTCTACATTCTGTTGGCTTGTAAAGTCAGGTGACAGTGTGGAGGCAAAGCCACTATAAATTATTACAGTGCTGTTTTGTATGTTTCCAGTAACTTTGTTTTGTGCTGTCTTGTACTTCTGATTTGATAGAGCCAAGTAAGAAGAGAATGAACCTGGCTAACTGATTGGAAACTGGACTTAGCAATGATTTAGGAACAGCAACTGGTCACTCTTGAGAAATTCTCAAGGTTCACAGATTTAGTCACTCCCAAATGTTGCCCTAAACCTCAAGGCTCTTCAGTTTTCTTTCCTTATCCATGACAAAACAAACTTTTTCTTTTCTCCTTCCTTTCCTCTCTCTTTCTCTTTCCTTCCTTCCTTCCTTCCTTCCTTCCTTCCTTCCTTCCTTCCTTCCTTCCTTCCTTCCTTCCTTCCTTCCTTCCTTTCTTCCTTCCTTCCTTCCTTCCTTCCTTCCTTCCTTCCTTCCTTCCTTCCTTCCTTCCTTCCTTCCTTCCTTCCTCTTTCTTTCTTTTTCTTTCTTCCTTCTGCTTTTCTTCCCTTCCTCTTCCTCCTTTTCCTCCCTCCCTCTCTCTTTCTCTGTCCCTCTGTTTCTCCCTTCCTCCTTTTTTCATCTCTCCTCTTCATTCTGTTCCCTCTTTCTCTCTCCCCTGCCTCTTTCGCTCCTTCCTTCCTTCCTTCCTTCCTTCCTTCCTTCCTTCCTTCCTTCCTTCCTTCCTTCCTTCCTTCCTTCCTTCCTTCCTTCCTTCCTTCCTTCCTTCCTTCCTTCCTTTTATAAATTGGAGGTTATTATTCCTCATTGAAGCACTCAGGAATCATCTAGGAAAATATCTCCTGGTGCTTTTGGAAGTCTTTATACCCCAAAGTTTATAACAGAAGAAATACTGCAGGCCTAATCTGTAAATAAGTTTTTCCAATGGTCATTCTTTTAGGGGTACTATAGCTTTATGCTAATTTCTTTTCATTCTTGTAGGATGGAAGCCTATTTTTTAAAGATGGTGTGATAAAGCTAATACATTTATAGAACACTTTTCTCCCTTTTATTATAAGACAAGAGTTTGTATCTTATACTACTGAATAGGAAGTTATCAAGTAAGAGTAAAATCAAAGAATGTTTTGGCAAAGGGCTATAGACCTCAAACTTTTAATAAAGAACCTCAATTTATTTTGCCTTTGTTCTTATAAAAGATCCATATAAAAATCATACTGCAAAATAGATTATCCTAATGTTTGTGTGATTTTTTATGTGGGTATCCTAAAAATTCTTAGTTTTATTTTTTATAAAAGTGATGTTCTGGAAATTTGGAAACCAGTTAGGACTAGAAATTTGTTTTTACATTTTTCTCTATTATGTTATGAAACCATTTTTCAGAACTGCTAACTAATGGTAAGAAAAACCTTTTATGCATGAGAGAGCTAAGACAATCATAGTTCTCATAACTATGTTAAGTTGGAAATAAATACAGAACTTCCAGGTAGTTAGAAAACCCACTCTTTAATCAGGAATAAGGGATAGGCTTATCATTTAGTCATTACACAGAGTCAAAAGCTAAATACTATACAGAACCAAAGGCTTTGAGTCTCTGGGAACCACATCCCTGCGAGAAAGCCCTGTGCTAAGTACCAGCTCCTCTCTGGGAGAGAACACCATGCTGGCTGCTTTCTCCAAAGAGATACTGAACCTCAGAGTCTCTTTATATCTTTCAGGAAGCCTCCAAAGACTAACCATAAACAGGGCATAAACCACTTTGCAGTCAATAGCTATGGCATTAGGGAATGGTCACCTGTAACAAATTAAAGGCAAGGGTCAAACCCAGGAGCTGGACTTCTTGAGAGGAAACTTTTACCCAATAGAGAAACCTTTCAAAACAAACAGGTATTTAACTTTCAAACAAAATAAGTGTGCTTGGTACGGGGTTTCTTAAAGTTCAGAGGTAAACTGAGTCATCTAAATATTCACATTGACAACTAATATGATGAGAAACCATATAATGGCCTCTTGTAAGACAAACTGGAGGATGAAGTGTGGTATGGTGAAAAATACATCAACTCTGGAGTCAGAGGACCTCAGTCCTCTTTCCACATCTGGTGTTTTATATGCCTCCCTTGTGACCTTGGACAAGTCACTCAATTTCCTTTGGGCTTCTGCTTCCTTATATTGAATATGATTCATTCCAGCTCCATCCTTATGATGCTGTAACAGGCCAAGAAGTTTCTTTATCCCACTCCACCTCCTTCTGAGAATGAAGACAATTATGGTTTGTGGTCCTGTTTTCTCTACTTTTTTCTTGGGCAAAATGAAGTTAACAGACCCTCTAAAATAGCTTAGGTTTGTGTGGTGTTTTACAGTTTGCAAAGTGCTTATATCTGTATTATCTCCATTAGTCTACCCTTTGAGAGAGAGAGAGAGGAGCTTATTAAGACTCAGAAAACTTGTAATTTACATAGCAAATAAGGGTACTGATGAGGTATGAGTACTGTCAACCTGAATAAGACAAAAATACAAGAGTAGTAATAATAAAAGGCCTTTAAGTGAGGCAAGAAGATTATATACTGGGGTCCTCCCAGCACTGAAGCTTTGAGGTACCCAGAAAGAACACAGGGAACAGGGAGGCATTTGGGGCTCTGTGAATTATCCCTAGACTGGGAAGGGTGGCTATGGCAGAGGCTGAAGAGGCAGAGAGTGGTATGATCCATCCTTGGGCAATCTGTGGCTCTGGGATTGAGCAAGATCCTCTGATGGTCCCAAGCAGCAAGGTCACTAATGATTAGCTGCTTCATTTGGCAGTACCCAAGTTGAAGCAATCTTGAGGATATTTCCTCATGATGAGTTTAAACTACGCAGTACAGCTGGGTGATCTGGGACAAATCACCTGGCTTTTTCCACTCTAGGAGAGCTAGAGTTAGGGCTTAAACCTAGATCTTTTGCCTTGGAGTTCTGGGCTCACTCACAGTGATAGATACCCTGCATGGCTTCCCATGGTTCATAATTTATTATTCCTTTACTTTATGTAACTAAATATTTATTGTTTCTCCATAGACATCTTAATTGCCTAATAATGATGATGATAATAGCTGACATTTGTCTGGCTGTTTCAGTTGGTCTGATGTTTTATATAATATCTCATTTGGGCTTGGTGAAAACAAATGTCTTAAATTGCTTCAGTTATCCTATTCTACTTCCAGTTAATTTCCTTTGTTTCTACTTTCATTTTTTCTGTTTTGGAAGGAGATGCTTTGGAAGTCCTCCTTGCCCTCTAATTAAAAGCCAGTAGATTTCTGTAGAATAAAGAAATCAATTCAGTTTCCCTCCACTAGCAGGTGTTTTTATCCTATTCAGTCATGGCAGAAGGTAGCTCTCAGATATCTCATTTCTACTAATATTGTAAAAAATTTGCTTTTGCTAGTTAATTGCTGTTATTCACAAGAGCATATGTTAGAAAAGGGAGTGGGATAAATTTGAGTGATTTGGGGATGATTGACATGGATTAAAAAAAAAAGAACTCTTAATTCCTTTCTTAGATTCAATACAATGTATTGGTTCCAAGGCAGAAGAGCAGTAAGGGGTAGGGAATGGACATTAAATGACTTGTCTAGGGTCATGCAGCTAGAAAGTGTCTGAGGTCACATTTGAACTCAGGACATCTTGTCTCTCTAGGTCTGGGTCTCAACCCACTGAGCCACCAAGCTGCCCCCAAGGAACACTGTTCTTTTGAAAATTATACCCCAAAGAGCCATCTTCTTTTTTTCTCATGTTTTTAGAATCCTTTCTATGACTTGATAAACATTTATTAAGTACCTACTAAGTTCCAAGCACAATGCTAGGTCTTAGGGATGCAAATAAAAAGAAAGAACAGACAATCCATGGTCCTTGTGCTCAAGGAGATCATAATCTAATAAGGGAAGATAATATATCAGAGGAAGCTGAAAAGGGGAGAGGCTGCAAGTGTCTGAGTAGGAAGGGGTATAATGATAATGGTGGTGTTAAAAACAAGCAGAATAGCCAATGGCAAATGAAATGATTGGAATTTTGAGTCTAATAAAGAGAGGTTATGGGAGTTTTTTGCTCTGCCCTCTAATTCTCTAGTCCAAGAGGGATGAAAAGCAGGGTACTACTGAGGCTTAAGTAACAAAGGTAGGTAATCACTATAATGAATTTCTTGATGATGTGCTTAATTCAAGCAGAGCAGTTAATGGCTGCTCCATATTCTAATGTTGGAATTGGAAACATTTGGGAAGCCTAACCATCTTGTATCTGAAAGTGTCATGGTAAAAGGCAGAATCATGAAATAGGTGAAAATGCCTTTGGCATACTCCCATCCCTCCTCTTAGTGTCTCTTTTCTTTTTCTAGGCTTCATTCCTATTAATTTCCCTCCTCTCCTTCCCTATACACTCCTTGGATGTACACACACACACACACACACAGACACACACACACACACACACACACACACGAACACACACACCCTTATCTCTTTTTTTTTATTCCTGGATTGTTGTTAATGAGGATGAATTAGTAGTTGATGGTATCAGTTAATAAAAATTTAAAGTGTGACTAGTTAAGGGCAATTTTCACTTTAAAAGTGAATTTCTGAAAATTAGTGGTGGGGTGGGAAATAATCTTCCACTTCAGTTCTCTTTGGGATGTGAAGGTGACAGTCTATGCCAATTCAGAGGAGGCCTGGCAGGTTCTACAATGCTGGAAAGGCCTGAAAAACAGCCTCTGTCATACTGATGCAAATTGCCAACCAAAATATGGTAGTTTTGATGTTGGTCAAGGGAGACAGTAGCCACATTGATGAAATCACTGGCTTTTCTGATTTACTGAAATAAGGAAGGGGAAAGAAAAGACCCAAATGAATGAAACTGGAAGAACAAATATTTGGCACCAGTGGGAGGGCATAACACCCTAATGAAGAGACTACTCAAATCACTCCACAGAAACTAAGATGCCACCTTAAGAACTTTCCCTGGAAAAATATTCCAGATACTGGGAAGAATAATACAAGAGGTTTTAATCTCCAATATTTAGTTTGAGACTCAATGAAATATGCATTTCTAATTTCTAATATTAAATCAATTTTATTTAAGCTACTTAAAATAAAGATTAAGTATCATTCACCCTCAAGTTCCCCCTTGATTTAGACAAACTTCTCTCATTTTGTGGTCACGAAGAAAGCTCAGAGGGGGAAAAACCAAGATGGTGGAGAAAAGGCAAGCATTTGCCTGAGGTCTCCCAAACTTCCCTCTAAACAACTTTATTTTTTTTAAATAATATTTTATTTGATCATTTCCAAGCATTATTCATTAAAGACAAAGATCATTTTCTTTTCCTCCCCCCCAACCCCCGATAGCTGACACATGATTCCACTGGGTATCACATATGTTCTTGATTCGAACCCATTGTCATGTTGTTAGTATTTGCATAAGAGTGTTCATTTAGAGTCTCTCCTCTGTCATGTCCCCTCAACCGCTGTAGTTGCTTTTCCTCGGTGTTTCTACTCCCATAGTTTGTCCTCTGCTTATGAATAGTGTTTTCTCTCCTAGATCCCTGCAGATTGTTTAGGGACATTACACCGCTAGTAACGGAGAAGTCCATTATGTTTGATTATACCACAATGTACTAGTCTCTGTGTACAATGTTTTCCTGGTTCTGCTCCTCTCACTCTGCATCACTTCCTGGAGGTCATTCCAGTCTCCATGGAATTCCTCCATGAATTCCTCCACTTTATTATTCCTTTTTGCACAATAGTATTCCATCACCAACATATACCACAATTTGTTCAGCCATTCCCCAATTGAAGGGCATCCCCTCGTTTTCCAGTTTTTGGCCACCACAAGGAGCACAGCTATGAATATTTTTGAACGAGTCTTTTTGTCCATTATCTCTTTGGGGTACAAACCCAGCAGTGCTATGGCTGGATCAAAGGGTAGACATTCTTTTATTGTCTTTTGGGCATAGTTCCAAATTGCCCTCCAGAATGGTTGGATCAGTTCACAGCTCCACCAGCAATGAATTAATGTCCCTACTTTGCCACATCCCTTCCAGCATTCATTACTTTCCTTTGCTGTCATGTTAGCCAATCTGTTAGGTGTGAGGTGATACCTAAGAGTTGTTTTGATTTGCATCTCTCTGATTATAAGAGATTTAGAACACTTCTTCATGTGCTTATTAATAGTTTTGATTTCTTTATCTGAGAATTGCCTATCCATGTCCCTTGCCCATTTATCAACTGGAGAATGGGTCACTCACTAGACACAAGGAAACCCTGTTATCAAGCAGGACAGTCAGTGAGAAGGCAGGGTACTGAGAGGCCAATTAGAGAAGTTACTTCTAGAACCTGAGACAGCAAGCGGAACACAGAACACAAAAACTGTTCCTTTTGACTAGAGAAACATAAGCTCTGCAATTGATTGGAGGAAAGCTCTACTGTTTGAGCTGCTTGGAGAAAGTGGAATCCTATGCTTTGTTAAGAGTTGGCTAGAATAAACTGTCTTTTTCCTTAAGACCATAGGTTGAAGGGAAGGAATTTCCTCAAATATTTACCTATATTGCTATTTACTGTCCTTTAGGGCTCTAGAGGGAGAAACCCCTCAATGCCCAGCTAACTCACATAAATAGCTTTGTAGATCTTGGGCTTAAGGGAAATACTTTTCAATGAATGTGTATGCTGCCATAACAGCACTCAGCCAAGGCTGTAGATCTGGCAAGTTCCAGACTTATAGCTGCCATTTGCTAAGAGACCATAGCTCTCCATCAGTGATCCAAGGAGAGCAGGGAAGTGGCTTCCAGCCAGAAGGAGAACAGAGACCCAGAAAAAGATTCCCCAGCTGAGCGTTGACACAGGATACAGACGGTTCCTGAAAGAGAGGAAGGAAATGCAAATAGTGCCAAATACATTGCCAGGCACTGTGCCCAACACTTTTACAGATGTTATCTAATTTGATCCTAACAACCCTGGGAAGAAACTTTTATTATTATCCCCATTTTAGAGTTTAGGAAACTGAGGCAAACAGAAGTTAAGTGACTTGCCAGAACCACACAACTAGTTAGTGTCTGGGCCTGCATTTTTTAACTCAGGTCCAAATCAATACTCCAATTTCACTGTTGTTTTAAGAACTGCCTCAGCTGATATTAATTAATTATGCAATACATAAATTAATGCACTTAGGAAGGAAGCAGTGGAATAGAAGAAAAAAGGCTTCTATCAAATTACTCTAATAAGTACCATTTTAAAGAATGCTTTAAATCATGAATAACTCAAATCAAAAAAATCCTGAGGTTTGACCCCACACCCAGCCAAATAGTAAAGATAACAAAGGATGGGAACAATCAAAGGCAATAAGCATGTTTTTACATAATAGGTTGCTTCTAAAGTCAACTTGAGAGCCACACCAGCTAAAATCATTCCTCCTCTTCCTCAACAAAATCCATTTTTGTTTGTTTATTTTTGAGTTTTGCATTAGGCAAAAATTTTCCCTTTTAAGCAGAGTCCACAACTAGTGACAAGAATGGAAGCTAACTGAGGGCAGGCCCAGGGAAACTCCCTGGACAGAGTCCTGTCCTGGCTCACTTAGACCTCCCTGCTACAGCCAGCAAGCAGAATCTGGGGCCCAAGCACATCCTTTGAGGCCAACCACTTGCTGGTGGATGGGCAGGCATAGAAGCACCCTTGCAGGAGCAGCCTGGGCTCAGAGGAAGGTGCCCCCAGGAAATAGAAGATGGCACCACCCACTGAGGCTGCTGGGACCAGAGCAGCTAGCCATCCACTAGGAGGCTATTCAAATGGCCAGGGCCCCTGAGGGTGGGGAGGGCCCCTGAGATAGCAGGAGGCCAGGAATGGGAAGGGAAAGGGCCCTCCAGGCCAGGATAATTACTCTGTTCACCTGCAGACTTTACCACTCCAATGGCAAGAAGATTAGGTCCCCTGAAGGTTCAAGTAATGGTTAGCATTTTTTAGCAATAAAGTACTTTTAATTAAGGTATGTAAATTTTTTTCTTTTTTTAGACATTACCATTGCACACTTAAACTACAATACAGTGTAAACATGGGGTTTATATGCCCAGAGAAACCAGAAAATTCCTGTTACTTGCTTTATTGAGATCCTCACTTTCTTGCTGTGTAAACATCTCCAGGGTATGCCAATATTTAAAGAGGATCTCCCATTTTTGTAACTTCCTCCCCCCCAGGCCCATCTGAAGAATCTTCCAGGAGGGTCAGTTTCTTCTAAGTTATCCTAGTAACTCCCAGGGCCTTCACACTAATCTGATGATCCAATTCTGTTGGGGAAGAGTTGAGATCATTTAAATCTCAACTTCTCTGAAAAATGTTTTATGATCAGAATCACAGGTCTTGTTTGTGGTTAAGGAGGTTTCAGAAGAGAGGTCTAAAGGATTGTAACATAAAACTAACATCAGAGGGTTTTTGACTTTCTGGCCAATCAGAAGACACACATATTGCTAGAGATTTTGCTCTGTCTTCCTGATAATCACCATAGAAGACCCTACCTTCTCTTGCTCAGGAGTCTGACTACTGAGGAGTCACTGATCCCCTTTATGAGGTAAGATTAACCCAGCTAATGAAAGCTCAGTGGCCACAGCTCTGGACCTAGAGGAAGGAAAATTTAAATTTAAATCCAGCTCCAGACTCAAAACTGTGTGACACAAAGCAAGTCGCTCAACCTTTTTGCCTCAGTTTCCTCATATGTAAAATGAGCTGGAGAAGGAAATGCCAAACCACTTCATTATTGCTGCCATGAAAACCCCAAATAGGGTCAAGAAGAGTCTGATGTGATGGAACACCAGCCTAGCTAATAAGTGAATTATGCTTAATTCTTTGTTTCTTCAAGTCTACTTTTTTTTCCATTGTGACAGTTGGTGCCCAACATGGTGCCTGAGTTAAGGGATTACTACCCATTAGATAACTCTTTGGAAATGATTTCACTGGTAGACTTCTAGTCATTCAAATCCTTGCCAGCCAAGATAAGACCTACCATAAATGGAGTAGGAATTTCCTTCAGTAGAAAGGGAATAAGTAAACTCTAATTTTCTGGTAGAACTGATTATTAGTCACAGAAAGTACCTTAGGGAACTTCATAGGCTCCTCTTGTTTGAGGGAACCTGGAGAACACTAGAACCCAGTCATAGCACAAAGTGAAGCTAAACTGAATGTTTGGTTTATACTCTCCCATTGGCTTATAATATACAGAATATTCCAAATTTGACATAAGGAAGGGATTTTCATTTGCTTTGACTTAACAACTTCTTGTACTGCCAGTTGTGTGTCTCTTAGAGATTATAGTCCACAAAGAGTCCGGAAGGTTGAAGTGAACTTTTTCCCCACTATTAGAGACTTGACGTTCACTTTCACAGTGGAAATTTAGGAGGAAAACTTTGTTATTAGTGCTTCTGTGTCTGTTTTAAGTGTCTGTCCATTGTGAGGTGTCATCAGGCTTTATTCTGATAGAGTCCTCATTAGATCCATAAAGTGGTGCCCTTTCCTGATACAGTGATTGGTAGCAGCTGCCACTAGGCCAGCTTGAGCACAGGGACTGTGTGAGAATTCTGGATAACAAGGACAACCAATTGGAACACCATGGATTCAGGATTTCCTGGATTCCTATAAACCAAGGATCAGTCTGTGACTAAGTTCCCAGAGGTACTCCCTAACTACACTCATTACTACAACTACCTATTAATTAGGCCATTCCTGTTGAATCAAAGGGTCAAGGGCCAAGGGATTACCCCAAACCACATGTCCCCTTGAACAAAGAACCTCCAGGATGAATTAGAGATAAGGATGTTAAAGCTTTGCCAATAGGTGTTTCTGTTTATTCCCTGTAGTATGGCCTTTCCCTCTTCTAATAGTGTATTTGAGTCTAGACAAATCTCTGTTGCAATTAGAACAATTCCTCCTACAATTAGGGGAATTCTTATTGCAGACAGAGCAACATCTATTACAAGCAGAAGGATTAGATCTATTTCTCCTACATGCAAGTAAAATCATTCTAAAGATAAGACCATTTCTCATACTTCAATGGCAGGTAGAAAGTTCCCTGGATAAGTGGGGGAGAGCGAGATTCCTAAAACCTTACAAATTTTTTGTTTCAAACAAACTAAATCCTTTTTAGAAGAATGAAGGGTGAAATTTTTTCTCTTTTCTGTGGTCTGAACAGCCAAAGAAAAGAGGAAGCAAAACTGATACGGCAAATATTTCTAAAAGTTTGCGGTTCAAAATTCATTGAGCCTCAAAAGAGACAACTTGTAGAACAAATTTTGGTGTCCAAAATTAGTGAGCTGAAAGGAATCCCCTTAGAAACTCGTTTTATTCTGGAATCAAAGAAAACTACTGGTTCAACTGGGAATGACAGGTGATGTCCTCAAACGTGTCATTTTCCTTTTTTTTCTCATAATAGCTGGTCTGATATGTATAGGGTGGCACCTCAAAGTTGTTTTAATTTGAATTTCTCTAATCCAGAGTAATTTAGAACTTTTTTGCATAACTTATAGGTAACTTTGATTACTTACTCTGAAAATGCCCTTTGATCATTTATCAATAGAGGAATGGGTTCTATTCTTATAAATATGACTCAGTTCTCTATATATGTAAGAAACGAGGCCTTTATTAGAAAAATGTTTTTCACAATTTTTTGTTCTTATGATTATTGTGTATTTCGCTTCCACCTACTTTTCTCCTGCTTAATATACTCTCTCACTGCTTTCACTCTGTCCATCCTCAAATGTGTTTTGCTTCTGAACATTACCACCTCTAATTTGCTCTCCATTTAGCTTCCTCCTTCTCTTTTCCCCTTTCCCTCCTACTTTCTTATAGGATAAGATGGATTTCTATACCCAAGTAAGTATCTGTGTTATTCCCTCTTTGATCCAAATCTGATGGAAGTTTCAAGCACTCCCCCACCCATCTCCCTGATCTTTCCCTCCACATACCTCTTTTTTGTGAGATAATTTATCCCATTCTACCTCCCCCTTCCCCCTTCTCCCACTTCATTTCTCTTTTTCATCCCTTAATTTTCTTTTTTTTTAGATGTCATAACAGCTGACAACCATGCCCTCTGACTATATATACTCCATCTAACTGTCCTAATAATGATAATGTTCTTAGGTGTCTCAAGTTGCATTGTGTCATGTAGGAATGTAAAATAGTTTAATCTTATATTTTATGGTTTCTCTTTTCTGTTTGCCTTTTTGTGCTTATCTTAAATCTTACTTTTGAAAGTAAAATTTGCTCTGGTCTTTTCATCAGGAATGCTTGAAAGTCCTCTATTTCATAAAATACCCATTTCCTCCCCTAAAGAATTAAACGTTTTGCTGGATTGTAATTCTAGCTCCTTTTCCTTCCAGAATATAAAATGCTAAGCTGCCTGATCCCTTGTAATGTAGAAGCGACTAAATATTGTGTTATTTTATCTTTAATTCCATGATATTTGAATTTTTTCTTTCTGGCTACTTGCAATATTTTCTCCTTTTTCATATCTTAGTTCTTTTGCCTTATTAGTAAACCGTGTGCTTTATCCTTTCTACAGCATTCTGCTGGCTGGTAAGACCTCCTTTTGCTATCTCAAACCTAAAGACTCCATAGGACTACACAGCCTCATTATATTATCATTAAAAAAAATTCTTCTGCACCAGCAGCATTGATCATATCAGCAGGAGTGTTTATTACTTAGGGATCCAGAGGTCAAATTCTCATTTAGCCCTGTAATACATGAGCTTCTTGCAGGGAAGGCACTCTGTCAGTGTAGGGCTAACTGTAATGATGACCATAAATCTTGGGTCTGTGGAAACTCTCCCGGAATTTTACAATAAATGATAGGAATTTGGCCCCAGGTATTTTATTTATTTATTTATTGCTACAGAGAATAAAAATGATGATAGATTCTGTCTTGAATGTATTTAGTTTGCTGTTCAAACATTACAGAGCATTCACATATAATGCGCTTCATTCTCTTAAGTTATTTATCATGTAAAAATAAATGTTTTATTGCTACATAAAACATAATTGATACTTCATAATTATGCTTTCCTCATAAATTTCTCTTTTGTAACAGAGAATTGCTATAGTTAAGGAAAATGAACCAACATATTGGCTGTGTGTAACAATGGATGCATCAGTCCACACCGATATTCTCCTGCCTCTCTGCCAAGAGGAGGATTGTACACTGCACCATCAGTTATCTGGAGTTATTGAATTCATCTGAATTCCAATGTCTTTTTTGATGATTTATTTTTACATTGTTGATATTGTTGTGGAAACTGTTCTTTTGGTCTCTCTTCCTTTGTTCGGCATTAGATGTTTTGTTTTCTACCTGTCAGGCTTCACCTGGCATTTTGTTGCATTACTCTCCTATACATTTCATTTGTCCTATACCATTTTGTATTATAATGTTAGCATATGTGTTTACATCTCCCATTTAGATTGAAGACTCTATAAAATCAGGGATTATATCTCAATTCAACTTCCTCCTCTCTCTCAGAACCTAGCACTGGGCACTGTGCTACTTAAATAAGTTTTTGTTGAAGTGAATGAATTGGCAATTGGGAGAGCTACTTTAATTCTTTGGGACCAATGAGTATATCATTTAGGAAAGAAATAAACGTTTATATAGTACCTACTATGTGAGTCACTGAGCCAAGCCATTTACAAATACTGTTTTGTGTAATCTTTTCAACAACTCTTCAAGGTAAGTGCTGTTATTGTTGCCATTATATATAGTTGAGGGAACTGAGGCAAGTAGGGGTTAAGTGACTAATCCAGGATCACACACTACTAGGTGTATGAGGCTAGATTTGAACTCAAGTCTCCCAGACTTCAGGTCCAGAGCTCTGTCCACTTGATTTTGACCTACCTGAAAGAGATAGAAGAAGACATTTCAAATCCTTTAAATAGTACAGAAACATTTCATTTAACTTCCCCAAAATGTCTCAGCTTGCTAATCAGAGGAGATCCTGGCCCATAATTCTACTTGTAGCAATGATATAAGGTAGGTAGAGCAGGGATTGCTCTCTTGTGACTCTCTTGTGAGTCTCATGACTGAGTCTCAAATTATCTGATTCTGATTCATCATGTTTCCCAGCAGCCTACAAATGTCTAATGAAGAAAAAATTTAAATAGAGTTTTGGAGCCCGTTTCTAAGAGGTAATACAGTACTGTGGAAGGAGCAAGGGGCTTGAGGTGAGGAGACTGTAAATGTAGTTGTTTTGTCTTCATCATTTACTAGCTGTGTGTCTTTGAGCAAGCCACTTACCTTCTCTGATATGTAGTTTTATCACCTGTAAAAATCAAGGTAATACTTGTACTACCTACAATAAAGGGTCCTCTTGAGGAAAGTACTTTATCAACCATAAAACACTGTAGAAATGTGAGGTATTATTTAACTCTCAGATTACTTGTCTGTAAAGTGGGGCAATTGGACTAAATGACCTCTAAGCTTTCTTCTGGAACAAAATCTATCATCCTTGGGTAACTCTGGTTTTCAGGCACTGCTCATTATGCCTGAGAGGCATAACCATTGAAACTTTATGGGTTTAAAGCAGGCATAGACTCAGGAAAGATGTGTGAAATTGTCAGTGTGAGCATTAATATCTTGGAAATCAGCAAATATTACAAATCAGGGCTTGATTTATGGATGTATTGATTTACAGATTTAAGAAAGTGATGGAAAGATGTTAATAATACAGATTGAATGTAAAAAAGTGTCCTGCAGAGAGTTGATTATTAACAATACTAGTATTATATTAACAATACTAGTGCACTAGAATAGCAAGTTTCTTTCTATGTTCTCTGAAACATTATCTTTTGCGGTTGTTCAGTTTTTTTTTTTTCAATCATGTCTGGCTTTGTGACCCCATTTGGGCATTTCCTGGCAGATAGTAAGTGGTTTGCCATTTCTTTCTCCAGCTCATTTTACAGATGAGGAAACTGAGGCAAAACATTAAGTGACTTGCTCAAGGTTACACAGCTAAGCAATATTTGGAATTCTTCAAGTTTATGACTCTCAGAAGATTTTACCCCTTTTTACAGAATTTTAAAGGTAATAAAATGTGGACCTGTTTAAAGTTAGTAGAGTGTTTTTTTTTTTCAAAAATAACATTCAAATTGAGTTTACAGTTTGCATATTCAAGAAAGTTTTGTGAACATGCAGAAATGGATCTGGTGATCCCAAAGACTGGTAACCCCATTGTTCTGATCAACATCCACCTGGAATATTGTGTTCAGTTCCGAGAACCATGTTTTAGGAAGGATATTGATTAATGGGAGGCCATCCAAGAAGAAAGCAATTAAAATTGCAAAATACCTCAAGATCATGATTTACAGGATTGATTTAAGGAATTAGGAGTATTTTCCTTGGAGTAGAGAAGACTTCAGAGGTTGTATTATAGAAATTAAAATAATCTTTTCAAATTTTTGAAGGTTTATTATAGGGTTACATTTTTCAATGTCAGACTCAAGGCAATGGAGGGAAGTTGAAGAGAAGTAGATTTAGGATTAATATTTAGACCCTGCTTCATTCCTCTCCAGTCTATACTTGTGACTCTCTGGACTTCACCTTTATTACTCATCTAACTTCTCATCCTGGAACTTCCCTTAGTTCCAGGTCCAGGCCTTCAATTCCCCGAAATATCCCTTAGCTATGCTGGTACCCTTTCCCATTGGTCAGTTCTATCCAGGGGGTTCCATTTTGGTCCTTGGCCATGCTTCATTCATGTTTCCTGACTTCTTGTTATCATAGCCCATGCAGATTCCTTTTGCTCCCTTCACCTAGGCTATCCCCCTCATTTTCAGGTCCCTTTTGTTCAGTAAGATATGAACTTCTGTTGTTTATATTTGTATGCTCAGATACTTAGCACAGTGCCCAACCTGTATTAAGTGTCAAAGAAATACTTACTGCTTTGATATAAGGAAAAGCTTCCTAACAATTAAAGCCATTATCTCAGGAGGTAACAGTTTCCTCATTGTTAGAAGTCTTTAATCCAAGGCACTATGACTTTTTATTAAAACCATTCTAAGGAGATTCTTATTCAGGTATAGATTGGACTAGATGAAGTCTGAATAACCTCAGAAATGTATATGATGTGTTTAACTATGAGATTTTATGATTACATGATAGAGGCATCCAAGGCTAAAGTTGAAAGGGACTTTAGAGAGGAGGTAGTATGATAAAATGAAGAGGGACTTGATTAAGAGTCCAGAGACTGAGTTCAAGTCCCTGCCCTACTATTAAAAACATTATGACTTTGGACAAGTTACTTAACATCTCTGAACTGAATTTCCTTATCACTAAAATGAAAGTTTTATTAGGTGACCTCTAGGGTCCCAACACTAAATATAATCTATGAATATAAAGGCAAACCCAGAAAAACACTGAAAGATGAAAACAAATGAAGATCTTTTGCCTTAGCCTAAGGATGGGCTTATGAAGCTGCTTGTTGTTTGTCCTTTTTTTTTATTTTACAAAGAATGACATCAAGTGGCAATGTCTTGAACTGAGCTTGAGTTGGATTTAAGGAATCCAGAGTTACACAGTCATCAGTCCCACTCTCTCTCTTCCAGTCATTAAAGTCCATTGACAAAACAAAAATCAGAATAATTGGAGACTGCTTGAGATGCAGCAGATGACCTTGGCATCTTTGATACTTAACCAGGCTCTAAGCTCTCCGCAGGTCCTGCTTCAGCTACCTTCATGGTCATTGAAACAAACTGTTCTCATCTATCAATTCAATCAAAAGAAGTTTTCACATGCTTGGGATAGATCCCCACCCCCACCCCCACCCCCCGCCGCCGCCCAACTCACATACCTGTTAGAGGCTTTTTGGTTAACTTCAATCTGGTTTAGTCCACCTGCCAAGATCTTTTTACTGGGGTATGGTCACTGAGCATACTACAGCTTCTTGGCGCCCTAGGTGACAGGTTGGGGAAAAGTAAATACTGATGCAGGGTGAGCAGTCCTGAGAAGGACTCAGCAAACCTTCATATCAGAGGTGCTAGTCCTCCCAGAATACCCCATGTACTCCAAGGAAGCTGCTATTTATTTTCTGACATGACATGCTTCTGCTTTACTTTCCAAAGTCCAGATATGGGAGAGGGCAATTTGAAAATGAGATACTCTTTTCCTAGAACATGAAATATTTAAAGACAAGTGGTAAGAAATAGTAATAATTTGAGCAAGATGATGGAGACTTTAAAAGATTAGAACTAAGAGTTTACAATTTATTAATTTGAGACAAAATCTAATTGAAAGTTTTTGAATGGTAGAGTGAAAGAAAGTCAAAATTACTTGAGTAGCATGTACAAAATAGAATGGAGATGAAAAGAATAGGGAAATAAAAGGAAAATAATCAAGAAGCTTTACAACAATCTAGATGAGAAGAGATGCAGACTTGGCCTAGGCTGGATTATTTTGATAGATTACTGTTGAAGGAGTATGTCCAGAGAAGGGATTCTGGTACAGATTGGACTAGATAATCTCTAAGCTTCTATCAAACCCTGAGATTTTATGATAATTTTTTTCTTTTTAGTCTTTTCTTTTTTTATTGTTTCTGTTCAATTGTCAGCCTCCACTTCTCTTCCATTTTTCTTTCCTCATCTTTATGTTTACATTTCCCTGATGCTACTATAAAAATGTGTTGTTTGTATAAGATAGAACAGTTTATCTATAGATTGACTATAAGAGAAGGCCATAAGTTTTTCACTCATTCTCCTTTGGCTCCCACCTCTGGAATGTGATCATCTTTTCCAGCTACTCCTATTTGCCTCCCACTGGGAATATCATATTTTCTAGTTATCTCTCTAGGCTTCTTCCAGAGAGTGCTTTCTCTTAGCACTGTGTAGAGTAGGAACAAAACCCAATGTAACAGCAAAGTCTATAAAAGAGTCATTGCTATTTTGAGTTAATTTTTTGGACTTAGGGAAAATAGCAACTGGATTCATGCTTTCTTGGTTCTGCTTTGGAAAGTTTATCAATATTATTTCTGAACAATCAGCTCTAGAGCCGGCATAAATGGGGATTTTGAATCTTTGATGTCATTCCCCATAAGTCCTTAGTATTTCCCAAAATTCCCTATAATCTCTCCTGTGTCTCCACACTGGCGAGATCACATTATTGATATTTAACTGGCTGAAACTCCTCCCATGGCTCTTCTTTTGGGATGAAGCCAGCAGTGATGGTGGTGGGTGGGGACTTTGAAAATGTCCAACCAGCCATGGGCACATGGTTTTTATTTTGTATCCTCTTTATTCCTTGATTTTCTAATGATCATTTAATAAACCTCCTGGAATATAATATTTTTATTATTTGAGATTTAATTTTAAATTTTACAGGCCATAATCCAGCATGATTACTGACAATTACAAGTCAGAGGGTCTGTACTCTCTTTTTCTCTCATATGGGTACCGTGACTAGGCACTGTCCCCGTAGCGTTTGTAACTTTATATTCACAAATAATGAAACTTATAAACCAAAAGCTGTTATGACTGATCACTTTTTCTGTGCTGGCATTTGATACTAGTTAAACAAGAATGAAAAAAACAACAACATGCTAAAGAGTTGGAAAGCTTATAGGCTGAGATTGTCCTATTGATTGTGACAGGTGAAAGCAGCTGCAATAGGGACATGCTGGTGCCTCACTGCCAGCCACCCTGTCTCTATATTACCCCTTCTTTATGTAAGCACACATTGGGAGCTAAGCTTAGCTGTGTCCTGGAGCACATTTTAACTCTCTTGCGATTTCTCCAGGGCAAAGGGAAAACCACCTAAATCCCTTTAAGGTTCACTCAAATCTTACACTTCCTGGAGGCATACATAACTCTGAAGAGAGGATTTATTTATGCTTGCTGAAACCTGGTCTATCTCCTGTTTCACTATCAGATCAAGAGAGTTTTCTTTCCTACACAGCAGATGATTCAATAGATCTTTGAGTCAAGAAAATCCAAGTTCAAATCCCTCCCCAGACACTTACTAACTGCAATCCTGTGCAAGTTAACAACCACTGTGTGAAATTAACATAAAAATATTACTCAGAGTTGGCACATCATTTTCTCTTTCCTTGCTTTTTGACATAATTGATCCATGCATTCTTTAGTTCTTTAAAAATCAATAGCCTACCTAATAGCTTAGCTATACATCCTGTGTCAAGTTTATTGTTGATGCATTAGATTCAGATAATGTTAGGATTAAATCTTGGAGAGCATGTTAACCTCCTAAGAAGGAGAGTGTGTCCCCCTAAAATTATCCTTAAAGTCCAAAGCCTAATATCCTTTTAAAGTAATTTTAGGAAAGTTCACCAGTATCCTAGATCAGGAACCCAGATCTCCTGGAGAAGATGTTATAAGGACCATCATGATTTTAAATGGACTACAAAGATGACACCAATAGAGGATGCTTCCAGAAATCAAACACTACATAATGAGATTCTTAGTGAAACTTAAGACATAATGAACTGAACTGAATGGGGTTGAGCCCTCACTTTTATTCTTTCCATTCTTCCATTATTTTTCCTAATTGTAAAATTTTTGCCAAAAAGGGGTATGTACCCTAATGACTCCTTGTCAATGCACCTATCAATTATTATTATTTCTTCTACTCTTTCTTTTAATTATCCTAATTGTAGCTACACCCTCCATGAAATATATAATATCTTTTGTGCCCTTAAGCACCCTAGTGAGAGAATTGTAAATGTAAAGACTTCATATATGGAATGATTCATTGGTGAGACTGAAATGTTAATCTCCTAGAGAACCAAAAATGGGGAGACTTAACATGCTGGTCTCCCAAAGAATATGGTGGGGGGGAGGGGGAGAAAAGGGATTATGTGAAATTAACATAAAAATATAACACATAGTTGGCACGTGTGCATTAAGGTAGGACACAGAGTGACAGCACAGTTTCTGGCTTCCAAATGGGGTGGGTGGAAGCCCCCTTGAATGGCCTCTGACCTGGTGGCAGCATGATATGATGATGTGTCTGGACATCAGAACACATGATCCACACTATCCAATCAAAAAGCAAAGCAGGTATAATGTGGGCAAGATATAAGAGCCAGGATGAGCAGGAATGAATGCTCGCTGCCACTTTTTGGCTTGTGAAAGGAGCTATCTCACTGGCAAGCTGGCACTTATAAGCCATCTCTAGCAAGCAGTGCAGCATGGGGCCAGCTACCAGCAGGGACCCAATCGGGCTGGGAATCTTGGCTGGTCTCAATTTTTCTGGGCTCCCTGGCTACAAATTGGGAAAAGACCAGGACAGGTGGGGAATCTAGGACCTGATAAAGCATGGGACTAGAGATATTAGGTAGTTAGGCTAGTCATATCTTCTTTCTTTATTTCTTTCTCTTTACTAGTAATAAATTTAGTATAAAATCTCTGAAATTAATTTTTATTCATTACAGTTTTCTCAACTATAAATGGGATAATAATAGCACATCCTTCCCACATTTTTTGTGATGACCAGATGAGAAAATATTTGTAAAATTGCTTAGCAGAGGGCCTAGCATGTAGTAGGTGCTAATATAAAAGCTTGTTCCTTTCTCATTCCATTTCTTGGCCTTCTGCCTAGCACCAGCTCCTTCAAATCCCAATAGAACAGTCATTTTTGCTAGGAAGGCTTGGAAGGAAAGCTCCTTGTGGATTAGCTTTCCCAAAGGAAGAAAAGAAATGAGATGATGGAAGAAAATATATAAAAATAGGCATTCAGTTTTTTAAATGGAATGGATTTCATCATAATCATATGCTACAACTTGTCTAACTATTCCTCAATTGATGGACATTCCGTCAATTTCCAATTCTTTGCCACCACAAATGTTAGAACATATAAGTTCTTTTCCTTTTTTCCTGATCACCTTAGTATGCCTTCCTCCAGAGAAAGAACTGATAAACAGAAATAAGTAAGATATAGTTTTATATACATATATCTTATCATTAAATGATGCTTTCTCTAAAAGGAAAGAAATGAGGGGTTAACTGGGTATTTTAATGTTCAAATAAATTAATTTTAAAAAATGAAATGTATTTGCAAATTCAATTTTGCAAAATTAATCTCTGTGAGGGTAATTTTTGATGTATATATATTTCATATACCCTCAATACTTAAATAGCAATAAATAAACATCAAAAAGGCTAACAGTGTTTGAGAAACTTACTATATCCTCAAAATAGTCAGGTTTTTATATATTACCTTGTTGAGATTGTAGGACAGATAGTTCAACAACTTTTATTTTTCTCTCCCCAGAGATACTTATAGCAGTCAAATATTGTGACTCATACATAGGAAGGCTGCTTCATCTATTCATTCTCCCCTACTTTATCAAAAATTAACTTCCCTAATTACACAGGTAGATAGATGAATGGATACTTCTTTGGTTTAGAGTATAAACTCCCTAGTGGAATCTGCAGTCTTTATTCATGTCTTATAATCTGAACATCTGGAATGTCAAACATCTTTTTGTTTCTTTTAGTTTAGACCTGTGATTTAATTGTAATAGAGCATACCCAGTGAAGAAACTCCTTCGACTAATGCAGATTGACAACTGCTTTGGAACTTAAATCCGTAGAGAATCTTCTAAGAACACTTAGAGTAAGGAATTTGACTAGGGTCACACAGCCAGGATGGATGAGAGAGGTTGTACTTGAGCCTAGGTCTTCCTTATGCTGAGAAGGCTGACTATATTCTCTCTGTCTCTCCTTAATTATTTATATCTACAAATAATGATTATTTCTCCCTTCTACTATATGCCAACCTGTTCATTGAAAAACAACAAAATAAAAATTTAATGTTCCTAAGAAATATTTATAGATCATAAGACAAAGTCCCACTTTGGACATTTCAAAAAATGTATGTCTCATTCTGCTTTTAAGGCCATTACCTTTTTAAAAACAAACAAAAAAAAAAACCCATTATTTTATTTGGTCATTTTCAAATGTTATTCATTAGAAACAAAGATCACCTTTTTTTTTCCCTCTCCCCCTCTCTCAACCCCTCCCACTGACAATGCATGATTCCTCTGGGTGTCACATGCGTCCTCAAGAAGAGTGCATTTCCCTGCTATTGGTTTCCATAGTAGGGTGTTCTTTCAGAGTCTCTCCTCCATCATATTCCCTCCAAACCTGTAGTCAAGCTGTTGTCCTTCCTCGGTGTTTTTACTCCCACCATTTGTCCTCTGCTTGTGGGTAGTGTTTTTTTTTATCAATGGTCCCTGCAGGTTGTTCAGGGAAATTGCATTGAAACTAATGGAGAAGTCCATTACGTTTGATTGTACCACAGTGTATCAGTCTCTGTGTACAATATTTTTTTGGCTCTGCTCCTCTCACTCTGCATCATTTCTTGGAGGTCATTCCAGTCTCCATGGAATTCCTCCACTTTATTATTCTTTTTAGCACAATAGTATTCCATCACCAACATTTACCATAATTTGTTCAGCCATTCCCCAATTGATGGGCATCCCCTTATTTTCCAATTTTTTGCCACCACAAAGAGCACAGCTATGAATATTCTTGTACAAGTCTTTTACTTATTGGCTCTTTGGGGTACAAACCCAGCAGTGCTATGGCTGGATCAAAGGGCAGACAGTCTTTTATTGCCCTTTGGACATAGTTCAAAATTGCCCTCCAGAATGGTTGGATCAGTTCACAACTCCACCAGCAATGAATTAATGTCCCTACTTTGCCACATCCCTTCCAGCATTCATTACTTTCCATAGCTGTCATGTTAGCCAATCTGCTAGGTGTGAGGTGATACCTAAGAGTTGTTTTGATTTGCATCTCTCTGATTATAAGAGATTTAGAACACTTTTTCTTGTGCTTATTAATAGTATTGATTTCTTTGGCTGAAAACTGCCTACTCATGTCCCTTGCCCATTTATCAATTGGAGAATGGCTTGATTTTTTCTACAATTGCTTTAGCTCTTTATAAATTTGAATAATTAGACATTTGTCTGAGGTTTTTGTTATGAAGATTGTTTCCCAATTTTTTGCTTCCCTACTAATTTTGGTTACATGGGTTTTGTTTGTACAAAACCTTTTTAATTTGATGTAATCAAAATTATTTATTTTACATTTTGTGACTCTTTCTATGTCTTACTTTGTTTTAAAATCTTTCCCTTCTCACAGGTGACATGTATACTATGCTGTGTTCACCTGATTTATTTATAGTTTCCTTCTTTATGTTTAGGTCATTCACCCATTCTGAGTTTATCTTGGTGTAGGGTGTGAGGTGTTGATCCAAACCTATTCTCTCCCACACTGTCTTCCAATTTTCCCAGCAGTTTTTGTCAAATAGTGGATTTTTGTCCCAAAATCTGGGGTCTTTGGGTTTGTCATAGACTGTCTTGCTGAGGTCACTTACTCTAAGTCTATTCCACTGATGCTCCTTTCTGTCTCTTAGCCAGTACCAAATTGTTTTGATGACCACTGCTTTATAGTATAGTTTGAGATCTGGGACTGAAAGACCACCTTCCTTTGTATTTTTTTCATTATTTCCCTGTATATCCTTGATCCTTTTTCCTTCCAAATAATGTTTGTTATGTTTTTTTCTAATTCAGTAAAAAATTTTTTTGGAAGTTGAAAAGGTATGGCACTAAATAGATAGATTAGTTTGGGTAGGATGTTCATTTTTATTATATTGGCTCATCCTACCCATGAGCAGTTAATGTTTTTCCACTTGCTCAAGTCTAGTTTTAATTGTGTGGAGAGTGTTTTATAGTTGTGTTCATATAGTTCCTGTGTTTGTCTCGGGAGATAGACTCCTAAGTATTTTATTTTGTCTAAGGTGATTTTGAATGCGATTTCTCTTTCTAATTCTTGCTGCTGAG
Source organism: Monodelphis domestica (assembly GCF_027887165.1). Classification (NCBI taxonomy): domain Eukaryota; kingdom Metazoa; phylum Chordata; class Mammalia; order Didelphimorphia; family Didelphidae; genus Monodelphis; species Monodelphis domestica. Next base: position 124,741,152 of record NC_077227.1, on the reverse strand, counting down.
ATGTGTTGGAAATATATAGGAATGCTGATGACTTATGTGGGTTTATTTTGTATCCTGTAACTTTGCTAAAGTTGTTGATTATTTCGATTAGCCTTTTTGTTGATTCTCTAGGATTCGTTAAGTAGACCATTATATCATCTGCAAAGAGTGATAACTTGGTCTCCTCATTTCCTATTTTAATGCCTTTAATTTCTTTTTCTTCTCTAATTGCTACTGCTAATGTTTCTAGTACAATGTTAAATAATAGAGGTGATAATGGGCATCCTTGTTTCACTCCTGATCTTATTGGGAATGCATCTAGTTTATCCCCATTGCAGATGATGTTTGCTGATGGTTTTAGATATATACTGTTTGTTATTTTTAGGAATGACCCTTCTATTCCTATACCTTCTAGTGTTTTTAGTAGGAATGGGTGTTGTATTTTATCAAAGGCTTTTTCTGCGTCTATTAAGATAATCATGTGATTCTTGTTGGTTTGCTTGTTGATGTGGTCAATTATGTGGATGGTTTTCCTAATATTGCACCAGCCCTGCATCCCTGGTATGAATCCTACTTGATCATAGTGAATGACCTTCCTGACCACTTGCTGTAGACTTTTTGCTAGTATCCTGTTTAAGATTTTTGCATCTATGTTCATTAGGGAGATTGGTCTTTAGTTTTCTTTCTCCATTTTTGATATATGTGGCTTTGGAATCAGTACCATATTTGTGTCATAGAAGGAGTTTGGTCACACTCCCTCTTTGCTTATTATGTCAAATAGTTTGTATAATATTGGGGTTAGCTGTTCTTTGAATGTTTGATAGAATTCACTAGTGAATCCATCAGGCCCTGGGGATTTTTTCTTAGGGAGTTTTTTGATGGCCTATTGGATTTCTTTTTTCTGATATGGGATTATTTAAGAATTCTATTTCTTCTTCAGTTAGTCTAGACAATTTATATTTTTGCAAATATTCATCCATATCGCCTAGATTGGTATATTTATTGCCATATAATTGGGCAAAGTAGTTTTTGACGATTGCCTTAATTTCCTCTTCATTGGAGGTAAGGTCTCCCTTTTCATCTGTGATACTGTTAGTTTGCTTTTCTTCCCTCCTTTTTTTAATTAGGTTGATCAGTACGTGGTCTATTTTGTTTGTTTTTTCAAAGTACCAGCTTCTTGTCTTATTTATTAATTCAAGTTCTATTACTTTCAATTTTATTAATTTCTCCTTTAATTTTTAGGATTTCTAATTTGGTTATCTTCTGGAGTTTTTTAATTTGTTTGCTTTCAATTTTTTTGATTTGCATATCCAATTCATTGATTTCTGTCCTCCCTAATTTGTTAATATATGCACTCAGGGATATGAAATTTCCTCTCAGTACTGCTTTGGCTGCATCCCATAAGGTTTGAAAGGATGTCTCACCATTGCCATTTTCTTCAATGAAATTATTAATTGTTTCTATGATTTGTTCTCTAATTAACTGATTTTCGAATATCATATTATTTAATTTCCAATTGATTTTTTATTTTGCTCTCCATGTACCCATACTGATCATTATTTTTATTGCCTTATGATCTGAAAAGGTTGCATTAATTATTTCTGCTTTTCTACATTTGTATGCAATGTTTTTATGACCTAGTATATGGTCAATCTTAATGAATGTGCCATGTGCTGCTGAAAAGAAGGTGTATTCCTTTCTATCCTTATTTATTTTTCTCCATATATCTATCAACTAATTTTTCTGAGATTTCATTCACCTCTTTTACCTTTTTTATTCATTTTTTGATTTGTTTTATCTAAATTTGATAGTGGTTTGTTCAGATCTCCCACTAGTATAGTTTTATTATCTATTTCCTCCTTCAATTCTCATAGTTTCTCCATTAGAAATTTGGGTGCTATACCATTTGGTGCATACATGTCAATTAGTGATATTTCCTCGTTGTCTATACTCCCTTTAACCAGCATGTATTTACCTTCCCTATCCCTTTTAATCAAGTCTCTTTTTGCTTTGGCTTTTTCAGATATCACGATTGCTACTCCTGCCTTCTTTCTGTCAGTTGAGGCCCAATAGGTCTTACTCCAACCTTTAATTCTGACTTTGTGGGTTTCTACCCACCTCATGTGTGTTTTCTGAAGACAACATATGGTAAGGTTTTGGATTCTAATCCACTCTGCTATTCATCTATGTTTTATGGATAAGTTCATCCCATTCATATTCAATGTTATCATTGTCATTTGTGAGTTCCCCAGCATTTTGATATCCTCCCCTAATTCTGACCTTTCTTCTTTTGCTATTGCCTTTTAAAACCGTGGTTTATTTTAAAGCAGACCCCCTAGTCCCCTCCTTTGTTATGCTTCCCTTTCTAGCCCCTCCCTTTTTATTCCCTTTCCCTCCCCCCTCTCCTTCCCTACCTTTTTTGGTTTCCTTCCCCCTTTACCCCCTTTTGGTGTTCCCTTCTCCCTTTCCCTTTTGGGTAAGATAGAATTCAAGATCCCAATGGATCTAGATGCTCTTCCCTCTCATAATTGGTTTCACTGAGAATAAGGTTTTGGTA